>NW_024746240.1:617500-765000 GCF_018991925.1 Homarus americanus
CCCGTCCAGTAGCCAGTGACTGAAGATATCTCAACCAGGATGTTCTGAACTAGTGGAGGGTTTTGTGAAGAAGGAAAAATACATTGTGGTAGAGAGTTACATATATTATTAGATCGAGGTGTGTATTTATATGTTGGTTGATCTAAAATACAAAATTGGGTATTCCATAAAGCATAATTAGTATGTTAATTTCGAAGATTTATAGAGAAAACGAGCACTTGCAATTTGATGGATACTCGTCTCGGCAATAATATGTAGGACAAAAGTTGAACATTTTTTGCTCAGTAAAATGATTAATGGTTTGATACACGAGCAGGGAGGAGGAGGGGAAGGGGGGAGGTGGAGGAGGGGAAGTGGAGGGGGAGGATGAGATGGAGGAGGGGAAGTGGAGGGGGAGGATGAGATGGAGGAGGGGAAGTGGAGGTGGAGGTAAGGGGAGGGGAACAATGATGGATTAAGCCGTGTGAGGCAAAAAGAGTGATAAATGTTTCGTCGACTTCTGAATGATGAAAGTGCGAGTGTTGATTTATATCTTGATTTACTATTGTCATGTGTGATTTGAGAAGTCAATAGGAGAGATAGAAAGAGAGAGAAGAAAACACAATTGAACTAGTTAATAAAAAATTGACATTATGTTGAGATGAAATATGAAGACCTTATGATAAATGATCAGATTAGTGATGTGTGTTATATTGTTCGTTATATTAAGTAAAAATAAATAAAAAAAGCAAAACATTTCTATCAAAATCCTACAGCCAATATGTCAGGTGTACTACAGTGTCTCTACAGAAAATAATCACCCAGGAACCCAAGACTAAATAAACCTGTAGTTATTACCAGAGCAAATCTAGAATTGGTCACTGGTAACAATTTTATCAGTTAGGTCAGGGGAGCTGGGTATTATAGGATATAGAATCGCATCCTATACTTAGCAATTTCTAGTCCATCTTAAGTGACATTGATACCGGTAAAGGTTGGTTAGGTGAGGGACTCGGGGAAGGCTTAGACTATACCTGTTGGAACGCCGAAAAAGTGATAAACATAATACGATAAGATAAAAATGGTACTAACGTGAATATTTTGACATGGGATTCTGGGGGTAGTTTGTGGGTTCTCTTATCAGGCTTTGGAAGACGTACACACAAACATTGGTGTTATGCTCTTCTATCTACTGCCGCAACGCATCACCTTCAATGGCTCGACTCCAGCTGGGGGGATACCTATCTTCTTAAGTCGACAGGGAAACGCTGCTGACAATATAGACACGTTCCTTGTATAACCAGTCTCTTAAAATCTTAATTTTCTTCTTGTGTGAGAGGATAAATATATGTATTGTTGCATGTTTATGTATGTGAAATGCATATATACATCTGAATGTATAATCGTGTGCATGTATGGTGACACTTCTGAGTATATGGAGAAGTACTGTATGTCTGGATGTCTGTTTATGTCCGCGGGGGAACTTGTGTTTGCTGCAGGTGACATTTGCCCTTCTCCTCCCCTGGCTCTTAGCTAATGCCATACCGACTCGATAAATCTTCACCAAAGCCTCCGAGGAGCCTTTGGTGCAGTGCTAAATCTTTTAAGCCTCCTCTGGGCTCTATTGTACACCCTACAGGGGCTCACTCAACACAGCTTCACAGGTCCTCAGGTAAACTAGAATAATGTGTGTGTGTGTGTGTGTGTGTGTGTGTGTGTGTGTGTGTGTGTGTGTGTGTGTGTGTGTGTGTGTCAAAGCACCACATTATCATCTTACTCGCCGTCGATATTCAGGAAATATTTTATTTTTTTATCGAATTTCCGCTGACAGTACAAGGAAAATGTGCCCAAAACTGCTTATCAAAACGCATCACTAATTCAATATTATTATTATTATTATTGTTATTATTGTTATTATTATTGTTATTATTATTATTATGATTATTATTATTATTATTATTATTATTATTATTATTATTATAATTATTATTATTATTATTATTATTATTATTATTATTATTATTATTATTATTATTATTATAGTAGTAGTAGTAGTAGTAGTAGTAGTGGTGGTGGGGAGGCGGCCATTCACGCCATGAGATTGATATTTGAGCAGCGTGATTGTGAGGCCGTTCTCCTGGTGGATGCTTCAAACGCATTCAACATACTTAACCGCAAGGCTGCACTGCACAACATCAAGATCAAGTGTCCTAGCTTTGCGATGTATGTTGAAAATTCGTATAGGAATCCTTCAGACCTCTACATAGTAAACAACAAGGCTCTACGAGGTGATACCATCCTACAGTCGACCGAGGGAACAACACAGGGGGACCCCGTTGCAATGGCAATGTATGCAATTGGCCTATCAGTGCTCCAACAAGAAATAAAATTTGAAACAACTGGGGTCAAACAAGTGGCATATGCTGATGACCTTACAGGAGCAGGAAAAGTGGAGTGCATCAAAAAGTGGTGGGACCTGGTAACATCGCGAGGTCCACAAATAGGGTACCACCCAAACGCCAGCAAGTCCTTCCTCATCGTGAAGCCAGAACATTATGAACGGGCATTGGAGGTTTTTGGCGGAAGTGAGGTCAAAATAACTAAGGACGGCCAAAGACATCTAGGCGCAGTAATTGGCACTACGGACTTCAAGACCGAGTACGTAGCGGGAAAGGTGAATGAGTGGGTTAGCGAAATCCAAGCTCTATCTGAGATTGCTAACACAGAGCCACATGCGGCCTTTGCAGCATTCACCCATGGAGTCAAGCATCGCTGGAACTACCTGATGCGTACCATCCCTGAGATCGGACCCCTCCTCCACCCTCTGGAAGAAGCTATCAGTGTCAAGTTCATTCCCAAACTAGTGAAACACCCTGACTTAACCCCAGCAGAAAGAACACTTCTTGCACTTCCACCAAGACTGGGAGGGATGGGACTAACTAATCCAGAGGAGATTGCTGACACTGAACATCAAAATTCACTTAAGCTCACGGCAGCCCTCACTGACCACATAATAGCCCAGAATGCAACAGGGGAAGTGGACACCAGCGAAGTAAATAAGATCCGTAGGTCCATTACAACAGATCGGCAGCACTGCCAAAATGACATGTTGCAGCAACTATTGCTGCAGGTTCCAGAAAATTTGACAAAAAAAGTAGCTATAGCGCAGGAGGTGGGCGCCTCGAACTGGTTAACTACGTTACCGATAAGGGCAAATGGTTTCAGCCTTAACAAACAAGAATTTACAGATGCCATTGCTCTAAGGTACGGTTGGCCAG
Source organism: Homarus americanus (assembly GCF_018991925.1). Classification (NCBI taxonomy): domain Eukaryota; kingdom Metazoa; phylum Arthropoda; class Malacostraca; order Decapoda; family Nephropidae; genus Homarus; species Homarus americanus. The sequence goes on from NW_024746240.1 coordinate 620,758, forward strand.
TAGATGGTTTGCCCTCCCAATGCGTGTGTGGCTCTTCCTATGATGGCGATCACGCCATGGTCTGCAAGAAGGGGGGCTTCATATGCATGAGGCATGACGAGGTAAGGGATCTCACAGCAAATATGTTGAAGGAAATCTGCCGGGACGTCATGGTAGAACCGACCCTCCTTCCACTGGATGGCGAGATCTTCCAACACAGGACTTCAAACACATCTAACGAAGCCCGTGTGGACGTCAGTGCTCGAGGATTCTGGACGCGGGGACAGCGAGCTTTCTTCGACATCAGGATTTTTGATCCCATGGCCGCTTGTCACCGTAACCTAGCTCTCGATGCTGCACATAGGAGGAACGAGAACGACAAGAGAAGGGCATATGGGGAGAGAATTCAAAATGTTGATCAAGGCAGCTTCACTCCTCTAGTGTTCACAACCTCTGGTGGGATGGGCCCACGTGCAAGATGTTTCTACGCCAGACTCGCGGAGTTGATCTCCGAACAGAAGCAGCAGCCCAGAAGTTATGTTACAGCCTGGATGAGATGTCGACTGTCCTTCTCTCTCCTTTGGTCGGCTTTGCTCTGCCTCAGGGGAACGAGAGCTTCTGCCCCTACTCCGACAACTGCTGCAGATATTGACTATGAGGCTACAGTCACTGAATGCCGCATAGATCTGCGGCTCAACTAATTTAACACAGATAGGATAGCTTCGGCTGGAGGCCAATTAAAAAAAAAAAAAAAAAAAATAGTAGTAGTAGTAGTAGTAGTAGTAGTTAAACGTGGCCTCCAGCCTCCCCCAATAGCTACACCTTCGCCGCCATTTTATTACCTTAAAATTAAATATCCTAATACATAAGTAGCTGTCCTAGCTGTGTTAAATTAGTTGAGCCACAGATCTATGCGGCATTCAGTGACTGTAGCCTCATAGTCAATATCTGCAGCTCTTGTCGGCTTTGGGGCCGATGCTCTCGTTCCCCTGAGATAGAGCAAAGCAGACCTAAGGAGAGAGAAGGACAGTCGACATCTCATCCAGGCTAAAAAAAAAAGAGGAGTAGTAGTAGTAGTACAAAAAAATGTCCCCCTACCAAAAAATAAATAAAAAATAGTGCGGTGGGGATAAGAGGAGAGGGAAGGGGAGGGGATGGGAGGATAAGGGAGGGGAGGAAGGAATATGAGGGGGGAAGGAGGAGAGATGGAAAGGGAGAATGGGGGAGGGGAGGAAGGAAGGAAGGAAGGAAAAAAGGGAAATAGAGGAGGGGATATTTGCAACTCACAGCGGCTGTTTTAACATAGAGGCATATGACTTCTTCCTAACTGTTTTTTTCCTTACATAATAATCTCACCCTCTCCTTTTGTCGTCCTTTGTTATGCATGATGCGGATGAATAATTTATGGGAGATCGAGGTGAATTCTGAGCTGAGGACACGGTGGACCTACGCAGCATTGCTCTTCAAAGGGGTGAAGACTCCTTAGATATTCAAATATTTAGATGGAATGCGGATAGGGGTATTCATTTTCTAGTTTGATATATATATATGAGAGAGAGAGAGAGAGAGAGAGAGAGAGAGAGAGAGAGAGAGAGAGAGAGAGACTTAGAAAGGGACAAATATTTATAGGGTGAAAATTAAAAAATTTAAAGTCTTGCTTGTGTGTTTTTGATAGAATGATTTTTTTGTTCCAGTGTGTGTGTGTATGTGTGTGTGTATAATAATAATAATAATAATAATAATTAACGGTTTATTGAAAGAGCATAGCAGCCGGAAGGCTGAAAATATACAGTTACATAATTGAGGAATGGGTCTCTTGATTTACAAATAATATAAAAGTAACATAAGTGATACAAATATGATATATAATAACTAGGTGGGGAGAAGCTCAAACTACAGGGCATTTCAACATAGTGACAGTGCAAAAAGTAAGATTGACTGGGAGTGAATACACTGGTTGATTACAAGTTATTGATAATTTTTACAATGGTTGGGACTGGGCTGTTCGTATAGCGATCAGTTCGTGCTCGTATGGGCTGGATGCTGTTGTGGTGTCGAACAGCAATTCTCGGTCGAGGGATCTCAGGTGGTAGTAGGAGCCAATGTCGAGGATGGTGCAGAAGCTTCTCACCAAATTTGCAGGTGAGGTCGTGGTGATGGTCAGTGAGAGCCGAGAGGGTCAGTGTGTTGAGCGCTTCTTGATATGTGGAGTAGGAAGGGGAGAGAATACTCTTGCATGCCCTCTTTTACACTTTTTCTAGGTGTGTGTGTGTGTGTGTGTTCTTGTGTGTGGGTTTATGTAGTTTAAGGATGTATGCATGTGCGTGTGATAGTGTTAACGATTGTGTGTTTGTTGTGGTGACTCTCCCTCTCTCCTTTAATAGGGCGTGAATGACAACAGTGCCACCTTCCCCTCAACGATAACACCATCACACACACACACACACACTCCAGTTTTCTTCCTTTTTTGTACTGAAAACTAATGTCAATCAAGTGACCCACTCCCTAATTTCACCATTTGTAACTTTTAGTATCTTTGTTTATTGTATATTTTCAGTCTTTTGGCTGCTATGTTCTTTCTATTAACCGTTTATTATTATTATTATTATTATTATTATTATTATTATTATTATTATTATTACAACACAAACTCCGCTATAACAAAATCCCGTCATGGCCTTGACAGCTCGTCTACTTTTATAAAGCTCAAAATAAGAACGCCAACTCATGTAATGAATAGCCAGTATCTAGGAACAAAAGACATTGGTAAGTCATCGAAGTCCAGTAAAAAAAAAAAAATGCAGGAGACTATTATTAATCGAAGCAGTGATCAGTCCCTGACGAGGAACTGGTCAGTCAGGTGAGAAAAAAAAACACTCATGGAGAAGGACACAGCGAGATCTGAAGTGTGTAGCTGAAACGTCATCTTCTGGGTGGCCTCAGTCTTCATTGCCACTCTTCGCTAATGATACTCGATACTCAGAAATTTAGATCATTATCGCTGAGTTTTACCTGCTGCTCAGACTGCCATTACTATCCTCACTTTGTTGATTCTTTAGGGGAGATTATAAACTGGAAGTTGAACTACGTCTCTTTTTAGTGGTCCTCAAGGTTCTGTTTGTGGACGTAGGCTGCGAAACCTTCGATTGCAGAGAGAGAGAGAGAGAGAGAGAGAGAGAGAGAGAGAGAGAGTATCAAGCACCAGTTTATTGCAACGCCACGACCCTGCAGATGAACGCTAAGGCGAGGTAAACACTACAATGTGCCCTCCGCTCAAGCCATCACTAGTGCAGTAATTTATGAGAGACCCGTCCCCTACCTAGAACGGTACTTGGCGAGACTTATATGTCGGGTAATATCATCTGAGACCTTTGAAATGGATAGATTAAAGCTGACCGAATGACCTTTTATTCCGTGAACTTGACATTTGACCGATCTCGACGCAGCACCAGAAGCCTCCAAGGACTAAACTCCATCCGAGAGATGTTTTGAGTGGAAGGTCACGATCTAATCTGAAAGTTTGGAGTCCGTAGCCTGAAGGCGGCCAAACGACCTTTTATCCTGAGACCTTGACAACTAACCTATCTCGACCAAATGTAAGATGGAGTCAGGTGTAAGTCTTGGTCAAAGGTAAGGAGGAATCAGGTGTAAGTCTTGGTCAAAGGTAAGATGGAGTCAGGTGTAAGTCTTGGTCAAAGGCAAGGAGGAGTCAGGTTTAAGTCTTAGGAACCCTTAATTGGCATTTTTATAGGAATGACTCAGAGCATTTCGGAGGTGTTGTGCAAATTGGTCGATAATGATAACCTGAGCTAGACGGGAACAAGAGAAAGAGATCCCGTTTAGAGTGACGACAATAATACGGTGTCCGGGAATGACTGACAGCCAACATATATTAAAGCCTATCTTGGGTCTCGCACAACGGGAACGCATGATGTCAGACTGGGCAGGTTGACTCGTGGGATCCCCTTGCGTGTCTTGATAGGTGTTAATAATTACCCCCGGAGTCCTAGCCCTTCCTCCTTCTCAACATCTTTGCGTCTAAATATACTTCCCCGGGAGCCAGGCAGCAAGATATGAAGGATACGTGGTTGCAGCCTCAGTCTATTTTTGGGGGACTCCCACCTAAACTAACTATTTGGATTGAGGCCAATTGAGCTTGAGGTCCTTGAACACTGGGCCCAATAAGTTAAGTTAGGTTAGACTGGAACCCTAGTACAAGTAGACACTGTCAGGTCTGATGAGGCTCACTTGACCAATCAGTGAATAGACGCCAGTCTTTTGTGCCCAAGAATACCTGATTACTTCACGGGGGCGACAGGTAAGTACACACACGATACCTGTATTGATCTTGAAATGATTTCTTAGTTTCTTTTTTCTTGTTGTGCTTTACACATTGTCAAATTATAACCTACAAGACAGCATACTACGCACAGTCTCTTTTTTTTCCTGAGGTGGTTCATGCGTTCACCTTGCGGGGCGACGGTACAAGTGGTCATAATTCAGAGGCGTCTCGTAGGCCTTGATATTTTACCTTCATGACCACCAAGTTGAGGGCGAGCACGTGGGGTTGTGGCCGCGTCAGGTATACCAGTAGATCAAGTATGCCAAGCCCTAGTATTATATAGATACACGTATAATAACAACAACAATAATAATAATAATAATAATAATAATAATAATAATAAAGATACACTAACGGAATAAATATTAATGAGAGAATATCCACGTGCCTGTCAAGACTAAAAGTATAAGTGAAATGAGGATTTTTGTCGCTTGAAATCGAATTCTCTTCAGCAAGATTCTATATCACAGGATTCTACTACTAATGTGGGGTTCAGAATCAAGTAGCCTGATTATCTCGTCTATGAGTTTATGATCGCTTTATAGGATGTGATTATTATTATTCTTTTAAATTTTTGATTGAAGAGTCGTGAGATTCTTGCTTAATAATAATAATAATAATAATAATAATAATAATAATAATATTAATAATAATAATAATAATAATAATAATAATAATAATAATAATAATAATAATAATAGACAAAAAAAATGCTGAGAAATTTCGCCCACGTATATCCATTACCAAATCCCTTCAGACACACTAGTGCAATACGAACAGGCAATAAACGAGGAAGCAAGCAAGATAAACAGGAAGTAATTAGAGAGGCAGATAAACCAAACAGGAGAGGAACAAAGAAAGGAGTACAGAGAGGAGGAGGAGGAGGAGCCGTCATATCCCCGTTATATTTATGTATGTTAACCCTGAAGGACACCAGGCTAGCCCCCACTGCCCACGCCCTTACCCACGCCCTCTGTCGCTCTCTTTGTTCATTACCACGCCTTCTGTCGCTCTCTTTGTTCATTACCACGCCTTCTGTCGCACTCTTTTTTCATTACCACGCCCTCTGTCGCTCTCTTTTTTCATTACCACGCCCTCTGTCGTTCTCTTTGTTCATTACCACGCCCTCTGTCGCTCTCTTTGTTCATTACCACGCCCTCTGTCGCTCTCTTTTTTCATTACCACGCCCTCTGTCGCTCTCTTTTTTCATTACCACGCCCTCTGTCGCTCTCTTTTTTCATTACCACGCCCTCTGTCGCTCTCTTTTTTCATTACCACGCCCTCTGTCGTTCTCTTTGTTCATTACCACGCCCTCTGTCGCTCTTTTGTTCATTACCACGCCCTCTGTCGCTCTCTTTTTCATTACCACGCCTCTGTCGCTCTCTTTGTTCATTACCACGCCCTCTGTCGCTCTCTTTTTTCATTACCACGCCCTCTGTCGCTCTCTTTTTTCATTACCACGCCCTCTGTCGTTCTCTTTGTTCATTACCACGCCCTCTGTCACTCTCTTTGTTCATTACCACGCCCTCTCTCTCTTTGTTCATTACCACGCCCTCTGTCGTTCTCTTTTTTCATTACCACGCCCTCTCTCTCTTTCTACGACGTCCTCTCACTTTTAGGAGTGAAAAAATCCATTGGGGAGAGAAGACTTCCTAGTGTCAGTGAGCACGTCTAGTAGTCCCCAGTCAGCAGACACACCACACTGTTATGTATACAACAGCTGTGCCAACACCCTGACAATGTTACATCACGTGTACTCTTGGTGTATGTTGTTGTTTTACTGTTTTCTTGATGCTTCTACGGCCAGGGTCCTTAAACACCGTTCATTATTATCTAGTTTAGTTCCAACACCAGACAACAATTTTATTAAAGAATCACACGAACTTTCTCTCTGATTCAGTGATGTGTACCCCAGCTTTTGAGTTTTTGTAAACAAAGATTGCGTAAATTGCGTTGAATTGCTTAATTGTATGTTTGTCCCGTTGCCAGAGAGTCGGTTCTTCTTCATAGTGTTTGGTTGTAATCTCTCTCTCTCTCATCTCATGTTATTTTTTGTTTATTTGTGTGTACGGCGTCGTCTAGAACGTATGTTTGTGGTCAGTGATGGTGAAGATATCCCAAGGACATTCTCTAATGTTTACTGGATGTTTTTTTTTTCTCTTAGTGATTGTGAAGGACAGGTGCGAGCAGGTAAAACAGATTATCAAAGAGAGAAAGAGAGAGAATCACACGCCATCGTCAATAACAAAATCAATCCTGCTACAATATATATAAAACCCGCCAGGCAATCATTCATAAAGACATTACTATCACCCAGGACACACAGGGGGTGGGGACTGCACTTATGATTCCTTGACGCCATGAAAATGTATCCCGTCATAAATCGTGTTGACTGAGGTTAAAGCAGTTATCGTTTAGGGGTGTGTGAATGAGTTTAATAATCTGATGTGATTAAGTTATTAACTCCCAGCCATACGTAAAGTGATTACTACCGTTCAGGGCTTGTAGTTTAAACCCAGTTACTTGTTAAGAGTCATGTGGTGTGACTGTTGACTGTGTTTGTTGACTGTTTTGGTGTTTTGCCTCACTTTACTGTATCAATTCTGGGACTTTTTCTGTTGCCTTATTTTACTGTTTCTGTGAACCTTACCACTCATGTATTTTGCTGGTGTTATTATTTTTGAGGGATGAATTATTTTGATGTGACGATTAATTATTTCTTTCAGCTAAAGAATTTTCTTCACTATACTGTTATATCTCTCATTATTTTGACACCTTACTCTATAAAAGGGTACGGTGGTCGAGTGGATAAAGCGCTCGACTCCTGTTGTAATTGTCGTTTGAATCGATCCCTTGGCGCTCCCGGTCTATACTCAGCTATAAAGGGATACCAAACTTTATAGTTATGGAAGTGAAGGCGGTCGATTGCAGTGCCGACCTCACCACCTCACTGCGTACCAAAGGCTTAGTGTATTATAGTGTGCTGCATCAACACTATCCACAACTGGCTCTCATATGGGACCCACTTTCACTCTTTAATGTTATTAGTTCAAAGTTGTACCTGATTTTTTTCTTAATTAATGCGTATGATTTATTTTATTATTTCTGTTGTTAAATGGTCTCAGCTGTTGATAGTGAGACATTTGTTGATATAATTTTCGTTAGTGGTCCAACGTGATGAGGCGTTATCGAGAGAGTAGATGTCTCTTGTTTTATGCCTGTCTCTTTCTCTGTTCATTTGTTCTCATTTAATCTTTTTCTTTCTCTCCCTCGTTTATTCATTACAGCTGTGTCAATTTTTTGTGGTTAATTTTATTCTAAATGACACAGATTCACAATAAGCGCACACACACACACACACACACAAACACTGCCAACTATCTTACCTTTATGTGCACAACGTGAAACTGTGGCGTGTACACATAACACAAGTGGATACGTCATGTGCCTGTGTATGTGTATCGTTATCTGGGGCAGGTGAGTGGCACTCCTCCACCAGGGCCAGGGTGCCAGACTGCTGGCAGAGGTGCCACACTTCTCAACAGTCTTAAGCAACTTATCTCTAGGCTTCTCATGTTTTAACTTTTATATCCCAGTTTTTATTAAGGAATTTATGTACAGTATGTTTATTCTTAGTTTGGTTCAGCACACACACACATACTCTCTCTCTCTCTCTCTCTCTATATATATATATATATATATATATATATATATATATATATATATATATATATATGTATATATATATATGTGTGTGTGTAAATGTGATAGTACTAAAACTTACACACTGGGTTGAACTCTAATCAAAGACGTTTGTTTTTAATCGACACTCACTCACTTCCCTTGCCTCCACTGCCTTATACAACTTCTCCCAGCTATACAGTACCAGTAATGGTACGACGTAAGCAAACTAGCTTCTTTACCAGTCCTTAGCTGTGAGGACAAGGTTAACAGAGTCCTTACAAGTGACACAATCTCCTGGAAAACATTTTTGTAAGGTCTCGACATTTCTACTAATTCCTGACGCGTCTCCCTCAACCACGTTACCACCTTATGTCTGTCTCTTCCTCCTCTTCGTCGTCTTCCTCCTCTTCGTCGTCTTCCTCTTCGTCGTCGTTGTGGTCAGGTGTTATTCCGTCTATTGTGGTGCTTCGTGAAACTTGGTCACTGACTCTCACGACAGGGCTCCTCCTCTATACTTAATGGCGTTTCTAGTCTCTCCTTCTCTACCTGTCTCTGCTGGCAATGACAGATGCTTTCAGATCCAGATGTAGAAAGTCTTATTCGACAGCATCAGTACAAGTATAGGTTTTATCAATACAGGATAAATTTCTTAATTTTTATAGGCTGACAGTAGCACCTGAGTGTAACGCCATATTGGTTATAAATACAGTAACACGACGGAGCTGCTTCAAGTAAGTACAGTAGTGTGGTGTGTCTGGTGGCTGTTGTGTTGCGTAAATATCTTCCTTTTGTCTATAGAGTTATCAGTTATATTCATCTTTTATTTACTTTAAATATTGAGTTTAATTACGTGTTATTTATCTATTTATCTGTTAATTTGTTGTTTTGTTTTGATGACAATACCATAAGGCGGTCTGGGGTTTATTTCTGGGTGTATTATAAGTACACGTCTTGAGGGTAACCATTTAAATACATGAAGTTAAATAATAAAGAGTTTACTCTGTGAGGGAAGTGCTGGGATGTTTTGATTGGCAGCCACGAGTCTTTTGTTTCAGTTAAAATATGAAATACATTGAATTAAGCTCCTATCTTGTCAATAATGTTTATGTCTCACACAAATTTTCATGTCCTTGGGACATGTTTCAATATTAAAAGAAAATATTACCAACTTCCGGAAAATATAGTCTAGACTTGATAAATAAATACATTGAATATACTAAAGAACTAAAAGATGAACCACATAATTGAAGTGATTAATACAGAATATATTTTATCTAAATAGAGAGAATATGTAAGTAAATAAAAAAGATAATTAGAGAGAATGGAAGGAATAACATTGTATCTGTGATCATGATAAGATAACAATGTGAGACTTGAGACTTTCACGATATCAAGGTCATAATACAGGTGTGTCCATCAGTCAACTTAGAGAAAATAATATACTTAATATTTGAGAATTTTTTTATTAGGGGTAAAATTTATGAGCGACAGTTAGTATATATTAAAATACTAGTAAGGTCTCGTTAAGATAAATTAATTGTCTGTATTGTTTACAAATAACTCTTGTAGTAAAGGAGTTTTAAACATTTGACGAAAAATTAAAGTTTTTCTTTTTAATTGGAAAATAAATAAAACTAAAAACGAATTTACTTAAAAAAAATCTTGAATAAACTCATGTAAAATTTCATATATATATATATATTTTTGTTTTCATTTTTTCTTTTTCCTTTTTTTTTGTTTTTTGTATAACCCTTTATGGATTTTTATTATATATAATTTCATGTTATTTTGTCATATATTTACTTGGTACATTTATTCATTAACTTGTCTATGTATTTATATAAGAACATTCACTTTAATTAATTTCTCATCTCCAAGAAATATAATTCATCCATTTTTTTTTATTCGGTGTTGCTCAAGCTTCCCTAGCGACACTTTCCTCCTGCGTGTGTGTGTGTGTGTGTGTGTGTGACAGCAAGTGGGTCATCACACAGACATACAGTTCACGCGTGTCACATTACATTAAGACATCGTAAAAAAGGAGGTTGAACAAACGCGTTATGGTAAACACCCTTGACGACAAACACTTCTACACTACCAGATAAAATATACAGCCATCCACTTTATATAAATACGCGGGAGGGGGAGGGAGCTTGTTCCAACATCTGCGGCTTCTCAAAGGTTAGGTTAGCCTAGGTTGGGTTTAAAGAGGTTAGGTTTGGTTAGGTTACGTTAGGTTACGTTAGGTTACGTTAGGTTAGGATTTCATCGGATAGGTTTATTGACGTTAGGTTAGGTTAGGTTAGTTTTGGTTAGGTTTTTGTTTGGTTAGGCTTTCATCGGTTTATTTTACACACGGTAGGTTAGGTTAGGTTAGGTTAGGTTTAGTTTAGTTTGGTTAGTTTTGTCCTTGTTAAGATTTAGTTTCGATTAGGTCAGGTTAGATTCGTTTTTGGTTAGATTAGGTGAAGTTAAGTGAGATGTGTTTAGATTAGGCCTTAATTTCTTTAAACTGTTATGGTAAATACTGAATACATTATTTAATTTCCTGAAAGTCACTATTAAAACATAACACATCTCATATATCTTCATTTTTTCCTTTTAAAATATGTATTTTCCTCTGACTCAGTAATTAACACACTTATGTATTTACGTGCTTATAATGTACTGTGCTACACACACACACACACACACACACACACACACACACACACACACACACACACACACACACACACACACACACACACTACCACCAATACTACCACTACTACAACGACTACCACTACTACACTACCACTACTCCAAATACTATCACTACCACCACTACCACTATCAATACTACCAACCACTACAACGACTACCACTAATATTACTACCACTACCACCAATGCCACTCCAAATACTATCACTACCACCACTACCACTATCAATACCACCACCATCATCACTCACACTACCACCATTCACATACTTAGACTCATAACGTCGCCCAATGAATAGACTGTATACACGATCATAACTACTTCATTACGACAGCTGGAGTGCTTTATAATGGTAGTAATTTAAGCACTTGGCGATGGTGGCTTAATTGCTTGATGATAATAATGAAAGGGTTACTCATCATCTTTATAATGGTGATAATTTATTGCGTATGGAATGGTGGTGATGTAACTTTTATCATACTCAAGGTGTTGAATTAGTCTATCAAACTTTATTTATCATCATCAATATCATCATCATCATCATCATCATCATCATCATCATCATCATGTCATTGAAGGAAAGCATTGTATTCTGGGAGTTAAATCGTCATACTCTAAAGCTTAAATCATTATACTCAGGAGCTTAAATTATCATACTCAGGAGCTTAAATCATCATACTTAGGAGCTTAAATTATCATACTCAGGAGCTTAAATTATCAGATTCAGGAGCTTAAATCATTAAACTTGGGAGCTTAAATCATCATATTCAGGAGCTTAAATCATTAAACTCAAGAGCTTAAATTATTATCATACTCAATAAGGAAAATCACTTAACTTTGGCTCTACCTTCGTAATGGCTAGTTGAGGTACAGGTAGTCGGTACTCTGTTAGATTTACGTCTAATTGAAAAGATAATCCGAGTAAAAAGTCACATACACACACACACACACACATCCGCACACACACACACACACACATCCGCACACACACACACACACACACACACACACACACACACACACACACACACACACACACACACCTGTTCTAAGCCCTCAAATCCAAGCAAAACATCACCTTTAGACGCCATACGACACTAAATCAAACTAGAGAGTCACACCTTCACATAAATCAAAGAAGGATGCCGAGTCAAAAGGCCGTGGGCGAGGGAGAGTAAAAGTGATTATTTCAGCATCGAAGAACTAGTAATTCTAAGATGTAACGACGAACGATGTTTAGCACTGTCTTGCCCAGCTGTTCTCAGTGACCCCGTCCAGGCTGGTGGGGGGGAGTTGTGCTGCGTCATTCTCGAGAGGTCGCTTACTATTTGTGGCATTAGTGTGATACAGGCGGGCCTTAGTGGCGTTCCTCAAGGCCTCCTAGTGTGGCCTACTGACACTTCCTCCTCGTTAAGGGGAGTTTCTGCAATGGTTGTTTATTTTTTTCTGTCGTTTATTTATATGTCGTAGTCAGATATTAAAAGCTTCCCTGTATCGCAAGGACACCCTAGGCTCCCTCAGTACATGCTACGTTACCTTAGTTATTCCTTATACGCAGCAATACATTAAAATATCAACATCTTTCATGTAGGCAAAATACAGAAAAAATCTAACGTGTTTGGAAAGTTGTCTTTTGTTTGGTATTAAAACTAAATGTAACTAAATCTGCTTATAATCCTAAGTGTTGAAGTACTTAATTACGCCGCAACAACAACAACAACAAATCTTGTTCATTTACCGGAACATTTTGTTTTTTTATATCAAATTCGATATTTAGCACAGATTACGACCTACATAATCCCGTTGAATTTAGATGGAATTTAATCTGCCACGCCTCGAGGAACCCAAGACGTTGTTAATCTCTCCTGCAGGTCCTGAGCGCCGGCAGTAACGTTACAATGGACTTAATCTCCATGCATCCGGCCCTGTGATTGGTGGAGAAGGGTTAATGGTTCTTTGATGTATAGGGTATGACGTCACAGATTGATTTTATCTCTCCCAGTCCTGTCCCATGATTGGCTCAGGTGGCGTTGGCGGGCCTCTTCATATACACTGGTGTGACGTCACGCTTCGTTTGGGTTTCCTCCCTTAGTGAAAGAGCGGTCTGTGAACTTTCCGCTGGGGTGACTCTGGGCGACTTGTGACGGGCGACGTGTGACGAAAGACGTGTGACGGTAGACTTGTGACGAGGTGGCGTGTGACGGGCGACGTGTACACTGTCTCCTTGTCGACTATTTATGGTCAGGGTGTGTCGAATGTCAGCCAAAACAATCGACAGTCAGGTGGGAGGGGGTGGGAGGGGGGGTGAAAAAGTCTGATTACTTTCCAGTCTTCCTCAACCATCAACACCACTTGTTTGTTCTACACCAACACCACCGCTCATCCTTCCTGTGTCCTTCCACCCACCACCAACCATCCATCATCTTCATCTATCCTCCACCCATCCACCTCACTCACACTCTATTCTTCTCACTCACTCGCTTTAGCCATCCCTCATCCACTTCACCCACTCTCCACCTACCTCACCCATCCTCCCTCATCCATCTTACCTACCCTCCATTCTCCTCACCCACATCATCAATTCTCATAACTTCTCCCTATCTTTGACTAAACCTTCATGTAGAAGAAGACAATTGGACTGACATCGTTCGTGATCCCAAGGAGAAGAGGGCTTGGGAGGAGAGAAATCCCCTTATGGCGTCACAGTTAACGTCACCACAAGTATCAGCTGATCGAGGACGTCACAAAGCTTCTGCAGTGTTTTGTATCGTCGCAAGACTTAACCTAATCTAACCTAATCTAACCTAACCTAATCTAACCTAACCTAATCTAACCTAACCTAACCTAAACTAACTCTTAAGGATTCTCTCTAGTGATGTTTGTTTGTACATTAAGTTATCTCTTTATCAATATTAGAACGGGATTACTTTTGTTTTTATTCACTACAGGAGAACGAAAAATAATGTTCGTCTCTGTGGGGTCAGGAGGGATGATACTATATTTGAATCTGTGTTGACGGAAGACAACGTAGTTCACCTCTGAAGTATTTGAACATAAAACTCGACAATATTTACATGCCGACAGCGACAAGCCATCTGCACTTTATAAACGCGGGCGGGGAAAAAACATGTAACCTAAAAGCACAACACGGATGAATGTCAGTTTAACTTGATTTGATAATTTTGTTTTAGTCACCGATGGTAATGATGATGATGATGTCAAGACTTTACGTAGGTTGTTTGTATTGTTACTTTAAATGATGAATATAAATCAGAAGAGGAAGAACATAAGCAATAGAAAGTTAAACAAAAAAGAAGTAGAGATTATGCAATTACCTACGACGATACCTTCCTGGCAGGTGATTGATGATATATACCCAGCGTGTTCCTCAATTGTGTGCAGTGAATTATATACTTATACAATTAAATAATTTTTTTTTTATAATACTGAAGAATAATGCACGCACAGGGGGACTTGGGGTGGGGGTGAGTGGTGGGGATTGTTGGAGAGGGGTAAGGGTGTTGGGGAGGGTGTACAGAAGGAGGGGGTGAAAGTGTGGGTGTGGGAGAACAAAGTGACTAGTGTTTTGGGGGAGGGGGTGTGGGTGCCTGACCATCATGGGGTGGGGAGGGAACTTCAGGTGCATGGTGTAATAAGAGAGTGTGTGTGTGTGAGAGAGAGAGAGAGAGAGAGAGAGAGAGAATACAACTATGTGGGTGAGAGACAAAAGCCTTACCTTAAACGCCGTCACACCTGAGAGAGAGATAAAGACACTCATTAGTCTACGTTACACCTGGCAGGAAACGACGACTTGATTAACCCAGGTGATTGCTGTTGTAGAGGAAGGCTTACCCAGACTGTGCTTGAGGTAAGCATCCAATTCGTTTTGTTATCGTCAGAGATATTAAAGACGAGGGGGAGAAAAACAAAAAAAAGATTAATGAGTTCACCTGATGATCGACTAAGAGCAAAAACTGGGTCTAGATTCTTAGTAGTCCTCAAGGTAAACATTCCTCGCAGGTGGGGACACGAACTCACCTGGTTATACCGGGTGAAGGGATGAGGTGCAGGTGAGGTGTGTTGTGGAGGTAGAGGTATGCACTTCAGTACAGACAGTGTTGGGCAATGGAACGGGAGAGTGACAGATGACGGACGCTTCAGAAAGCCACGTCACCTTCACTAATGGTCTGTACACCTGTCTACTGGCTGGCGTTTTGCTGTCTAATGACTGCCTCCCGAATTGTCTGAAGAATGTCTGTCAGCTGACTTGTTATTTAGTTGGTTTGTCGAGATGGTATTTGGCCTCTTTCCATCTGTCGTTTGTCTGTTTTATCGTTGTGTCATGGCTGTCTGCCTTGTGGTTATGTCTTGGCTGTCTGCCTTGTGGTTATGTCTTGGCTGTCTGCCTTGTGGTTATGTCTTGGCTGTCTGCCTTGTGGTTATGTCTTGGCTGTCTGTTTTCTGCTAATGCCCTGGCTGTCTTCTGGCCGTCGTGTAGCTGTCTTTTGACCGATCACGTTGCGATAACTGTAGTGTTTTTACCAAACAAACAACGTTGCCATAAATGGATTTTTACCAGACAAACAATGATGTCATGACTGCAGCCTTACTTGAGGGCCAGGGTTGACATATCCCCCACAACTCACACAGTCTGTCAACAGCTCAATTACAAGCCAATTACCTCCTGACTACCTCCTTCACCTGCCCCTCATAACCACCACCTCCTAATTAACCTGCTGGACCGCTAGGGATGCATTCATAAGTGGCCAGATCTTCTTTTATGAGTTTTTAATTGGTTTAAGGTTCCTTCTGGTGGTCAAATGAGGATCTCGTTATAGCTGTGTAAATTCCTTTATAGCCACACGATGGGAAAATAGGCGTATAATGAGATCGTTTGAGGGATCAAACCTGCATACACAGCCACAACGTAAACGCATAAATCAAACACTAAGGTGGGTGCGTAATTAACATTTATAATACATGAACCAAAAATACGAAAAAGGGAAGAAAAATGATACGCCATGTGAACGCACAAATCAAGGTTATAGTTACGTAAACAATATTTTTTTCCCGTTTTTTTATCGCTCTGTTGGCCTGAACAATTTTCCACATTGTTAATTCTCTGGTGGTGGTAGTTGTGGTAGGGGGGAGTAATAGTCGTGGCTGGTAGAAAGGGGAGGCACTGTGCGGGGGGTGGGTAGTAGTAGTCGTGGCTGGTAGAAGGGGAGAGGCAATTGTGTGGGGGGGTGGAGGAGGAAGAAGAAAGGGGCGGTGATAAATTACTGTTATTACTGCATTATCATTTTTCCCCCGGCACGCTCCACTACCAGAGATGATCATCGGAAGACGAAGGCCCCCAAGTTACTCAGCCAAGTCGCTCCACGGTACTGAGATTCAACCTTATCTAACTATACGCTCATAGCCTTAGTCACATCACTCTGCTGCTGACTCCTCATGACATCCCAGCTTTAGTGGATCTGAGTCCCGAATATTCTTCAAGAACATTTAGTTTAACATTAGTATATTGAGGTGTTGGCGATAAGAGTAATGGTCACCTTGGTTGAGCTCGGATTCTCAAAGACGCGTAGTTGAAATTTTCCACCTGATGTGAAATGTGAGAATTAATTAACCTGGCTCGTGGAGTCACAAAGAAATGGCGTCGAATTTGCACCGAGACTGTACTGTAAATAGGCGTGCACTCTAATGCCAGTTATAAGAAAAACGTGATTAAGTTACGGTCTTTTTTTTTTGCTGGTGTGGGTTCAGGTTGACATTAGATACATTCATTAACCTTATGCGACACGTTGTTAGTCGGAGCAAGGTGTGCGGTTTACCTTTCCTGATGACCCACTACCTATTCACTCCTAAATGGTAAAGTCTCTCACCTGTAATTGCACCTGTCCAGAGGTCGTGCGAGGAATGTTTCTTCTTATCCAGAGTTAAGAATACGTCTCTCTCTCTATTTGTGTAATCGTTAACTGAGTCTCTGAACTGCGTCTTATCTTCGGTCTGGGTAAACATACACTACAGTAGTTATCGTGTTACAATATAAAACATTTTCCTTCTAGTAATTATATTTTTCTCTCCTCTTCCCCATGTTCCTTTTCTCATCGTACCAAACATAATTCGTTCTATCTTACCTCTTGAGTAAAATTTGAAGAGTCTTTATTTATCTCATTTCATCATCTACTCATTTATTGTCATTGCTTCTATTCTCGGTTTATCACTCTACCTCCTCCCCCTCTCGTCCTAACCCAAGCAGAAGACTGTGGCATCGCGTGACGGTGGGCCTAAAAATATTGCTCAGTGTCGCGTCAGCCTAAGCCAAGGTCAAGCGAACAAAAGAATAGCTTATTTGGTCAACAGTATTACGAGAGAACTAATGTTATTCAAACTTACTCAAACAAGCGACGTAGAAAAAAGGGGAGAGGGGAGGGGGAGAGAAATAAGAACCTTGAGAGATATAGACAAGAGAATGAGAGAATTTTTGTTGGTTATGTAAAGTGAGAACTGATTCTATTCCAACTCGCCCAGAAGTAGATAAAAAAACATAGATTGAGAAAGAAAGAAAGAAAGAAAGAAAGAAAGAAAGAACGAAAGAAAGAAAGAAAGAAAGAAAGTGACGCAAAGATATGACTGCTATGGTATTATCCAAAGTTACCCAGAAGAACATTGCAAATAATTTAATGTAATTTGAAGACTGATGGAAAAAATAAAATGAAATAGCTATGAAACCAAGAAAGAAATGTTTGAAAACAGAACTAGACCAATAACAGTGAATGGGGAAATAGAATAAAAATGGATGAATGAAGACACGGAGACGTATAGAGATATGTATCATGAATGAATAAACATGTGGACGAAATGATGAAGAGAGGAGACGAAAAAAGAAACGCAAGAGAGAGAGAGAGAGAGAGAGAGAGAGAGAGAGAGAGAGAGAGAGAGAGAGATTAAAGGCAAACATTATCAGCATGTCGTCACGTCTCTTGGTCAGATATAAAAGAGAGTTTTCACCAGTTATCACAGAGATGACTGACAGATAACAACTGTTGGATTATGTCGTATTTTATCTGTGTCTTATTTACTGGATCTATAATGCTTGTGTCTCTGGCTGTCTGCTGGCGGGGTTCATGTCTGTTAGTCTGGGTCATCGTCTGTGTGTATGTGTGTGTGTGTGTGTGTGTGTGTTTCATTTTCTGTGGTTACATTCAATCACATACAGCCTCTCTCAACTCATCCGTCTTGCTCTCCTTCCTTCCTTTCCCCTTTTCATGCCCACGTCTTTGGCCGTAATTACCTTGTTGACCCACAGTTAGGTGCCCAGTATAGACGCATGTACATACAGTAGATACACACACACACACACACACACACACACACACACACACACACACACACACACACACACACACACACATATCACATTCTCTATTTCATCTCATCTATCTGTATAATTATGTATTTATTATTCGTTCGTTATATTTTTTTTTTATTTCGACCAATTTAAAAGCAAAACTTTCTCATGTTAGGTGATCCACGGGTCCGTCTCTAATAACTAAACTACCAGAAAAGAGATTAATATTACAAATCCAAAGCAAATTTATCCAAACTAGGCTAACCTAACTTAACCTAACCTACACCAATTTAACCTAACCTAACCTAACCTAACCTAATCTACACCAATTTAATCTAACTTAACCTACACCAATTTAATCTAATCTGACCTATTTTCGTCATTATTGGTCGTTACTCTTTTTGTTGTCACCTAAAGTAAGCTGCTCATTATTCACCACGGGCTCCTTACATCACCAGTTGTGGGAGAGGTGGGCTTAGGACCGCGCGTGGGTGAGGGACCAGCTTACCTCAACTCTCCTCAGCCCGCGGGATAAATTTTGCCGCATCGAGCGATCAATATTTTGCACATAGTTACGAAAGACTGTCCTACTCTCCTCCCTCCTTCTCTCCCTCTCCCCCCCCCCTATTCTCCCTCCTTCACCTTTCTACCCCTTATCCTCCTCCTCCTTACAACTTCCTTCCGTCCCCTCCTTTCCCTTTATCCTCCTCCTCCTCCTCCTCCCAATCTCCTTCCTTCCCCTCCTCACCCCAACTTAGACTTCACCTCTTCCCCCCTTTTAAAGAATGTCCAAGCTTCTTCATCACTTCTCCCACATTCCCCACCTCACTTCTTTCCTCCTAACCTCTCTCATCCTCACCCTAATCTCCCTCCCCCACCCTGTCCTCCCTCATCCCTTCCTCCCTCACCTCTCAATCTTCACCTTCCATCTACCCCCCTCCACACCACTCCTTCTACCCCCCTTCACACCACTCAAACCCACTTTTCTCACTCACCCCTCACTTACCTCTCCCTCATTCTTATTCGCCCAGGTCACCTTCTTTCTCCTCACTTCACCTATTTCTCCCTCATCCCTCCCCCTCCCCTCACCCCGTCCCCTCACCCCTTCCCTCTCCCCCCCTACCCTCATTCCCCAACCCTCTAACCCAAATTTTTCACTCAGAATTCCCCAAAAAGAAATCCCCCTGAGAGAAAAACACAAGAGACTTAATTATATTCCCATAAATCTTGAACGTAAAGATTTTTCTGGTATTCAATAAATCCCGTACAATTTATGGGTAAGTTCTTGTAAATCCCCCTCTGAGGGTGTGAAGCCGAAGAAAACATTGAATTGTAATCCCCCATTGTCCAGGTGGCACAGTTCTCTCTCTCTCTGAAGTATGGCGTCTGTATGTCTGTCTGTCTGTCTGTCTGTTTGTTTGTTTGTCGTTTCCTGTTTTTCTTTCTCTGTTTAAGTATGTTTTTGTTTTTTCTCACTCTCCTTCGATGCCGCTATATTTTTTTCGTTGTTTTCTCTCCCTTTTCTCTCGCTCTTTTATCTCTCTCTCTCTCTCTCTCTCTATTTTTTCCCATTGAGGGTTTTTCTTTCTGGCTTACTTTTACTGTCTTACTCTGTCTTTATCAATCTTGTTTTTTCTTATCCTTCTTATCCTTCTCGTTTGTTTCTCTCATTTTCTCTCTCTTCTTTTCTCCCTCTTTCCTATTTTATATCTAATTAATTAATCATCTCTATAGCTCTTCTCTTTTTCAACCTTTGATCCTTTCTTGTCTCTGTTTTCCACATTTCTTCATCTAATCATCCAGAAAAATCAAACATACAGTATAGTGGTAGATCCAATGTACACTGCTTCTCCCATTCCTTCCTTCCTTCCTTCCTTCCCTCCTTCCTTCCTTCCCTCCTTCCTTCCTTCCTTCCTTCTCCCTTGCCATCCCATTTTTTTGGCCCACAGTACTTGGTCATTAATATACCCTAGTTTCAGTTTAGTTGTTCATATAATATGCTCGAGATACCAAGTGACCCCAGACAGGGAACATAAAAACAATGATAACAAACAGAAAGAAAAAAAAATCGCTTGATACTCCTTGGAACAAACTCTTCACGCGATGCCTAGAGACTGAAGGGTTAAGGGAGAGGGAGGAGGAATGGGGGGTTCGGTGGAGAGGGATGGGGGGCGGTGTGCGTGGTAAAAAAATGGTCCTTGAAATTTGCCATAGGTTGGGTCTTACTATCTAACTCTCCTCTCGTTACCGTATAATTAATCATCATCACTAGAGGCGATTAAGGGAATAATTAATTTTCTTGAAGCGAGGAATAAAAATGATAACTTAATGATAGATTTGGGGGCGGAGTTATGGGACGCCTGAGCTTCTTTCCAGGAACTGCGTGAAAGCGTCTTTGGGAGTGTCCGTTAAGCCCCAGTCCTAATAGGCCCCTCATCGAATAGGCCCCAAAGTTTATAAAGGCCCCAGTCGATAGGCCTCTAGAGCCAGTTACTCACACAGGGCCAATCACTCCCCCAGAGCCAGTCAATCCTCCACAACCAGTCACCCAGAGCCAGTCACTTCCCTAGAGACAATCATTCCCCCACAGCCAGTCACTCAGAGCCAGTCACTTCCCCCACAACCAGTCAATCCCCACAGAGCTCGGGACATAGACACAGTCATATACAGTTGATGCAGATGAAGGTGGGAAGGGAACTTACAGTATCTATGGTCACTTGAGGCAAAAAATAACCCTCCCAAAGGCGTGTTTACCGTTGCTGGCGCCTGCAAGGTAAGGTCGACTCAACCCGATGTTTTTTTGACGATTTTTTTTAAACGGAACTCTAAATCCGTTTTAACATATTTACTGTACGTTCCTTCACCTACTTTTTTTTTTTTCTCTCTAAAGGATTATTTTTTCTGTCTTTTTCATTCTGCCTCTTTCGCTTTTTTTTATACATTTACTGCGAGGAAGCCAACAGTGATGTAAGGAAGGAGATAGCATTGAGGTCAGTATGCGTCGTGAGTTGTGTGTAAATGAGGACAACCCAAGGCATGTAAGGTGAGGGGCAGGAGCAGGTCGTCTGTTTTGCGTAGTCAGCGCTTGTTGCTGGTCGTCCCCTCCGGCTGTGAGTTCTAGGAAATCTGTATTCAGAGAAGAAGGGAAGGATCCATTAACTGGTGTTGATTAGTTGGAAAAATGATGTTTTTACAGGTATAGAGGAAGGTGGGGGATGTTTTTACACCTAAATTGGGTTATGATGGTATTAGTGTTTTATGTTCTTTGGAGCAGGAGGTAATGTATCTCATAAATATATACAATATACAGAAGCGGATTTCTTATTTCTACAGATCCAGTATAAACAGTCATGGAGGGAAGAGAAAGTAAATGTTTTAATATTTATGCAATAAAAAGAAAATAACTAACAAGGTCGCTGTAACGGTACAACGTAAACATAAAGATGACGGAGTGGATGATCCGTAAAGCCAGGTAACGTCTCACAAAAGCTCCACGTCATTAATCAAAGCTTTTCATTGAAACTCAGTGACATCGAAACAGTAAACCACTAACTAAGAGGAATTTCTGGCAGAAGTAATTAACACCGCTTGCCGTACCCCCCCCACCCCACCCCATCCCCCCAATCCCCCCAATCCCCCATCCCCCCATCCCCACACACACCTCACAATAACAAGCTCGTGAAAGCTCCGCCATAGGAATGTTCGTCCGTCTACTGACTACAATGTTGGTCTTTTATACTCGTAGTAAGAGAGAACACGTTTAAAAGTCCCCCTGTTATGTCGACCGTCTACCTGGAGGAGGGGGAAGAGGAGGAGGAGGACGAGAAGGAGGTGTAGGAGGAAGAGGAGGAGGAGGACGAGAAGGAGGTGTAGGAGGAAGAGGAGGAGGAGGGTTGTGTTAAACATATATGTGAAAAGGAGAAAATGTCTTCCTCCGTTAACGTGGACCGTCGGGGGGGGGGGACAGATCGGTTACGTCTACCATATTGTTGTATTGCAGAGAGGTGTTGATAGTGTCAGTCATCTACACCCAAGAACAATACCCATCACTCTCTTTCCCTTTCCCTCTACACCTTCCCATCACACTCCTCTCCACCCTCTCTACACCCGTCCTTTCCATCACACTCCCTCACCTTTCTCTATACACCCGCCTTTCCCATCTCTCTTCCACCCATTTTCGTTTTCCCTCTTCCATCCCTTTGTCCCATCCACCTCCAACTTTACACACACACACACACACACACACACACACACACACACACACACACACACACACACACACACACACACTCACATGCCACACAACGTAAACACCTAGAAAGTGCAAAAGAGGGCATGCAAGATTATTCTCTCCTTCCTACTCCACATATCAAAAGCGCTCAACACACTGACCCTGACTCTCACTGACCATCACCACGACCTCATCTGCAAATTTGTAAGAAGCTTTCAATCACCCCGACATCACCCTACTACCACCTGAGATCCCCTGTCCGAGAATTGCTGTTCGACACCACAACCGCATCCAGCCCATACGTGCACGAACTGATCGCTATAAGAACAGCCCAGTCCCAACCATTGAAAAATTATCAATAACATGTAATAAATCAGTATTCACTTAAACACTGCCCTACACTGTCACTATGTTGAAATGAACTGTATTTTGAGCTGATCCCATCTAAGTTACTATATGTCTTATTTGTGTCACTTATGTCACTTGTATATTATTTGTAATTGCAATCTTCAAATATGTAACTGTATATTTTCAGCCTTCTGGCTGCAGCTCTTTCAATAAACCGTTAATTATTATATATTATTATTACACACACACACACACACACACACCTCTGTCGATCAAAGGTATGCAACCACTTTATCACTCTGTGTAGAACTGCTTTTCTATTTGTTATGTTTTTTAGAGAGAGAGAGAGAGAGAGAGAGAGAGAGAGAGAGAGAGAGAGAGGAGAGAGAGAGGAGAGAGAGAGAGAGAGAGAGAGAGAGAGAATAAGGAAGGTTGTTTTTTTATCAACATGTTTTAACCATATGTCACGTAAGAGAACTATCCATCACATAAGCAGTATATAATTAGACCAGCTGATCTACCATAGCAATTCCCGTCTTTGTTTACAATTGACGATGACTTGTATTTTTCATTTGTCGTTTGTTCCTGATGTTTGTCGAGTGTCTGGGTGTAAGTGTGTTGTTAGTGTATTGGTGGAGTGGGTGTGAGTATGGTGTTAGTGTACTGGTGGAGTGGGTGTGAGTATGGTGTTAGTGATCTGGTGGAGTGGGTGTGAGTATGGTGTTAGTGTACTGGTGGAGTGGGTGTGAGTATGGTGTTAGTGTACTGGTGTAGTGTTATAATTAATATACTGTTATATCAGGAGACATTGTTAACCAAATTACGGACGGTATTTTTAGTTTTTTTTTTTAAACTAGACTCTTGGCAACTGAGATAAAGAAAGAACTTCCCAGGTTTTCAACTCATGTTCAGAGCTTCACTTTTGAATTCCAAATTCACCGCCGTCTTTCAATACCTATTTTTGGTCCATAATTCAAGTCTCGGGTGAAAGAGGCTCTCGATTTTTCTGTTTGCATATAATTTTTTTTTTGAGTTAGGAATCTCACATTATCATCAGAAATACTTTCAAGTGTAGAGTTAGACTTACAATACCTCATGTTATTGGATGAAACTGGAAGTAATTTATGGTGAATGAGGAGGTGGATGGTTCATATATTGTTCAAAACTAAAATTGAACACGTAAAAAGTTAAAACTGGCCAACACAAGTATCTATGAAATGTTTGATCACATTTGCTTTAGCTCTGTGAAGTTATCTTGTACAATCTTTCACTGAGTCGTACTTGGTCATAATCCCGTGTTTTAAAATAATTGAGTTTGATATGCTATAGTTACTGTGGGTACTAAGAGGAACACTTGGCATTATTACCTTCCATCCGCTATGCATCTCGCTCCTTCAGAATTCGATTTGTGTAATCAAATTCTTGCTGGATAATTAGTGCGTGCAGATTATCATTCTACAAAGATATTCTGGTAGCTGTACTTAATTATCAAATCTACAGAGGTAATCAAGGACCTGTACTTACTGTCAATCCCTTTGCTCCTCTTACTCCCAGAAAGGTTTCCAATTCCATTCGGTCGTTTTTTTTTCAACAAATTCCTAATATGCTTCCTTCTCATGATCTTCCCTTGGAACTTGGAGGCAATGATCTCCTTTGATATGAACCTGTAGCCAGTTACAGTATTTCACTCTTCTCTCCCTGGGACGTGGCGTCATGACTTCTGAAGGTGCTAGATGGCTTTAATACTATCTTCAAAAGCTTCTCGCAGTCACGTATAAATCATATTCATGGAAACTGATGCCAACAGGTGCCCCTCTTAGATCCCAACAACATGAAATGCTTCTTAGTATTGCTGATGGTATAATTGAATTCCTTAACTTCAGTTAATGTATTTGCAGACATCAAGACCAAGAAGCTTCTATCGCGTTGGAGTTGAGATATGGACTAAAATAAGTTTTCCTTGGCGGCCATTTTGTAATTCAAAATGGACGCCCTGAACATGATTGAAAAAATGACAACGCTTTCCCTTCCATCAATGATGCTTTTAGATGAGTTTAAGCGGTGTTGTCAAGACTCTACATCTAATTTGTTGTTATTTTAGCCTCACTTGATAGTCTCTGAGTGGTGTGACTATATTGTTCGAGTGGGCGTGAGGATATACAGTCGTTAAATCTGTAATATACACATCAGCAATGTTATTATTGTTTTCCCCTTTATACTTATTAACATTGCCTGTGGAAAACGCAAGTGTTTACCCCAAAATAAACGTTGCCGAAGACACGCGAGGAACGTTTGGAGAATGTAATGCCCTCAGTCGCCGATATCCGAGAGAGAGAGAGAGAGAGAGAGAGAGAGAGAGAGAGAGAGAGATACTGTGAAATATGTGGGCAAGTTGAGGCAGTTTGATGTCATGTCTAGGATTTCTGTTTTTTATTATAGACATTTGGAGGGAAGTTGGAGGTGCGCTGGAGGAACTTTTGTTGGAGGTGAACGGAGGGGGAAGGTGCTTGTGTTGGAGATGAGCTAGGAGACTTTTGGTAGAGGTGGGTGTGGGTTATTTTAACAGTAAGCTAGGGAACTTTTGTTCGATGTGGGCTAGAGAGGAAGGATGGCTTTATCAAACCTATCCACTAAGGGGACGCCACTTATAATATCTTATTTGTCTACCGTAAGATGATTTTATTCAACTTAGAAGCGACACAGTTCACAAGGGATTAAACTAAATTGGGGGATTTTATTACAGATGGACTTAGACTTTTGTTGAAATTGGGGTAAGAACATTGTGAAATATGGCCTTGGGTGAATGCTTTGTGTTAGTTGGGCCAAGGGGGTTGTATTGAAGGAGGGCCAAGGCTTTTGTTGAAGGTGAACCAAGGCTTTTGTTACGGGTGAGCGGGTGAACTGTTGGCGAGGAGGGGGTTATTAGTAGAAACAGGCTTTTATTGGAGGTGGATTTGCCCCTCACCCCCACTCCCACTCCCACCCCCACTCCCATCACCATCGAATTCCTCTTCAACCACCTCTTTCTCCTTCTTCTTCATACACTCTCCATCACTTCCCCCTCACCAGCCCTCTCTTCTTTCTTTCCTTCCTTCCTTTCCCCCACAGCTCCAACCCTTCCTTCTTACTTTCCTCCACCCCCCCTCCCACACCGCCGCCTTCCATCCCCTCCTCACTATCCAGTATCAATTTCAATTTCAATTTCAATTGTTTATTCCTTGATAGAGGAAGCGGGATCCTGGTGCTGTCACTACAGTAGGTACCCCTGTACAATGACACCAGAAGCATCTGGCAAGTGTGACAAGTATATACAGTATAAATATTATAAAGGGGCTTACTAAAGCCTAAGGAAAGAAGGATATTCCTTTAACACATAATCAATATTATTTACAAAATATCTGGCCAGTATTGGGAGGATCATCGTGTCTCCGTCAGGGGGTCGTGGAGTGGTGGTCCAGCAGGCGTCACGGAATCGTTGTGTGTGGGGACATCTTAGGAGGTAGTGGATAAGGGTGCTGCTGTCCTCCAGTATCAAGATATGGAATACATCAGACGCTCTCAAAGGGGCAGTAGCGCGTGTGTCTGCCAGAGAAAGGGAAAGCGTATCAAGCCTTTGACAAAGCGTCCACGACGGCTCTGCCCCCCTCCCTCCCTCCCTCCCTCCTTCCTTCCTTCCCTCGTTCTCCCCCTTCTTCTTCTCGTCTACGGTTGTCCCTGAGGTATTCACATTTCGAAGAGCTGTGAGTCTTGTCCTCCCTCTCCCTCTCTTACCCTGCCCCCCTCTCACCCTATTCTCTGCCCCCCTTCTCTCTCTCTCTTGGATCTCACAAAGGAATCAAAGAAACTTCCCTCGGAAATAGATTAGGACGAAAACAAAAAATGCCATATTACTTTTGTGTTTGGTGTGCGCAATTTAAGCGAGGGAGGTGCTGGCTGGGTGGGGCCGCTAAGCTAACTCAATGGGCGGTCAGCTGACTGTCTAACTTACTGCCCATTAAGCTAAATAACTGCTTGAACAATTTTTTTATGAAGCTAGTTGAGATAATTGGTTGGATGTTTAGTCGGTTAGGTGGCTGGGTAGATTAGTAACTCGCTGGTTGGTTGGTAGTTCAGCTCAACCACCAGTATGGCTAGACTTACCAGGAAGGTAGGCTGGCTTAAATGTCTGGGCTCTGAAGGTTCGTCCTCTCTGTACTTGAGTAAATTGTAGCAGGATATCGTGTTTCAAAGTATGCAAATTTGACGATGTATAAGTAAATAAATTAGACAAAATATGATTAGTTTTAAAGTTCACGGGTAAAGGGTGTGGCCCCACGCTGTGTAGATGTTTTCTTGCGACATAGTGAGTGAACGTCAGTCTTTTTTTTCTTTTTTTTTTGCTTTTTGTGTACACTCTTTTTTGTCATACACAGAAAATACTAGTTGTCATTGTAAGCATGACTGGAATGTGTTCTCTTATACTGTGTTCCTTTGTATGTCTGTGTCATAAACGGAATTATTTCTGATGTGAAGTGGTTTTTATTTTCATTATTTCACTTTTCTGTTTTATTATTATTATTATTATTATCATCATCTTTATCATTAATAGTATTATGATTTTGTATTATTATTATTATTATTATTATTATTATTATTATTATTATTATTATTATTATTATTATTATCATTGTTATTAGGTAAGTATGCGTATGTGTGAGTGGTTTGGCCTACAGCCGTGACCTCCTGTGAACTTTCTTGAAGGTCTGACCTGATCCACTGCCTCCTCTCGTCGCCCCTCATGACCTTCTCACTACCCTTGGCCGTGTTCACTACGTAACGTCACATGTTCTCAATCAGTCAATTTACTGCGTTGAAAAATTTACCTGCTTCTGAAGATAATTAATTTTTTCCTCTTCTATCTGCATTTCTCGTCCAGTTACTGCTTGGAAATATATTGAGGCACTGGTATAATTTTGTGATGGAATATCTGTTCTGTGTGTCACATAAAATGATAAGAATGATAAAAGTGATAATAATGATGACGATAATAATAATAATA
Source organism: Homarus americanus (assembly GCF_018991925.1). Lineage (NCBI taxonomy): Eukaryota > Metazoa > Arthropoda > Malacostraca > Decapoda > Nephropidae > Homarus > Homarus americanus. The sequence continues at coordinate 648,439 of NW_024746240.1, forward strand.
AGAATAAAGGGAAATTTTTTTTATGCATTTCTCTGCACGCTAACCTAACCTAACCTAACCTTACCTTACCTAACTTAACCTAACCTAATTAATATTCAAAGTAGTAAGTACAGTTAGAAGGACTGAGGTAGAAGATGTTGATGATGTTGGTTAACGCAGAAGATGTTGGTTGACGTGAGAGATGTTGGTTGACGCGAGAGATGTTGGTTGACGCGAGAGGTGTTGGGTGACGCGAGAGATGTTGGTTGACGCGAGAGATGTTGGTTGATGCGAGAGATGTTGGTTGATGCAAGTGATGTTGGTTGATGCAAGAGATGTTGGTTGACGCGAGAGATGTTGGTTGACGCGAGAGGTGTTGGGTGACGCGAGAGGTGTTGGGTGATGTGAGAGATGTTGGTTGACGCGAGCGATGTTGGTTGACGCAAGAGATGTTGGTTGATGCAAGTGATGTTGGTTGATGCAAGAGATGTTGGCTGACACGAGAGATGTTGGTTGACGCGAGAGATGTTGGTTGACGCGAGATATATTGGTTGACGCGAGATATGTTGGTTGACGCAAGAATTATTAATTGAAGGAAGCTTTTTTTTTTCCATCGAATATGTCGCTGGTTCTGAAGATGTAGTTCAAGGAAAAATATATATATTTTTTTTAAGAGGTATTTTAATGTGATAAATGTTGACAGTGTTGGTGATGGAGACAAGATATCCTATACACCACAAAAGGACCAATATCACTTCAGTTTCGTTCGTATGATCGATATTAATGATATAATTCAATTTTTCTTACATCCTCTCAGTTCCTCTCACACCCGTCATCAGTATTTTTGCATATTCCTTCGTTCAGTATCCATTTAATGTTATATATCTTTATGTATGTATGTATGTATGTATGTATGTATCCACGGCATAGAACCATATTTGTAGATATTGTTTTATTTACTGGGTATATTTACTTATCTCCCCTTGGTCTTCTGTTCCTCTTGAATTATCAATTATTTCTTCGTCTCTCTCTCGTCTCTGCAACAGACCAAATTTCCTAAACTCAAAGAAAACTATTTTTTCCTCTTAGTTTTCTTTGACTTTTTCTCCTCGGCGGTGAGTCTTGATGCCACTCTGGAAAAATCATGTTAGAAACACTTTCACATTTCTCATCAACTCATTCGATTTTTGCTTTCTTTTGTTTATCGTTACTCTCCCTCTCTCCTTCCCTCCCACCTACACTCCTTACCTACCTCTCTCCTTCCCTCCCACCTACACTCCTTACCTACCTCTCTCCTTCCCTCCCACACTCCCTGCACTCCACCTCTCTCCTCCATCCCACCCACACCCTTACCCACCTCTCTCTCTCCCACCCACACCCTCACCCACCTCTCTCCCCTCCATCCCATTCCACACCCTCACCCACCTCTCTCCCTCCTCCCACCCACACCCTCACCCACCTCTCTCTCCTCCATCCCACCCATACCTCACCCACTTTCTCCTCTCCCACCCACACTCCTCACCCACTTCCCTCCATCCCACCTACACCCTCACCTACCTCTCCTCCCTCCCACCCACACCTCACCTACTCCCTCCCTCCCACCCACACCCCACTCCACCTCTCCCCTCCATCCCATCTACACTTCCACCTCCACCCTCCCTCCCTTCCCCCTCCCCACCCACACCCCCACCCACCTCTCCCTCCCACCTGCACACCCTCACCCACCCTCCTCCTCCCCACCCACACTCCCTCACCACCCTCTCCTTCCTCCCACCCACACCTCACCACCCCCTCCTTCCCCACACCACCACTCATTCATCCCTTCCCCTCCATCCCCATTCCACCCCACCTCTTTCCACCTTCACTTCCACCCACACCCCACCTCTTTTCACTCACCTCCCTCACTACCTCCTCCCTCCCTCACTCCCCACCTACTTCCCACTCCACAACTCCTCCCTCCCTCCCCCTCCTTTCCCCTTTTTCCTCATTCCCACCCACACTCCTACCCACACCCTCTTCCTCCTTCCCTCCCACCCCTGTCTAACTCACAGCTGGGTCGACTAGGGATTGCTTAGAATGCAAACCAACGACTCTGAGGACAAGAGGCGACCGTTGTATCCACTATGCCACCGCACCCTATTTAATACACTCCTTTAAAATCTCTCAGCTTAGTAAATCTTGAACACGCCGTAGTGACCACAGAAGGACGTGTACCGTACCTGTCTCCAAGTGGGATGGTCCGGAGGTGACAACAGGTGGGCGTTTGGGGGAGGGGAACGCCATCATGATCCACTTCCTCGTCTATTGGGTGGGTGGGGGCACGTAATGAGATGTATTGAGGCTGAAGGTAGGGAGGGGGAGGTGGGGAGGGGAGGGGGAATGGAAGGGAGGATGCGGGGGAGGGGGTTGTGTGAGAGGTAGTGTGCGTGTGAGGTTCAATGCATGTGTGTGTGTGTGTGTGTGTGTGTGTGTGTGCGTGTGTCAGACAGCATACACAATAATCACACTACTGTACATGCCTGACAACACATAACACGCCTGTACTGTACACCAGTGATCTCAGCTTCTGTAGATCACACCCCCACAGCTGGTCTCTCTCTCCCGGCTCTACTACCAACTGGCCCAGCTGTGGCCATGAGATAACCCTGACCACTGTGTACACCCTGACCACTGTGTACACCCTGACCACTGCGTACACCCTGACCACTGTGTACACCCTGGCCACTGTGTACACCCTGACCACTGTGTACACCCTGACGACTGTGTAAACCCTGACCACTGTGTACACTGTGTACACCCTGACCACTGTGTACACCCTGACCACTGCGTACACCCTGACCACTGTGTACACCCTGGCCACTGTGTACACCCTGACCACTGTGTACACCCTGACGACTGTGTAAACCCTGACCACTGTGTACACCCTGACCACTGTGTACACCCTGACCACAATCAATCTATTCCTTTCTCCATCTATCTTCTAACATTAAAGGCTGTTTATCGTTTATCCAATACGTATATTTGTATGTGTGTCATCACACACACACACACACACACACACACACACACACACACACAGAAAAGAAAAAAAGGATAAAAGATGCAAAACAAACACCTAAAAATCAGAACTTGAGAGAAAGAAAGAAAGAAAGAAAGCCAGTTCGCAGTGACTGCAGACCGGGGTGAGGGACCTGGAGTGGGCAGGTGCTGGGTGGCTGCGGCCCTCAACAGCTGTTTACGCACAACTTCCGCCACGGCGTCAATGGGTGAGTATTCATTCTACTTAGCAGGTGTTACGTGTGAGGTCTGTCCCTGTCTGCCTCAGTGTGTAGTGAAGTTTGCACCTCATTCACAGTGGGGGAGGGGGGAGGAAAATATGTGTATGTTATTAATGTGTATGTGTGTGGGGGAGGAAACTATGTGTATGTTATTAATGTTTATGTGTGTGGGGGAGGAAACTATGTGTATGAGTGTATGGAAGATGTTTGTGTAATGTTTATGTGTGGATTTTATTTTAGTCCAAATGAAACTGTTAATTTAGTTGTTTAATAATACTGAATGTTAACCACACACACACACACACACACACACACACACATTCACTCATCCCAATAGCGCTACTAATAGCCTCTTGATACCTACTTATACATCTTGTGTGGTCAAGCTGGCTCCACACTTTTAAGTCAGTCGATAACCCAGAGTTGGAGGAAACACTAAACTGGTCATTACCCCGCCCACCCCCCCAAGAGGATATGGAGTAGGTGAAGGTGTTCCTCTCTTTCGTATCATGAGATTAAGCCAGAGTTGGTGTTCCTCTACTTCAGTATCGTAAAAGAGTTAAGTAGAGTTGCGTGTTCCTCTACTTCAGTATCGTAAAAGAATTAAGTAGAGTTGGTGTTCCTCTACTTTAGTATCGTAATAGAGTTGAGTAAAGTGGTACTCTCCTTAAAACGCTTACCGTAGACTCGTAGTGGATAAGGAGCAGTTTATACCTCAGCTCAATGACTCAATATATGAATGAATGAAGTAAATCGATGGGAAAAAAAGCTCCTCATTTGTATGGGTCTTCGTGAGGTAGTTATAGAGGTGGGGGAGATGGGATGAGGTGAGGGGGGGGTGGGGAGAGATGAGGTGAGGAAGGTGGTGAAGATGGGATGAAGAGCAAGGAGGGTGAAAGAGAACCAAGATAGTGAGGAGGTGGAGATGAGGTGAGGTGAGGAGGGTGGAGAAAGATGAGATGAAAATAGACTGTTTTAGTTTGGGAAATTGGTAGTAATAATTTTTTTATCTATCTATCTCTCTATCTATCTATCTATCTATCTATTCGTCTGTCTATCTATCTGTCTGTCTGTCTGTCTGTCCCACCCCCCACAGCAACATGTGACCCAACAAGTAATCTAGCACATGGTTTACGCAGCCAACACACTCACTCTAGGCCAGTCAGCTGTTGTTTATAGTCTGCCTCAATGTTGTTGCTGGTGACCTCTCTCTCTCTCTCTCTCTCTCTCTCTCTCTCTCTCTCTCTTTGTTTTAATTTATGTCTGTTTGTCTGTCTATTTAACTATCATTAAATTTATTCATCTTTCTGTTTTTTCTTGTTATTTTGTTAAACACACACACACACACACACACACACACACACACACACACACACACACACACACAACACATACATAATATTCTTCCTCCTCCACCTACACCCCTATTCATCACCACCACCACCGCCCACATAGCAACACCGGAGGACACGGTTTCTTCCCCACACCCTCAAGCACACCCACTTTTCCCACCCCCCACCCCACCGCCCAACCCACACCACCACCACTACCACTACGTTGCACCATTACTGCCCTCATTGAACCCAACGACTCTCAACACCTGCACACCAGTAGTGGCTTTCACCCTCATTAACGCCAATAATAAGCACACTGCACCACCTCACCCCTCCCCTCCTCCCACCGTTTCATCACTACTGGCGTCCTGTCCAATATCTCTCTCTCCTCCTACTAGTCTCTCAGTGTGATCTCCCCTTCCTCCCTTCTCCCTCTCCCTTCCTCTCCCCTCCTTCCTCCTTCTGTATCCATCATCACCCCCGTTATTGTACTATGACCCGTTTGTCACTACTACTACTACTACTACTACTACTATTACTACAACTACTACTACTATTACTACTACTACTTACTGCCGCTACTTGGAATATTCCACGCCATCATCACATCGACCTCCCCCTCTCACACGCCATCACCACCACCGCCTCATTTCCTTCAAACGATCAATAACTTACTACCTCATCACTATAAATTTTACTCACCACTCATCTACCACCCCTAGATTCACCTCTCTCAATCCTCACACACACACAAACACACACACACACACACACACACACACACACACACACACACACACACACACACACACACACAGACAGACCACACACACACACACACGTCACTTCCTCCCTGCCATCACCACCTCCCCCTCATCACTATTTGTTCATCGCTCCCCTCTCACAACACCTCCCCACCGCCCCCCCCTCGGCATAGTGCCAGAGGCCGTGTCACCTCCCCACTGACCTCGTCCCCTCACAACCTGGGCCAAGCCAAGTGGGCCAAGCGTCAGGCACTTAACACACCCCTCTTCTTCCCTCTCTCCCCTCCTCTACCCTCCCTCTCCCTCTCCTTCTGTCTCCCCTCCCCTTCCTTCCCACCATCTCCCTGTCTCCTCTCCCACTTTCCTCTGTCTTTTCTTCCTCCATTCTCCCTCCTATCCTCTTCTTCCCCTCCCAATTGTCTGCTCCCTAGAGACTCCTTCCCTCCCTCTCTCTCTCACCCTCTCCTTGGCTTTCCCTCATCCTACCCCCCCCCTCCGAGCTAACAGTGCTAAGGTCTAGTAAGTTTCCTCCAGGATGACGCAAGTGAGTGTGATGCGTCGTGCCCTGAGGTAGTGTTTGTGCGTATGAGTGACTTGAATGTAAATTTGTGCGTATGAGTGACTTGAATGTGAATATTTGTGTGTAGGTGACAATGTGTATGAGTGGATGATTGACTAGGATATCAAGGTATTTTACGTATGTTTTTACATATTAAAAAAACAACAAAATCTTCGTTTTCCTCCCTACAATTAATCGTGTTTTGAGAACATTCTTATCTTGACGAAGGAAAACATGGAGATACTTAACCTATGTAAAACTAATTGACAGTGTAGCCTTTGACTTGAGTGTTAAAGAGTGAAAACGCACTCCAGTTATTCCACTCAGAGACAGTATGAATTCGTTATGTTTAGCTGAATTAATAACGAACTGCTAAATACAAATATGAATAGGTGAACAAAATATCTAATTAACAGGTAAACGAATAAAAAAATAACATTAAAACATAACATCATTAAAATAATTCCCATGTTGTGTTTACCTGAATCCTATAATTTTCTACCTCTGATTATTCTGTCATTTTTGGCCTATTATTTTTTTCCCCTTCTTCCCTTCCATCCTCATCAACTCCCTTCGGTATAAAACATAAATAAAATAAATTAAAAGTCGAGTACAGAAAAAAATATTAAAAAAAAATAACAACTTTAAATTGAAAAAAAACCAAGTTATATATAGAGAACAATAACACAAACACAACTACTCTTTTCGGCCTCTTGAACTCTTTTTTTTCCCTCTTTCTATCTCCCGTCTTACCGCAAGGGGAAAAAAAAAGGAAAAAGTCCCCTTTCATGTTCCCTCTTTACATTGAGGTGATCTTCCTCCCCTCTGATGGTGCTCTCTCTCTCTCTCTCTCTCTCTCTCTCTCTCCTCTCTCTCTCTCTCTCTCTCTCTCTCTCTCTCTCTCTCTCCTCTCAGCTCTGTCTTTTCCTAAGTTATCTTTTTTCTCCTTTCTTTCTCTCACACTTTCTTTCTCTTTTAGCTCTCCCTCGCTCTCTCCTACCCCTCATTCGTTATACTCTTCACCTCTTTTCCCCTCATCCCTCTCTACCTCTCACCTTCTTCTATCTCATCCTCACTCCTCATCCCTCTCTACCTCTCACCCCTCTCTACCTCTCACTTCCTTCTAACTTATCCCTTTCTAACCCTTTCCCTCTTCTCCTCACCGTCCTTGTTACCTCTCGCCATTTTTCTAACACTCAGCATCTTCTCTATACCTCTGCCCATTTTACCACTCAGCCCCTCTCTACTCAGCTTTTATACTCTCTCTCTCTCTCTCTCTCTCTCTCTCTCTCTCTCTCTCACTTAACCTACTTACCTTCACATATTTATCCTCCTGACCCATCTCTTCTCCTCCCTTTCACGTCCTTCTCCTTTTCAGTTATCTTATGTGTATCGACCTTTGTCCCACCTCTCTCTCTCTCTGAGTCATTAAGTTAGTCAGTCCGTAACGTTAGTGTAGTGAGTCAGTGAGTCATGTAAGGTATTTAGTCAGTGCGTTATTTCGTGAATCAGTAAAGATTTTTTACTCTGTGCCATTCAGTGATTCAGTCAACCAGTCAGTTAATCAGAGTCAATTACATATATCAATCAAATCAACCACCAAGTCAAACATGCTAATCATTGGGCGAGTCTGTCATGAATAACACCCATAGAGCTTACTGAAGCATATAATCATTACACTTGCCTTATTTCCTCACTATGAAGATAAGAACACGCAACCTTCCCCCCTCCCTTCTGCCCGGCCACCAGGGGTTCAGAAATTGGACAATAAAGATGGATTACTTAAACTTGCTACGGTAGAGGTAGTTTTAATGAGGTTCAGGTAGGAGAGGGGAGTGAGGGGTGAAGTAGGAGTATGAGGGGAGTAGGGGAGTGGAGGGAGTAAGGAGTGTGGAGTGGAGTAGGGGAGTGTAGGGAGGGGAGGGAGTAAGGGAGGGAGGGAGGGGGGAGGTGGGAGGGAGAGGGAGGGGGAGGAGGGGAGGGAGGGAGTGGGGAGGGAGGAGGGGAGGTGGGAGGGAGAGGGGAGTAAGGAGGGAGGGGAGGGAGGAGAAGGGAGTGTGGGAGGGAGTGTGGGAGGGAGTAAGGGAGGGAGGGAGTATGAATGGAGGGAGTAAGGAGGGGGAGGGAGGTGGGAGGGGAGGGAGGGAGGGAGAAGGAGGGGGAGGGAGGGGAGGGAGGGAGTAGGGAATGTGAGGAGAGGGGAGGGGAGGGAGGGGAATGTGGGAGTGGAGTAGGGAGGGGAGGGAGGGGAGGGAGGGAGTAAGGGGAGGTGGAGGGAGAGGGAGTGTGGAGGGAGGTGGGTGTGGAGGGAGTAGGGGAGGGAGGGAGTAGGGAGGTGGGGAGGGAGAGGGAGTGTGGAGGGAGTAGGGAGTGTGGGAGTGGAGGGGAGGGGGAGGAGAGTAGGGGAGGGGAGGAGGGGAGTGGGAGGAATAGGGAGGGAGGGAGTAAGGGGGTGGGAGGAGAGGGGTGGGGAGGGAGTAAGGAGTGTGGAGGGAGTAGGGGAGGTGGGAGGGAGTAAGGGGAGGTGGGGAGGGAGTAAGGGAGTGTGGAGGAATAGGGGATGTGGGAGGGAGTAGGGAGTGTGGGGAGGGAGGGGAATGTGGAGTGGAGGAGGGAGTGGTGGAATAGGGAGTGAGGGGTCCCTGGTTGACGGTATGTACATTACTGCTCCATCAATCCACTAACTTCATGCCTCTGCTTCAAGTCAACTAGTTCAAATTGCTTCTCAACTAGGGTCTATGGGGGGTTCAGGGTTCACGGCTCTGGTTCAGGTCAGTCGTGTGACCTATTGGGGGTTCGGTGTTCGGTGTGTCGAGTTTCGTAGCTATTATTATTATTAGTATTATTATTATTATTATTATTATTATTATTATTATTATTATTATTATTATTATTATTATTATTTATTATATATATATTATTATATATTATTATTATAATTATTATTATTATTATTATTATTATTATAATTATTATTATTATTATTATTATTATTATTATTATTGTTACATGTTTTAAAGTGAAGATTAAAGAACACACAATATTACTTGGCTGACTTAAAATACAACGAGAAGAAGACGCCCTAAGTGGGGAGACTAAATCACTCTCACACGCCGAGGTAACTTGACTCGTTCTCCCATCCCCAGTCCAGGAGGAAACTCTAACAAGACCTTCATTATATAGCAGAGAAAACGTATAATCATAATAATAATAAAAATACTACTACTACTACTAATAATAATAAAAATAGCATATATACCTTAAGAGGAGCTCTAGTTTGGTTACCTAGGCGATTTTTTAAGTGGTTAATTAGTTTACTTGAGTTACTCCCGGAATAATGAACACGATAAGAGACTGACTGATTAGCACAATGTCTCGCTAGTTAGGAGCTCCACTAATTTATTTACCTGGTTAGTTAAAGTATATCATCTTGTACCTAGAGTGTAACTAGACAGGAATTCCTCTAGTTAATGATGAGATAACAGGTGTACCTCGAGCTCCTGTTACGTTTGTTAAGGAGTTTCACAATTATTTTACTCTTTAGATAATCATCGTCTCTTGTAGTTAGCTAGCTGGCGAGGAGTTACCATTAGCTCATTGTTAGCTATTTAGTCTCATATTAATACTATTTAGCTACGAGTAAAATTAGTTGGTGAATTAGTTAGTTGATAAGTTAGTGAGATATACCAATAAGCTAGATAATTAATTTGAGACGATCATCATAAATTATTATGTTAGAGATTTATAGAAAAAAACACCAATAGTTATGTTAGTTAATTAAAAGAATAACACTAGTCAGTTTGAAAGGCGTGCCATTTGTTATGAGGATAAATCATATTTTCGCATTCAAATTTTCAAACTTTCAAACTATCTTTCATAGTAATAAAAAAAAAAACTTTTCCTTCGATAATGTTAATTCGTCTTACCTGTCAGCTGAGATTCAAGACAAGTTTGGAATTCCAGGTTAGATTTATTAATATTCTTCCAATATGAAATGTCTAGTGAGAAAATTCTATACAAGTTTTTATATGGTTTTGGTGTTGTGTTGTGTTGTGTTGTGGCGTTTGTGCTGTTGTGCTAGGGTGTTGTGATTTGATGTTGTGTGCTGTGTTAGGGTGTTGTGGTGTGGCGTTGTGTGCTGTTAGGGTGTTGTGTTGTAGCGTTGTGCTGTTACGGGTGTTGTGTTGTGGCGTTGTATTGCTGTTAGGGTGTTGTATTTGTGGCGTTTAACCAACCACTGTTAGGAGTGTTGTGTTGTGGCATTGTATTGCTGTTAAAGGTGTTGTGGTGTAGCGTTGTGTACTGTTAAAGGTGTTATGTTGGCGTTGTGTGCTGTTAGGGTGTTGTGTTGGCGTTGTGTGCTGTGTTAGGGTGTTATGGGTTGTGGCGTTGTGTGTGTTAGGGGTGGTGTTGTGATGTGGCGTTGTGTGCTGTTAGGGTGTTGTGTTGTGGCGTTGTGCTGTTAGGGTGTTGTGTTGCTGGTATGTGCTGTTAGGGTGTTGTGTTTAACAGCGTTGTATTACTTTCTGTTAAGTGTTGTGGTGTGGCGTTGTGTACTGTTAGGAATTGTTTGTGTTGTGGCGTTGTGCTGTTAGGGTGTTGTGTTGTGGCGTTGTGTGCTGTGTTAGGGTGTTGTGATGTGGCGTTGTGTGCTGTTAGGGTGTTGTGATGTGGCCGTGTGTACTGTTAGGGTGTTGTGATGTGGCGTTGTGTGCTGTTGGTGTTGTGATGCTTGGCGTTGTGTGCTGTTAGGGTGTTGTGATGTGGCGTTGTGTGCTGTGGGTCTTGTGATTTGATGTTGTGTGCTGTGTTAGGGTGTTGTGTTGTAGCGTTGTGTGCTGTTAGGGTGTGTGATGTGGCGTTGTGTGCTGTAGGGTGTTGTGATGTGGCGTTGTGTGCTGTTAGGTGTTGTGTTGTGGCGTTGTGTGCTGTTTAGGGTGTTGTGTTGTGGCGTTGTGTGCTGTAGGTGTTGTGTTGTGGCGTGTGTGCTAGGGTGTTGTGTTGTGGCGTTGTGTGCTGTTAGGTGTGTGTTGTGGCGTTGTGTGCTGTGTTAGGGTGTTGTGTTGTGGCGTTGTGTGCTGTGTTAGGTGTTGTGATGTGGCGTTGTGTGCTGTTAGGGTGTTGTGTTGTGGCGTTGTGTGCTGGGGTGTTGTGTTGTGGCGTTGTGTGCTGTTAGGGTGTTGTGTTGTGGCGTTGTGTGCTGTTAGGGTGTTGTGTTGTGGCTGTGTGCTGTTAGGGTGTTGTGTTGTGGCGTTGTGTGCTGTTAGGGTGTTGTGTTGTGGCGTTGTGTGCTGTTAGGTGTTGTGGTGGCGTTGTGTGCTGTTAGGATGTTGTGATGTGGCGTTGTGTGCTGTGTTAGGGTGTTGTGGGCGTTGTGTGCTGTGTTAGGGTGTTGGGCGTTGTGTGCTGTGTTAGGGTGTTGTGTTGTGGCGTTGTGTGCTGTGTTAGGTGTTGTGTTGTGGCGTTGTGTGCTGTTAGGGTGTTGTGTTGTGGCGTTGTGTGCTGTTAGGTGTTGTGGTGGCGTTGTGTGCTGTGTTAGGTGTTGTGTTGTGCGTTGTGTGCTGTTAGGGTGTTGTGTTGTGGCGTTTGTGCTGGGGTGTGTTTGTGATGTGGCGTTGTGTGCTGTTAGGGTGTTGTGATGTGGCGTTGTGTGCTGTGTTAGGGTGTTGTGTTGTGGCATTTGTGTGCTGTGTTAGTGTTGTGTTGTGGCGTTGTGTGCTGTGTTAGGGTGTTGTGTTGTGGCGTTGTGTGCTGTGTTAGGGTGTTGTGTTGTAGCGTTGTATGCTGTGTTAGGGGTGTTGTGATGTGGCGTTGTGTGCTGTTGGGGTGTTATGTTGTGGCGTTGTGTGCTGTGTTAGGGTGTTGTGTTGGCGTTGTGTGCTGTTAGGGTGTTGTGTTGTGGCGTTGTGCTGTGTTAGGGGGTGTTGTGATGTGGCGTTGTGTGCTGTGTTAGGGGTGTTGTGTTGTGGCGTTGTGTGTTGTGTTAGGGTGTTGTGTTGTGGCGTTGTGTGCTGTTGGGGTGTTGTGGTGTGGTTGTGTGCTGTGTTAGGGTGTTGTGTTGTGGCGTTGTGTGCTGTTAAGTGTTGTGATGTGGCGTTGTGTGCTGTTAGGGTGTTGTGTTGTGGCGTTGTGTGCTGTTAGGGTGTTGTGATGTGGCGTTGTGTGCTGTGTTAGGGTGTTGTGTTGTGGCGTTGTGTGCTGTTAGGGTGTTGTGATGTGGCGTTGTGTGCTGTTAGGGTGTTGTGATGTGGCGTTGTGTGCTGTGTTAGGGTGTTGTGTTGTGGCGTTGTGTGTTGTGCTAGGGTGTTGTGATTTGATGTTGTGTGCTGTGTTAGGGTGTTGTGTTGTGGCGTTGTGTGCTGTTAGGGTGTTGTGATGTGGCGTTGTGTGCTGTGTTAGGGTGTTGTGTTGTGGCGTTGTGTGCTGTTAGGGTGTTGTGATGTGGCGTTGTGTGCTGTTAGGGTGTTGTGATGTGGCGTTGTGTGCTGTGTTAGGGTGTTGTGTTGTGGCGTTGTGTGCTGTTAGGGTGTTGTGTTGTGGCGTTGTGTGCTGTTAGGGTGTTGTGATGTGGCGTTATAATGTGAGGTTGTAGTGTAACACTGTAAGGGTATTTTGGTGCTTCATTATTGTGCCACTTATTTACAGTGTAGTGTTAAAGTGTAGCATTGAAGTGTAGTGTAGTGTAGTGTAGTGTAGTGTAGTGTAGTGTAGTGTAGTGTGGCGTTGCATGTAAACAGTGCCCATGTGTCATTAATGCAGTCAAGGGTGTTGTTGTTGTGTAGAGCGCATAGTTATTTGAATTATTAACCTGACATAGTAACGCTCAGGTGAACAAGCTTGTGTGTGTGTGTCTGTGTCCAGGTGTTTGGGATGAGTGGATGTGCTCGCCTCTACCTATGTTAACAGTATTGTGCCGTTTGCTTTAGTATATGTTTCTGACGTGTGTTTAACAGACGAAGAACACTGAGGATTTTTCGCTTTATAATATGTTCCAATTATAATACACGTAACATGACACTTGTTGGTTCATTGGTTCATTTGGTCGGTGACTTCAGGACGGGGAGGCTAGAAATAAAATATGAGCCTTGTGGTTAATGAACAGGTATGACTCACGAGCTTCATTATTATAAAGCGTCAGATAAATAATGATATGGATCTCCAAACCAAATTTATGTAAATGAAGGTTTTGTTGGATTAAAGATTCTTTATGTAAACAAACACCACCAGCAGTGTCTCATTAGCGTTCCAGTGGACAAGATTTATTTCCCGCTCACCTATATAGCGCCCCAACTTTCCCCGTCAGGACGAGCAGTTGGCAGTGAGTCACTAATTACTTTCACAAGACAAAAAGTAATAGCAATCAATTGTCACATAATTATTGTGGTTAATTACCTTTTGCAGATATCGAATTAGAATTTGCATACATGACTAGTGACAATGAGCTGCTCTGGTGCACAGGAAGCTCTGCCCTGGCGTGACTAAATCAAAATTGTCCATATCCACTCAGTACTTGAAGGGTGTCCCACTGAACACACACACACACACACACAGGGCACTTTACTCGTCTAGTACAGGTGTTCCCCAAAAGACACATGACTTCATATCCCGTTGGAAGATACAGGAAGAATGAAAGGTTGTCTCTTCTACCCTGGACATGGTGACCCACAAAAAAAAAAACAGATGAGAATGACACGAAAAAGTATACGGAACTCTGACCTTATTTCAGGTTTTTACAGCTGCTATGTTGGTCAGTGATAAAGAGGAAACTGTCAAATGGAACTACTTTTTTTTTCTTGCCTCGATTCCAGTGTGTGTGTGTGTGTGTTGCCTGACGATATGGGAGGTTTTTGCTGTAACTCTAGTTTGTTATGGTTGAAAAAATATTATGAATTACGGTTCTATATGTCTCACTAAAGGTAATCAATGTTAACTCTCTCTCTCTCTCTCTCTCTCCTACGACCTCAAATTACAATTTTTTTTACCTATTTAACTGTATAATTAATTTTCCGTATTGTTACCTACTTATAAATATCTTCCTATGATTATTTAATATAGTTTTAATTGATTCATATCCATAGTTGTAAATTTCGTCTTATGTTTTTTTATTCAATTAATTATATTTTCTTTTGAACGGCATGTCACACCCCTATGAATTAATGTCCGAGAAAGTGAATGAAATAACGAAAAAAAAATGAGTAATGATATATATTAATTTGTTTGGCCTGACCTGATTTTCCCTGTCGACTTTTGACTGGTTGATCCTATGGTAACGAGAGGTTAGGTTAGGTTAGGTTCACAACACGTAATGTTTTTTTTTACGGTATTGTATTAGGTATCGTAAAGCTGTATTGTGTGTTGTTGTTATTGGAATTTTTTAGTTTGTTATTGTCTGTTTATTGATGCGTGTTGTGGCTAACCTTGATATATAGTTATTGTTTATTATTATTATTGTTGTTGTTGTTGTTGTTGTTATTGTTGTTGTTGTTGTTATTGTTATTGTTATTGTTGTTGTTATTCATCACTGTGGGTTTGTTATCACTGGGGGATCACTACCAGGCACATGATTACCATAAAACTCAACGCAACTTTAACATGACCGATATTACATTTCCCCGGAACAATCTACAGAGAGCGATAATGAACAATGGTGATACCTGCCCGAGGTGTATGAGGGCGTGAGAGTCGGTCAGGTGATGGACATGATGCTGAAATAAATCTTTCTTGAAGGAACCTCTGCGGCCACTCGTTCACAAGATAGATGAGGAAAAGAGACTGACGTGAGTAAAGTCCATCAACCATTGTCAAGAAGGAAGAGATGGGAGGAGGAGGTCAATATGTTCAGATACAAGGAATATAGATTTTTTTTTATTATTGTTTCGAGAAGTTTACGGTAACTATTTTTTGTTGTCGTTTTTGTGGTAAAAGTTATGGTACTGTAGACATTTAATGAGAATAAATCGTTAGGGATTTTTTTTTATAGTATCCTTGTATAGACGTTCACTTTAACCTAACCTAACCTAACCTAACCTAACCTAACCTAACCTAACCTAACCTAACCTAACATAACCTAACCTAACATAACCTGACCTAACCTAATCGACAGTCACTGGTGGTCTCCCAAAAAAAAAAAAGTTAATGGGTATATTTCAGGAAGTTTATGGAAAATATCATATAATACCTTAGTAAACTTTTATGGTCTTAAGGGACGTAAATATATAAACAGACCAAGCAATAATATATCCTCGCGTTATAACGATATATTAAAAAGTCGTAAAAGTTCACTCAATACTAAATAGCTCAGAGGGGACTATTTTTCCCCTCACACCGTGCAGCATGTGAGCTACATAACGACCCGAGTTATTAAGGAAGTAATTAATGAGGTTATTCCATGAGAGGGAAATAGGTCATCGTGACTTGTTGTTGGGAGGATGTGTGGCTTGTTATTTTTACTTATTTACTTATTTACTTATTCTTGTATCCGTGTTATTCTGTTGTTAATGCTAGTATGACTTACCACTAAACCGACTTTATACAGAAACTCACACCACTTCACGAGACTTGCTAATTGCTTATATTCGGGATGTGTCGACCACGGTTTTATGGGTTCGCGGCTCGATTAACAGAAGATAATCCTGTTTAAAAATGTTCTTCAAAGAGGAAAAATCCTTTTGTGGGGACGGCCATAAAGCTCTTAACTCCACCAAGAGGGTCGTGTCGTAGAGAAATTCTTTTACTGCGGGGATGTGTCTATCGGCCAGGGTGTAGCAACTTAGGAGTCTTATGCCTGAGTACACACACACACACACACACTCACACTCACACTCACACACACACACACACACACACCTATATCCATATCCGAACATTTAAACACACAACACAGGTTAAATAGCGATTCACCCCAAAAGGTATGCTATTCCTATGCTCGCTTTTGTTTCTGTCTCACTCAACCACGTATTCTATTTTATGCATTTAATGTTATCTCACGTTCACCAGAGTTCATTGTTGTGTGTGTGTGTGTGTGTGTGTGTGTGTGTGTGTGTGTGTGTGTGTGTGTGTGTGTGTGTGTGTGTGTGTGTGTGTGTGTGTCTGTACCTCGCCATTGTCTTCCCTCCATCCTCACATGTGCCCTGCCCTCCCTCTCCTTCTCTCCACACCTCACACGTACCCTACCCTCCCTGCCCTCTCTCCACACCTCACACGTACCCTACCCTCCCTGCCCTCTCTCCACATCTCACATATTTATCAGCGGTGAGAATATTGATGTGGTCACTAGGGCGCCACCCACTACAGGGGTTCAAAGCTACAAAGTCGTAACTCTCGGTGTAACAAGGTTTGTTAGTTCTTTATCTCTAAGAGTGTGTCCAAACCGGCTCTTATCTATTCGTGTGTGTCCCCTCATACACTAACACTGCATTCCTGCCTTTCGCTTGACCGTATATCTCAGTCAAGCGAACCATCCAAGTGACTGGTGGATGAATGGATGGATGGATTTATGGCCCGTGTTCAAGATGTTGGATGCTTACTCAATACCATCTCTTATCCGTCGCTGGTCCTACGGTCTTAGGAAGGCGAATTTACGGGTAATTTGAGCGGTAATATCCGTCCACAGAAGAATAAAAGATAACATATGTAGACGATCTTTTTACCTCCATTCATGTTTGTTCGCTCATACGGAATCTTCACTCATCCGGAACGCAGGAGAACCGGACAGAAGAGTGGATAACTTAGGGTTGAGTCAGCTCCAAGGTTGGCATCCACCGGTGTGTGGGTGAAATAAAGAGAAAGGAAGACCACTTAACCAGACTTGCATTAGCTTGTTTGTGGAGGTGGAGGGGAGGAGGAGGTAGTGCTGGTCGTGCATCAGGCCAGCCAGTATGTGCCGCCCGGTGCTTGTAGCCACTTGGCCGGGTTCTCGATGGCCAAGTAACTTAGAGTCTAACAAGATTTTCTGCTCTCCATCTCGGCCACGATGCAGATACTGTCTTAGGGGAAGATGGAGGAGTAGGAGGAAGTGGAGAGCGGCTTTTTCTTCTGGCTAGATGGCTAGGAATGATGTTCGTCCTTGGTCGTGTCTAGATCCAGATAGAGGGATAGAAGGATAGGCGAGGAGTGGGTGTGTTGACGTATGTATTACTGTGCTTTGACAACTAGGGTTTTCAAGTGCGTGTTCGAGGTTAGTTAATAACATTAGTCATGGGTAAAGAAGACTAAGAAAGATACATGTCTCTAGTTCTCAGCCTGTAGTACACATGATCATTACCGGTATTTTTTGTTCACGTTATTCTGTGTTCAGTAAGACCTCCTGTGTTGATATACAGAAGCTAAAATAACAAGTGTTATTAATATATTCGGCTGTATTAAAAATTTTCATCGTAAAATAAATCCTGCAAGAAAGTGTCAAGCAACAAATTATAAGTATAAGTCATGTAACTCATAGACACAAAATATGAAGTTAAAAGTTTAAATAAGGGATAATGATGACCTGCTAGTGTTGGTTAAGTTGTTGTCTTAACTGTGTAAAAAAAAAAGAAACAAAAGCAAAACAAGTGTTAGTTGTTTTGGTAATAGTGGGTCACCTACTGTCAAGTCATTCGCCGTCTGCCCACATGACGTCATCACCCCAAAGTTGAAAGACATTTCTTGAAACAGCTGCCGCGGTGGCGCCAGACACTAGAGTCTAAATTTAGAAATAATAATAATAAGATATTGACAGATTGGTACCCTTTATACAACTTACGTTCCGACGTAAAGTTCACCGTTCACGTGTTTCATGAACTTTGTATGTATGTATGTATGTATGTATGTACGTGAAGTTTATGGTTATGTTCTTTATGCTTGACTACACAAATGCTAATGAACCATGTGATTTAATTAAGAGATTTTTCCTGGTGCGTGTGGCTGAATGTGTAGCGGCAAAGCTTATACCGGTATATATATAGTATATATATATATATATATATATATATATATATATATATATATATATATATATATATATATATATATATATATATATACGCGCACACACAGAACTTATGTTTCTCCTATCAACACTTGTTCCTCACTAACCCCTTCCCTTCCCCTCCCCTCCCCGCCATCTCGTCGTCACACCCACAAATTGTCCTCCTACTCGAGCCGCCATTAAGAGAAGGGCCATCTACTTCTTCATCTACTCCACATAAACGTCGAGTTAAGGAGGTGGCTTTTTCTACTTGAGTTGGCTGAGACTATATCATCGGGACTGATTAGTAGATGACCGAGCTGCGTTGCCAAGTGTGGCGGCCAGGAGGAGGCTGGTGGCGGCAGTTCCTCCCTCCCTTCCCGCCTTCATAAAGATCTCCTCCGTAATACTTGTACAGATACGGGAACTGATGACTCGGGGAATCTGTTTCTTCTTCTTCCCTGCTGCTGGTGGTGGTTCTTCTTCGTCTTCTTCTTTCCCTTCCTTATCATCCTCTTCTTCTCCTTTCTAGATATACTCAGACGAATGCTGGAAGGAGAAGAGCACGTAAAAGAAAGGCTATTCATTTATATATATATATATATCAAGGTACTGGTATCCATGTCTCAATATTTAAGAAACTGCTCCCTCTGTATGGACAGTCTCTCTCCCTGATACAGTATCTAGACAGCGGCCAGATGAACACAGCCTCCATAGCCAAGGATCTGCCCGACATATTCTATGACTGTGCTCTCCCTGGCGTTCAGCGGGAAATACAATATGCATGTCCATCGTGCGTTTAAGATTAGATTTTAACAACGAAAAATAATATATTCAATTCGGAAGGAAAAAAACTGCCAACAAATTGTGTAGGGGATCGCCTCTGTCGTCGTCTCCAGCGAGCGCCGCCGCCCTAAATCCAGGTTCTTTATTCACGTAATATTTAGATTCCACCAGACATAAATACCAAGTGTAGAAGGGAAACTGCCAACAAATTTTGCGGGTGATTATCTAATTCGTTTTAGATGTTAGCAAAACACATACAGTTGGTGCGGGAGGGAAGCTGCCAGCAAGTTATGTGGCGGGTTATTCAGTGCTGCTGTAGGGGAGCTCCTGGCAGGGTCTTGGTATCTGCACCTTCGGATTATATAGACACCAGTATACCCTTATGTATACTCCGAGAATCAGAATGAGATAATAGCAGGTACATAAAGTTATTTCTCCCCTGACTACTGTTTATGTACGTATGTATGTATGTATATATGTATGTATGTATGTATGTATGTATGTATGTATGTATGTATGTATGTATGTATCGAAGAGGAGAACCAGGGAAAAACACAAACATCTTGACTAAGTTGGGTTTCTTTAATTACTAACGTTTCGGAAAAATAATTTTCCATCATTAGAGGCTAGAAAACAAACAAAAAGTTTTAAAAAATTGCAGTTAATATACAATAAACACGGAACCTTATTCGAAAATTTATCCTCTGCAAAAGTTTTAAAAGAGCATCATAATTTATCACCCCCCCAAAAAAAATGACGGGAGACCTACGTACAAAACTAAAATCAGAAAAAAATATACAGAGGGGTATTACCTTAATTTAGACGAGCCTTAGTGTGAAAAACACAACAATTCGCAGGAAACCATATCACAAATGGATGGCTTTATTTTATATTGATACAAGGCTTCCATAATGAGGAGTTCCGTCTCACAGTTGCTCTTGCCAAGAACTGAGAAATCAGACTCTGAAAACGGATAGCTGAATGTGGTGGTTGTGTGATTAACTGGCCTGTTCGGATGGAACGGCCCAAGTGGTCCTGTATGCGAGTTGTCAAATGTCTTTTTGTTTTACCCATATATGCTGCCCTACAGCTATCACACGTAAATTGATAAACTACTGAGGGTTGCAAGTGTGTGGGTATGGTGCTTTAGTTTTAAAGAATTTTTTAATTGAACTCTGGGTTTTGAAGATTAGTGTAAGAGAAATTTGTTGATAGAATTAATTGAAAACCTTTTTAAGTTTGTTTCTAAAGGTGAAACTGAGTGGGCCTGTGTACGGAATGGTGAAATAGATAGAATATTTAGGAACGGTATGGATTTGAGGCTGTGTCTGACCAAAAATCCTATCCAGGGTTTTGCCTATATACTGTAAGTATCTGTAGATCTCTTAGGGAAACCATTGTTAAAGAGTAGTGTTTTCCCTGGTTTTCCTCTTCGTTATGAAACTACGCTTTCCACGAAACAATTACATTGCTGAAGTTGTATGTATGTGGTGTAATGGTCAGCATGCTCGCCTCGCTAACGAGCGGACCCGGGTTCGATCCCCAGGCAGGGTGAAACTTTAGCCAAGTTTCTTTACGCCTTTTGCCTCTGTCTAGCCAGCAGTAATTGGGAACCTGGATGTTAATCGGATCGCGGATCCGTGTTCCGGGGTAATGGTTAGCCAGTGCAGTTGGCGAGTTGTCCGGTCTTCTCGGACTATTCCTTGACACTGGGCCATGCAACTCGTTAACATGGGTGTGGTTGTTGTGTTGGCGACAGCTTCTACACCTTAAATAAATTCTCACCTAGGTGGCCCTTGGGCCGGCCATCCTCGTTACACGAGGGGCAACCACTACAGTATGTATGTATGTATATATGTATGTATGTATGTGTATCTTAGATGGACTGGAGGTCAATGGTTCCCCCTTCACCATGCAACATGACCTATAAACAGACCTAGTCATTCTTTCAATCTGTTTACACATTCCCCCTTTTTTTTCCTAGTGTGAGTCAAGAAACTGCGGTGTAGGACTGTGAGGGAAGACTAATATAAACCCAGAGAGCGTGTGTAATGTTAGTGGGTTCAAGACAGCTGATAAAAGGTGCCAGAGTGAGGGAAAAAAATAAAGTTTAAGTGAGTCATAAGGCCCCTCTCTCGCTCCTCTCACTGGACCCGTGGCACCTTCACTACTACTACTACCATCTCTACCACTATCTCCATCACCACCACTACCCCAACCATTACTCTCCCTTCACCACCACCACAATCACCATTACTACCATCACTACTACCACTACTACACCCATCTCCACCTCCATCATAGGCAACCTAGTAATGTCGCTTGATATATTTATTTGTGTTATTTTTAGACATACCTTGAGAAGTAAACACTCCTCTTACACTTGTTGGTGTTAGATCATCTGCCTTCAGTTACTGTACAACAATAACACAAATACACTTATCTCTTTAAATCACATTTTTTATTTATTAATTGATATCACATGTGACATAAATTCTCTTACAAGTAAATAGGTCAGACGTGAACAAGGGGTGATATATGAATGTTTTAAAACGACCTTAGAAAAAAATTCTTCCTCACAGATAAAAATAACATCATTTAGATCAGTGAAGGCGGAGATACTGATTGATGAAACATAGGGAAAAATGTATTATGAAAAAGATATTTGTCATTTACCAGTCTATATCCGGCCGTCTATCATAACTAAAATACACAGGTCATTGACTCAGTTGGCATCAAATCCTGTCAAATTTTCTCCTTTTCCCGTATATACAGTACATGTTCCTCCCTGGTAAACTGAGGTCGCTGACATCCAATCTGTCAGACTGGCCTATTTTTAAAAGGGACCGAAGCCTATGTTATGTGGCTAGCCCCTCTATCATCAGGGAGAGGAGGTGAATGACTCGCCGTACCTTCATCGCCTCCATCAGGTATATCCGGTACACCCAGCTATCATGAGACCTCTGTTGTTGGGCATCTCTCTATGTTACAGACGGAGAGAGTGAGTGACAGTCGTGGTATATCGTAATCTGTGGGTAGCTTCTTCTTCTTCGTCTTCTTCTTCTTCTTCTTCTTCTTCTTCTTCTTCTTCAATTTAATATCATCTCCCCCTTTATTCCCACCTCCATCTTATTCCCCAAGGACGCACATCAAAACTAAACCTCTGTGTATCTACTTCAATACCCCTGTCGCTCTTTTCTTTACTATACAACATAATATAAAGACGATGGGATTTACCTTACCTTCAAACCATCTCTACTCCCTATTGACTGACTGGGACGAGTGCTCTCATCTCAGCGTTATGCCTCCTCCTGCTGCCTTTGATCTCTGATGGACGGATTACATCATTACAATATACTACATAGAATCTCCCCTTGGCTTACATGGGTACATCAATACAGTACTGTACCTTAAGCCTATACATGGGTTAATGTTATACTATGGGTAGGTAATGTTTACTAAAGGCAAGTCTTGGTTAGGTTTGGTTATTGCACTATAGGACTGAAGGATCCACTATGGTGTTTTAATGAGGTTATTATGGGTTCCTTGGGTCATGGGTAAGTATAATGGGGATGGGAATGGGGGAGGTAGTGTTGTGGTGGCAGTATCAAGGTTCGGGAGGGGTGGGGAGGTCATGTGATCCACCGGGAGACCTTACTGGGTATTAGAGACGGTGGAATGAACGTTCGTGTAGGTCATTATCATCAGCAAAGGTGTGCGTGTTGCTGGAAGGGAATTAAGTTATCATTAATATGGAGTAAGAAGAAGGTAGGAACCGTGTGTGTGTGTGTGTGTGTGTGTGTGTGTGTGTGTACGTACATGGGAGTACCATGCATTCCCGCACGAACAATCGATTGATGGATTACACGTGTACTTTTTAGTGTATGTATGTGTGTGTGTGTGTGTGTGTGTGTGTGTGTATGTGTGTGTGCGTATCTACACAGGCAAACAACTAGTGCATCACAGGTGTAGTGTTTGCCGGATGTTTGTGTCAATCAGTTGTCTCGTCACCATTATCCTGTATCACAACAATGGCGGTTCTCCTTTTGCTCCCTCACCCCTCACACTCCAGTCACCCTTCTACACCTCCCTCACTCCAACACTTCCCTCACCTCCCTCACTCCAACACTTCCCTCATTCCTACACTTCCCTTACTCTCACACTCCGACACCTCCTCACTCCAACACTTCCCTCATTCCCACACTTCCCTCACCCCCACACTCCAGTCACCCTTCTACACCTCCCTCACTCCAACACTTCCCTCACTCCAACACTTCCCTCATTCCTACACTTCCCTTACTCTCACACGACAGTCACCCTCCCACACTTCCCTCGCTCCCATACTCTAGTTACCCTTCCCCTTTACTCCTTCCTCCCTATCCCTTATTTTTTACGTCTTACCCCCTTCCCCCTCCCCACCTCGGGCAGCTATTGTTACTGCAGTTGTCTGCATGAAGGTGAGCGAGAGACTCCAGTCATTAGTCTCCCTGGTGAACAGTTTAGTTAACTGTATCACCCTTTTTATGACAGTTTGGTTGATTGCGTGAACCACTTAAAGTCTAAAGAGTGAATCGTGGTTGTGTCGTCTATATTTGGGTTGTCTGGTTGAAGATTTTTGGGCTCAATAGTAAATAATAATAACATTAGTAATGACTAGTAATTGTAGTGATAGTAAGAGTCTGGATATAGGAACAACAGCAGTAGTGAAACACGGAACTGGATCCCGTAGGCTTGAGGGCCAGTATGGGGCAGTGTGGATACAAACAACTGTACACAATGTCTTCTTTCGATACACGAAGAGGTATTGGGGCCGGCACTGCACTCGACCAATTTCACATCCCCTAACTGTAAAGCTAGGTACTAATTCACAGCTGGGTGCAAGAGCGCGAATCTACAACCATAAGATCAAGGGACAAGTGCTGTATCCACTTTTCCACACCCGTCTTGCCTTCCCTTCCCATTCTCTACACTCAAAGCCCCCCTCCCCCCCCCCACACACACACCTATCCCCCCCTTCCCTTTCGCCATCCAACCCTCTTCCTTTTCCCTCAATTACTTCTTCCTCTCTCTCTCTCTCTCTCTTCTCAACCTCCCCCCCTCTCCCTCCCTTACCGCCCTCCCCTAACCCCTCCCTCCTCTCCCCTCCTCTCCGTCCCCTTCTTCACTCGTCGTCTTCCTTCCTCCTCCCTCACCCTCTCCCCACCATCCTTACACTCACCCCTCATCTTCCTTCACCTAAACTGTGCAGGTGAACTCTCGCATATTCCCTTCCAGATACATGAAACATTTTAAGGTGTACATTGCTCAGCCGATACTGACTCTGCGTAATGCCTCTTAGATCAGTGCCAGGGAGAAATCGGCCCTCGGCAGTGTGGCGTTAAGGACCTGTATTGGATCCACCCTCCTCCCCCTCTCGCCCCCCCCTACCCCCTCACCGCCAGACGGATGTGATCGATATCCCGAGTAGTAGCGCGTCTGTCTGCCTTTGCTGGGGAATTTAGGTCAAAAATTAGACTCCTCTGTTTAAGTCCTTTTACCTCCTCGCTTTTCTGTTTGTTTACGTTGGGAAGTTTCTAGTGTTCACCATTTTTTTGTTTTTGTCTTTATATTTTGCGGTGTTTTTTTTGTTTTCTTTATTAGGTTTTTCTGATATATTTTTATTTAGTTTTTCTGCTATTTTTTGTTTGTTATGGATACTGTTTTTTCTGTTATAGTTTTTTAGTTTCTTATTGTTTTTTATTCGGCTTAAGTTTTTGGATTTTTTTTTTGCTGTTATTTGTTTTTCTGCTTCTTGTTTTTATTCTTCTTATCCTCTATTTCCAAGTCTCGTTTTCTTCTATCTTCCACTTTCAACTTTTCCATTTCCTACTTTTCTTCTTCCTCTTTATCCTCTTCTTTTTCCTCTTATCATCCTCCTTCTCCTCTTCCTTTTGCTCTTATTCTCCTCCTCCGCTCTCATTCCCCCCTTCTCCTCCTCTTCTCCTCTCTCTTCTGAATATCGAAATTTTCATCACCTGAAACTTTCTCTTTCCAACTGGGTGTGCGCCAGCTGTGTTATACTGCACCACCTGTGTTGTGTTGCACCACCTGTGTTATGCTACACCTATGTCATGATACATCACCTGTGTTGTGTTGCACCACCTGTGTTGTGTTGCACCACCTGTGTTGTGTTGCACCACCTGTATTATGATACATCACCTGTGTTGTGTTGCACCACCTGTGTTATGCTACACCTTCTGTGTTATGATGCGTCAATTGTTCGATGCTGAACAATTAGTGGCTGTCTATGTTGCGTTACGTCAGATTTGGCTTAGGCACAGTTAGGCAAAGTCAGCGCTTGAGCATGTAAACAGACACAACAATACAGTCACCGCTTAAGCAGGTAATCAGGAAACTAAACAAAAATAGGAGAGACCGCTCTTGAGTAGGTAACCTAGCGCTTGAGAAGACATTCATACAAGCACGACAACAGTAGAGCCAGCGCTTGAGCAGGTAAGCAGGATGAGCGGAGTGTCAAGGGGGGATACGTAACCGGATCGATACCCCAGAAGTCAAGGACAAACAAGTAGAGACCTGTGTGTGTGTGTGTGTGTGTGTGTGTGTGTGTGTGTGTGTGTGTACCTTTATAAATATGCAAGAACGTACTTATTATGCATTTACATGATAACACTTATATTTGCATGTGTATGAATGTATCTTTGTTAAAGTGTGTAAGTGCGCTCGTGTGTGTGTGTGTGTGTGTGTGTGTGTGTGTGTGTGTGTGTGTGTAAGGGTGAAATATACGTACATTTCCACATTTCCTTTTATGTCCTCGTAAAAGAGAGCCTTCATGTATTTTCAGCAGGGTGTGTTGATACTACCCTGCCGAAGGTCGTGAGGAAGCCCACGCCTGGGTCACTTGTGGGCGTGGTGGCTTGCAACTAGGAGAGTGGTGGGCGTGGATAGGTATATGCATGCGTGGTGGGGGTGCTTGTGTATGTGTGTGTAGGTATTTTCGTGAGTGTGGTTGCGTGTGCGTAAGTGAGGTCTTGTATCGCTGAGTGTATGAGTGGTTCGATATGAGTGTGTCTGAGTGCATGAGTGGTCAGAGAGAGTGTGTCTGAGTGTGTCGACGGTCCGGGGGTGAGTACGTCTGAGTGTGTGGGTGGTCAGATGAAGTAGGTCTGAGTATATGAATGAGTGAATGTGGTCGATGTGGTGAATCTTAAAATGTGTTCAGACGGAGGTCGAGTGTGTGTGTGCGTGGTTTGCAGGTGGGTGCCTGAGTGCGTTATTTGGGCGTGGAGGCGTAAAGGGAAATACGACCGTGTGTGTGTGCAAAGGCCAAGGTCTTTTGCAGTGTCATGTAAACAAAACATCCCATACATTTTAGCGAAAAAGAGAGAGAGAGAGAGAGAGGCAGTAGGTATTTTAGGAGTTTCAGGTCGAAGGGTGTCATGGTGAGGGATGTGTACAAGCACCGGGTGAAAAGTACCTTGTTTATACCTCTGTCCACGTCCCCTTTCTTCCCTCCCAACTCTCCACCCCTCCCATCCTCCTCCCCAGCAATACACCCCCTCCCTTCCCATCCTCCTCCTATCATCTGTCTTAGTAATAGATGCATATTTATCAACCTCGTCAAATTGTGACATAAAAGACATTGCGAGTCTTAACGTTTAGATAAAAAGAAACAACATTTAGACGATAGAGTTCTTGCTGCCAGGTGTGTGTGTGTGTGTGTGTGTGTGTGTGTGTGTGTGTGTGTGTGTGTGTGTGTGTGTGTTAGTAGTCAGGCTGTAAGAGGGACAAACTATACATCACAAGCAACTCTAATTTCTCGATTTAGACCACAAGGTTGGGCATGAGGAAGCAAGACAAGTGGAGAATCCTCAGGGGAAAAGAAAAAAAGATTCGCCCCGGAGAAGAAATCGTCGTATTGAACTATTGAGAATCAATTATTAGGCTGAATTATGTAGCAGGGTTGGTCAGGGCGGGGTACTGCAGCAGCCTTCACTCCCTGGCGAACTTGATACTGCACCATATTAGGCAAGGAAGCATATTAAAAAAACACACACACAATCTCTCTCTCTCTCTCTCTCTCTTTTGCCTTTCCTCCCACTCTCTCCATCCCGTCAGTCCCGTCCCACAAACCTTTACTCTAAAAAAAAAAAAAAAAAAAAAGAACACTCAGCAAACGTAATAATCGTCGTCACCCAAAATAAACTCCAGGTGGACGAGGGCTTGTGTGCCGGACCGGGTTAAAGCCGCAGTACCAGACAGCCTCACCAGACGTCGAGCGCACCCATTTTGGACCCCCTAGACACTGCCTGTGTCCTCATGCAACCCCACCCCTACCCCCCTCCACACAAACACCTCCCCCCACTCCCACCACACACCCCCACACACACCCGCACCCCCGATATTCCACACATGAACCTCCTCCTCTCAGGCTCTTTCCCCTCTTCACCCCGCCCTCACTTCTTCTTCTCTACCCTTCCCCACAATTCCCCCCTCTCCCCACATACACGCACCCAGACTCGGGTCTTCCTCTCCTCCTCTATCATCTGCTTTTGCACGCTCACGGTATACTCTGCCCTCCCTCCATCTGCTTGCACTCACTCACGCTGTTTGCTCTACGTTCACTCTCACCGGCTTACTACTGAGAGCAGTGCACGTGATCAAGTCCATTTAACCTGCGTGACGTGTGATGTTGTTCTGTTATCCTTCGTGTTTACTTTCTTTTTAGGGAAGAGAGAGAGAAAGAGAGAGGAGGGAAGCTATTGGTCCACCACCTAACCCAGTTTTTGCCACACACCTACTGTGCCAACTACTACTGCCTGCTGTACACCCCCTTCCACCAATCGCTCCCACCCACTTACTTATCTGTAATTGAAAAACTGGATGTTAATCGATTTGTGGATTTGTGCAGTTTGCGAGTTGTCCGGTCATCTCGGATTATACCTTGACACTGGGTAATGAAGCTCATTAACTGAGGGTGTGGTTGATTAGCCTCGGGCCGGCCATCCTCGAACACGAGGATATATATATATATATATATATATATATATATATATATATATATATATATATATATATATATATATATATATATATATATATATATATATATATATATATACATACATATATATGTACTCACGTTCCCCTCTACCTCTGGGTTCCCTCACACGTTTATAACTCTAGTCTTTAATATCTGTTTGTTGCCAGGCCGCTCCGCCTACACGCCCCTACGCCCCCAGCCTGCATATTATCACGCCTACACACCACCACGCCCCCCCCACGCCTGCGTGTTATCAACCCACCGCGCCTACACGCCTGCATATTGTCACATCGTCAATGCTACATGCCTCTATGTTTACAAGGTTGCCAGGCATTAATATCTGTATTGTTCATAAACTATCTCACACACACACACAGGCAATCACGCCCACACGCCACCACGCCCACACGCCACCACACCTACACACCATCACACTTAAACCCCACCACACCTACACCCCACCACACCTACGCACCACCACACCTACACACAACCACACCTTTCACACCACTACACTTAAACCCCACCACACCTACACCCCACCACACCTACACACCACCATACCTACACCCCACCACACCTACACGCCACCATACCTACACACCACCATACCTACACCCCACCACACCTACACGCCACCACACTTTTTTTTTACTGGGATTAGCCCACCCGGGCACAGGTCACTGACCCACATTGGGGCCTAGGGGGCGAAAATGTAATAATAATAATAATAATAGTAATAGTAATAATAATAATAATAATAATAATAATAATAATAATAATAATAATAATAATAATAATAATAATAATAAAAACATACAAAAATGAAAAATAAAGATCAAGAGTGAGAAACAATATATGTATGTTGTGTTGTCAATAGTAAGAGAAACAATTGAGACCCTGCAATTGTGTGTAAATGAGGCAGAAAGTCAGATCACCAACCTGGGACAATTTTTTGTTATGCCATATGGCAGCAGGGTCTACCATTAGACAATACATTATGCTTCCAATATCTTCCCAGGCAGTAGTACCTCCCGGTTTGGTAGCTGCCTTCTACCTACTACCTAGTCTACACCCTACCACACCTACACGCTAAAATGTACACACGTCACTACACTTACACAACACCACGTACGCATACACTACCACGCCTTAACTTTCCCAGCCTGAAGCCAACGAAAGATGTTCTTAAGGTTACTGAAAACTCAAAAATATATTATTATTATTTTTTCTTCCTTGTCTCACTATTTGGTGTGTTTCCTGTTCTGACGCATTACACTGGGAGGACCGTGGTGCCAGTGTAAGGAGGCGAGGACAGCGTGTGAACAATAGATGGCAGAGAGTCGCTAAACTGTCGACATGAATATAGAAAGAAAGAAAAAAAAGGGATAAAGCAGAATTAACAGAGAGATAATTAGGTAATATAAATGAGAAATAGAGAGAGAAAGAGAGAGAGATGAGTAAAATGAAAAATGTAGGGAAAGAACATGAGAGAAGGGAGGAAAATTTAAAGGATTTTTTTTTTTACTAAATTTATGCCATTAACTGAAAAGCTGATTAGTGACATAAGTAGCGTCACCTTGAAAAAAAATTGTTGCATGTTTTTTTTCTTCAGAGTTGACCTTTATAAATATGTGTGTGTGTGTGTGTGTGTGTGTGTGTGTGTGTGTGTGTGTGTGTGTGTCATAAAAGAAGATATTACTTATACATGTCATGCTTGTGTACGTTGGTGTCGGGTTGTGACTGTGTACTAGAGCGTACATGTGTGTGTGTGTGTGTGTGCGCTTAAGTTCACGTCAGCTGCGTGCTTTACTGTATATCAGTGTAGCACTTGATCTCGATGGTATTTTCTTTGACAATTCTCTTTAAAAATTAATAGAGTAAACAAGTAATTTATCTCAGTTTTAATGCTAATTCTTCTATCTTTTTAATTTCGCCTTTAGTCTTGTTTGTTTACTTTTCTCCTTCTTTCTTTCGATATTGTGTATTTACTGATCTCTCTCTCTCTCTCTCTCTCTCTCTCTCTCTCTCTCTCTCTCTCTCTCTCTCTTTTGGCTTGGCTTCCGTCTACGTCTCACTTGACCGTCCCACGTCACCTTACCATTTTCCACTCGGTTCCTTCCCCTCCTTGCTTTTCCCTTCTCTCCCTTAGCATCTCTCATTTCTCCTCTTATGCCCTCACTATCACTCTTTACTTCTCAATTTCTCTCTTCTCCTCACCACGCTACTGTCCCTCCTTCCGTCAACACTCCCCTGTTTCCCCTCACCACCGTTGCACCATGCAGCAACCCTCTACGCATGACCTTAAATGACCTCTAACTTCCAAATCGTCTTCTCCTCTTCCCTCTCCAAGCGCGCTCCTGCTTCCTCACACCTCCCTCTCCACCTCCTTCCTCCTCCCCAGTCTCTTCCTTCGTTTTACCTCCTCCCTTCTGACGTCGACCAACTCTCTCTTTCCTTCCCCCTCCCCGGTCACTCTCCTTTCCTCTCTCCCTCCGTCCTTCCGTTCCTCGACCCCCCCTCACCTCCCTCTATTTGAAAAGGGAAGTGACCCCTTTATCAAGAACCTTCTTCTTCTTCTTCTTCTTCTTCTTCTTCTTCTTCTTCTTCTTCTTCTTCTTCTTCTTCTTCTTTCTTCTTCTATAGCGCCGTGTCAGAAGTAGGTCACAGCCACCTATATCTGGCCCCCTTCTTCCCTCCCTCCCTTCCTGCCTTCCTTCCTTCCTTCCTTCCTTTGTTTTTCCTTCCTTCCTTCATCAACACGGTAAAGGTTCTTGATGAAATATATCTTACTTCAAGATAGTTAACTCTCTTTTAGGTAGTTAACTGTTTCAGGTAGTTAGGTCTTTTAGGTAGTTAACCCCTTATACCTGTAATTTCTTAATTTATTTATTACTCTTTTTCCGTGCATTATTTTTCGCATTATTTTGTTTTAATATTTCCTTAAACCTACTTTTGTTTTCTTATTTGCTTTTATATATTTCAGTTTGATTTTCTATCTTTTTGTTGGTTCTTTTATTTTTCTATTGCTTTTGTTTCTTCTACCTTCCTTTTCACTGTTTATTATCTTATTTCAATTTTTTTTTACTGCGTTTCTTTTATTTATATTGGGTTTTCAAGGTTCTTACGTTATTTGATGTTTTCTTTATTCTCCAGTTTATTGTTCATTTGTGTGTCTCTTCTTCTCACACACTTCTATTATTCATTACCTTTCTTCATGTCCCATTCTTCTTCTATTGCTTCACTTCCCCGTTCCTTCCCCACCTTTACACACTTTTCCTCTTTCTCTCATTAGCCCTATTTTTTCTATCTCTCTCTTATTCTTTCTTCTCCTACTCCTCCTCTTTGTCCTTCTTCTACTTAACATCCTCTTCCTACTCCTCCTCCTCCTCCTCCTCCTAGTGAGAGTAGGAGTACTACCTCTCGAGCAGCGAGGGGGGGGTGCCTTGGGGATCGATCCTCGCCTGGTGCGCAGTTGAAGGGGTGAAATATGGGACAGGCCAAGAGAGTGTGTAAAGAGAAAAAACAGAGGGCGAGGAGGAGAATGAAGAACAGGGGAAGAAAGGTGGGTAGTAGACGTCAAGAAACTGTGAGGGAGTGAGAAGGAAAAGAGAAGTAAGAGGAAGAAGGAGAGGAGAGATATAGTATTGCCCCCGCCCTCAAAAAAAAAGAAAAGAAAAAAGATTAAGAATAACGGGAAGGAGGCGAGATGTAAGAATAGAAAAAGGAGTAGGAAGAAGAAGAGTCTGATGATGGATGATGATGATGATGATGATGATTATGATGATGATGATGATGATGATGATGATGATGATGATGATGAGGAAGAGGAACAACACGAGACGTAGAGATGATTTGAGATGCGAGAGAGAACGAAAAATAATAAAAAAAATGAGGAAGAGCGACAAAATACAGGATTAAGAAAAGGGGGTTAGAAGGAAAATCCGATAAAAAATGGAATGGCAAGGCGAGGTAGAAAAATAGGTCAACACAGTGCATATGGGTCTTCAGGGTGCGTCTAGTGAGGGGTCTTGGTGGAGTTGGAGGGGGTCTTATTGGAATGGGGGTGGTCTTAGTGGAGTGGGGAGGGGTCTTGGTGGGTGGAGGGGGATGTGGAGGGGTCTGGTGGTCTTAGTGGAGTATGTGGGGGTCTGAGTGGAGGAGGAGGGTCTTGGAGGAGTATGGAGTGACAAGAAAGGATTGTAGAAATAAGTGGAAACCTCTCTCTCTCCTCTCTCATGTAAACACAGTAAGACAAGGATGCTGACCCTCCTCCTCTCTTTTCTCACAATGTTCTTGATCAGTTCTCTACGCATGACTAATTTGGGTCGTTAAGCGCAGAGATAATTGAATTGTATGTAAACAAAAACACATTCAGGTGGTTGGAGCGTAAGACTTAAGTAAAGGTCAAGAGATATAATTAATAATAAGTCGAAACTAATATTAATGTGTCAAGCCGTGATTATGATTGGACAGGGAAAATATGAAGAAGTAATTGCAAGTTAATGTAATAATCATTGGAGATAATAATTTTAAAATTTTATAATAAATAAGCGTGTAGTAAAGAAAAGTATTATTGTTGGTTTTTTTTAAGGGAAATTTGCTGAGTTATTATTACACGTTAAATGGACGACAAATGCCATTTATAGCAAAAAGTGGTCGGGCCATTAATGTCAGCTCCATTAAGTGTGATCTCACCCTCAGTGCACTATAAGCGAGTCTCTTGTAATTGGATTTGTTATGATCTTGTTAACTCTCAGGAGGAAATTAGTTGACATAATTATACCTTTAAATGACTGTAAAGATAAGAGAATAGATTGATAAGTATCTTAAATAAACAAATAAATAAATAAATAGATAGAAGAAAGGAATTAAGCCCCCCCCCCTCCCCCCCCTTCAATACACTTTAGTGCCCCGTGAGTGAATGAAAATCTAGGTGTTCAGATCTAGTGCCCTTGTTATGGATTGCCTGAAGTAAATAGTACAGATTTTTGTCTCTGATTTCGTGATTTTAAGGAAGAAAAATTCGTCCTAAACTTGGATTATGTTCATCGTTGTTTTTATTATGATTTATTCGTTTATTATTATTTGTTTTTATTTTTCGTCTAGTTATTATTTTATCCTGGTTTCTTTTATTATTTATTCTTAGTTATTTCTTTCTATGTTCTGGTCTTTTATCTTTTATTTATTATTTATTATTGTCTTCATCATTTTCTCTCCTCCTCGCCTGGTATCATTCCCTATCATATTCCTAATTATCTTCGTCTCTCTCAGTTTTGTTATCCTCAATGTCATCTCCGTCTCCTCGTCTTCCCACGTTAGTCTTGGCTCACACATACACACCTCCCACGCGTCCCTCCTACACACACCAGCCTCCCACACACACACACACACACACACACACACAGTCTTCTCCCACGCCCCAGTGATGATACCTCGCCTCCATCCCTGGCGCCCCGCCCACATACGCCCACCACTCGTCTTTCTTCCCGCCCACACACGCCCACGGACCCTCCCTCACTCACAGACACACACACTGAACTACACCATGACTTCGAAACTGGAACGCCCGAAAATTAGTTTTATCCTCCCACCAGGGGACCGACTAGTTGCCGCTCCATTATGAAAATGGCCGTTTTTAAGAGCACTTCTTTTACCGAGTTTACATCTTAAGAGGTTTACACCGCATGTGAACATATTAAGTTCACATTTATGCAAGTTCACACCGGCCTTTCCTCAGGGCATCTTAAATGTTTGTAAGTTTAGTTTGATTTTGAAGTTTTCCTAATTTACCCTTGATGTATAGGGAACTAACACGGAAAAGTTATTATTATTATTGTAATTTCTATTATTTTTCGGTGAATATACTAGACGGGTTTGTCTCCACCTGAGGAGGCTCACGTGATGTCCTCTCCTGGCAATGCGGTACAGTACACTGAAGACTAAGCTTTTGGTACACAAGTAGGTGATGTGAACTGGAGGCGCCCCACTAGGTTGATGTTTACGGAATGTGCTATATCTAGTCGGTCACTGCGTCCCACTTCACAGAAATCGAGGTTTAAATGACGTTTAGACATCATTCTCAAGTCAGTTGTTAGTTCACAGTTCGACGGGTTCATAGACCTTTTTCTGGTTCTCAGCTCATCTGTCAACCTGGCTCTCAGCTCGAGAAGCTCACACAACATACAGTATATACTTCTCAGTAATTCTTCCTGCACGGTGTCAGCTGTGAGGCTCGTGCAGCTCTCCCACACCCCCACTTCTCAGCAAATAATCTCCCGCTACTTATTTTCTTTTCTCAGATAAAAAGAAGAATTTCTGAAAGACGCCCACTGCCTCAAATAATTCTGTGTAATAGAATTTTTTTTTTTGCAATTTGTAAATCGTGATATTCTCTCTGGGTTTCTCTTAGCTTTCTACTACTGCTACTATTACAATAAAATAATAATGAATAAATAATATTACAACTCCTACTATTACTACTACATTTTTTTAATGGCCTCCATCCTCCCCCTATAGCCATACCTTCGCCACCATTTTATTACCTTAAAATTAAATATCCTAATACATAAGTAGCTACTATTACTACTACTACAACAATACTACTACTATTACTACTTTTTTTAATGGCCTCCATCCTCCACCAATAGCCATACCTTCGCCGCCATTTTATTACCTTAATATTAAATATCCTAATACATAAGTAGCTATCCTAGCTGTGTTGAATTAGTTGAGCCGCAGATCTATGCGGCATTCAGTGACTGTTGCCTCATAGTCAATATCTGCAGCTGTTGTTGGCTTTGGGGCCGAAGCTCTCGTTCCCCTGAGGCAGAGCAAAGCCGACTGAAGGAGAGAGAAGGACAGTCAACATCTCATCCAGACTGTAACATAACTTCTGGGCTGCTGCTTCTGTTCGGAGATCACCTCCGCGAGTCTGGCATAGAAATATCTTGGGCTTGGTCCCATCCCACCAGAGGTTGTGAACACTAGAGAAGTGAAGCTGCCTTGATCAACGTTCTGAATTCTCTCCCCGTATGATGGACCCTAAGTGTTCTCGTGGTCACAAAACATTAATTTCGCCCAAGAAAATTATCGGCATTTGGTTACACATTAATGGAATGCTATTTTGACTTGCTAAACATCTTGGTATTCACAACGTTTTGCTTCTTGTCCTTGTATTAGTCTATGCCAGTATTGGTTTCACCTCTACTGTAGGTATTAATAATTGTGCGTTTTTAGGGGGGGTGGGGGGAGAATTTGAGAAGGAAGGGATTACTGCAGGACTTTGAGCCGAGAGATCCTATACTGACAGGTGGTGAGGTGCGGCAGGGTCTACTGACGCAGGATTTATCATAATATTAACCACGATTCCCCTGACTGGAGAATCTGGGATATCAACCGGGAGACGTATTATGTATTCAGGATTCTATGCAACGTGTAATTCTCAGCATAACTTCCTCTCATAATCTGCTGTGAGTTTCGCCAGGTCTCTCTTCCCCTTGTTAATTGTTTAGGTGTTGAAGACCTGTTGCAACGCTCGAGGGTAAGGTTTTAATTGTACTGTACGGGTGAGGAAGGCGTGTTGTTCTATACAGGTGAGGGAGACGTGTTGTACTGTACAGGTGAGGGAGACGTGTTGTACTGTACAGGTGAAGGAGACGGGTTATACTGTACAGGTGAAGGAGACGTGTTGTACTGTACAGGTGAGGAAGACGTGTTGTACTGTCCAGGTGACTGTACTGTACAGGTGAAGGAGACGTGTTGTGCTGTCCAGGTGAGGGAGACGTGTTGTACTGTACAGGTGAGGGAGACGTGTTGTACTGTACAGGTGAAGGAGACGGGTTATACTGTACAGGTGAAGGAGACGTGTTGTACTGTACAGGTGAGGAAGACGTGTTGTATTGTCCAGGTGAGGGAGACGTGTTGTACTGTCCAGGTGAGGGAGACGTGTTGTACTGTACAGGTGAAGGAGACGTGTTGTGCTGTCCAGGTGAGGGAGACGTGTTGTACTGTACAGGTGAGGGAGGCGTGTTGTACTGTACAGGTGAGGGAGACGTGTTGTACTGTAGGAATTTCATTTTTGTTTTTCTACATAATGATCATTATCGTGCTTCAAACTGTAGCTATGTGGTAAGTGACTCCGCGTGTGGCTCACCAACTTTAATGTTTAATATATTTTAAGGTGACTCGTTTAGAGGAGGACATTCTCTTTAATGTAGAGAGTTTCATAGTTATATATTGAAGAATCATCTGGTTAATGACATGATTTTGCGTTGTAAAAATAAAGTCGATTAGCATCAAGAATTTAGATTAGTCTACTGAGAATATGATCCTGAGTCTAACCAGATAGATGTGTGTGTGTGTGTGTGTGTGTGTGTGTGTGTGTGTGTGTGTGTGTTTAACTACACTCTCTCACACATGACACAGATCCTAACGACAACGTAACAAGTAAACCGGAGCCTAAAGAAGTTGACCCGGATTATGAAAAGTGAGGAGAGGTGTGTTGGGTGACGGCGGGGTGAAGTGAGGTTAGGTTAGGTTAGGGTGGGTTGGGGTGTGGCAGTAGGATAAGAGGTGGTCAGATCACACACACACACACACACACACACACACATCAACCTTCAGGTATAATTTTTAGACACTAAAATCCTCAAATTCTTTTAAGAATCGTAAGTTGAGGATTAAGAGACAAGGGGCTACAAGTTTAATTTTCTTAAGAAGTCCAACAGAGTGAAAAATGTTCGAGCGAGTTGAGGAGTGAGTGAGCAAGAGAGTGAGTGAATGAATGAGTGAGTGAGATTAAAAATGTGTGCGTACGTGCGTGAGTGAATGAGTGTGTTAAGATGTAAGTGACTTAGATTGGGTGTGGAAGTGATTTACGAAGTGAGTGAGGGAGTGAGCAACTGAGAGTGAATAGAGTGAGTGATTAAGTGAGAATTTTTTTTTCAATTATCCACGAGTGAGACAGGAGTCATCAAGGGTCCTTCAGTATTGAGGTTAGTGTTAAGAAACCTCCCCAAAAAATTGAGGACGACGATACGATATTTTGGAGTGTGAGACGATTTTACAATACAGGGAAGGAATTCCGACCAAGATTACTATTTTTTTCTTAATTTTGAGTACGATGAGATGTTTTGAGTGTGTGTGTAGTTTAAAATGTTGCGTGCGAGAGAGTATCTAAATTTTGAGTGGAGAAGTGTTTTATATTTTAGGTGCGTCAATTGTAAAATAAATACTTGAGATTGTGAGAAAATCCGTAAATTATTAGTCTTGAATACATCTCATTTATGAACGACTTGGAGAAATGATTTGATTTTAAGATAAGATTCTTTTTTTTTTGTATTTGTGAATGAAAGAACAATTAATTCCTTGAGAATGAGGATCTCTCTTCAACATGAGCGTGCAACCTTTCTCAAGATTTTGATTCAACGTGAAGTCTTTCTTGAACTTTTTAGTGAGGCAGTGTACTCGATTATTATTTCCTTATTTTTCTTATTGTTGATGTTTCTTCTTAATTTTGTTGTTATTATTATGTGGCTGTTATAACAAGTCTATAATTTGGGAAAAATAAACCAAACAGAATTACCCCTTTGGACATAACTTACCTGAGATTAATCAAATTCTTTTACGGTACATTGATGAAGCAATATTTTCACACGTGTAAACACTCAACACCAAAACGTAAAGTACGTGAGGTAGTGTGTTACATATAGGAGCCAGCTAGGTGGTAGATGTCCTTCAGTAGGTAGCACTTCGTCAGGATCTCGAAGGCTCCTCCAGAGGTCCAGAAGGATGATGGCTTGAAGTTACCCTGGGATGGAATGACGCCCTTGGGAGGGATAACACAAGGAAGGGTGTTGTTATCACTGGCGTAGGACCATTCCTCTTTTCTGTGTGCGGTGGGAGTAGGATGTGTGTGTGTGTGTGTGTGTGTGTGTGTGTGTGTGTGTGTGTGTGGTGTTTGTGTGTGTGTGTGTGTGTTTTATATTTTCTTCGTATACTTCTTCTTTTCTTACTTCCCCTTCTTTTATTTACCCTTTCTTTTCCTTTTTTTTTCTATTTGTTTAACCTTCTCTTGTTATCTGTCTTTTACGTCTATTAACAAAAAAATTCTTTCTTTTATTTTAATATTTCTCCTTTTATCTCTCTTACTCTCTCTCTCCCACCTTCTCGTTCCTTTATTTCCACCCTCTCTCTCATGCACTCGGTTTGTCTGTGCTCTCTCTCTCTCTCTCTCTCTCTCTCTCTCTCTCTCTCTCTCTCTCTCTCTCTCTCTCTCTCTCTCTCTCTCTCTCTCTCTCTCTGTCTTTTCCTCTCGCATCTCCCATCGCACCACGTCCCTCCCTCTGACGTCAGAAGGCGACGTCATTGCAGAAAATCAATAGCTCTTGCATGTGGGAGTCCAGGGTACGCTCGCCCTCTGCTTTTGAGGTTAATGAATTTGCGCAGTTGCGTAGCTGAGGTTTTTGTAAGAGCGACTCTGGTGATACATAACTTGTACTCACCTCTGTACTCAACCGCCCAGATGTTACTATAAATTGTCTCCTTGTTTAATGTTGCCGCGTAGTTAAAGTTTTGGTCTGCCTGTGTGATGTTTGGGTCGTGTTCATTGGTTCACTTATATGGTAATGGATTAATAGTTATGTTATATTGTTACATGGTTGGGTATGCTTGTCGGTGTTGTGATTGGTTATGGTCTGGTAGTTCAGGAGAGGATTGTGACTCGTGTCGTTGTGTAGTTCCTGCTTTGTTGTGACACTTTTTATTTGTACACAGGTGACTGACTTTCAGGTGTGTTGTCCTGCCACCCTCAACAACAAGTCCCTAAAGTTCATTTCACTGAACTACCCAAAATAAAACTCGTTTATTTCTTCAATATTGTGAGAGAAAAATAAAATCTTTACCTTAGTTAAACGAACATAAAGTATCATTTTTCCCCGGCTATCTAAAATTTACTTGATATTTTCCATTACAAATTTGAAATCACAAATACCCGTGTGGTTGGATTTTAACGTATGTGTTTTTTTATCGCGCAGTATATTCCGAATTCGTTAATCTCTTTAATAGTAAATCAATGGTTTGCCTTCGTTGAACACTACACCGGCCATATTGTGACTTGTGTAGAACAGTCTCACCTGTATGTAAATGTCAGAGAGTAATGCTGTTGATGGAGTTGACGTTATTCGTATACTCGTGATTCTTTATTTGTTTACCCCTCATCAGCTGTTCCTATATAAACAACAGCTGTCGAGTTCCGGTAGCACATGTCCGCTCTGTGTGGTGTCATAATCTCACACTATTAGGAGTCTTTCACACAGTTATTATAAGACTTCATAAGGTTTGGAGTATTACCCGAGGCTAATTGTTTATTAATAATCTACTACTACGTTTGAAGAGTTAGGTATTATAAGTAGACTGACAGTGTTATGTAAGATTGCCTCCGTGTTACGTAAATTGCAAAAACCTGTTTGAACGTGTTTATGATGCGTAGTGTCTGGGGGCATAATTCTTGTTGTTGATAATTCAGTTGTTGGCGATAATGATTTTTATTAATGAGGTCGAGTTTTTTCATTAGAAACGAAAAAATATGGCGGAAAAATATAGTAAACATCAAAAACTCAAAACAAATGATAATCTGATGTTTTTCCTTGTTTTTAAAGACATTCCACTGCTGCATGAATGAGACATTACTACTACACACGCTACTGTTTGATGCGTTACATGGTCGAGTATAAAGAGACATCAATCACACAATCTTGCCTGAGACGTAAATACCTGCCTGCCTGTCACTCCAGAGAAGACGTCATACATTTTCTTTTGCTGCGAGGTGAAGAGGTGCGGAGTAAGCTGTGTGGTGAGGTTGGGGAGGGGTGGAGGTGAGAGACTGTTGAGGTGCGTGATAGCTTAGTTAGTGAGTGATGAGTGTATTTATGAGTGCTGAAGTGAGGTGAGGTGCGTGTCGTTGTGAGTGATGATATGAGGTGTGTTTTGCTGTGAGTATAGTGAGATGATGTGGATGTTGCTGTGAGTGGTAAGGTAAGGGGTGACCTGAGCATGGTGACGGAAGGAGGGAGGGGTAGGAGAGAAGGGGTGGTTAGGGAGAGGGGTAAAGGAGGGGGAGGGAGGACCTGTAGTAGCAACACGATGAACGACGTCACTACCTTGGGGACACTGTACAAGGGAGGGAGAGGTTGGGGAGGAGGGAGGGAGGGGAGAAAGGTGGGGCGATGGGTTGTGGGAAAGGAAAGGTGGAGAATGAAATAAGAATAGGCGAATCTTGGGCTGAAAGAGTAGAGATGGAACAGGGGAAAGTGGGATAGAAGGATTGATGGTGGGGAGAGAGGGAAAGAATGAAATGAAAGAAGAAATGATTGGAAGGGTATATAGATAGAGGGAGGAGAAGGCTGAATGATAGAAGAAAAGAGGGGGGAGGGTGGAGGAATGGAGTGAGTGATAGAAGGATGAAGGAAGAGTTGATTGATGGAAATTGAGGAGGATGG
Organism: Homarus americanus; assembly: GCF_018991925.1. Lineage (NCBI taxonomy): Eukaryota > Metazoa > Arthropoda > Malacostraca > Decapoda > Nephropidae > Homarus > Homarus americanus. Next base: position 688,623 of record NW_024746240.1, read on the forward strand.
AGGAGAGTTCAGTGTAGGAGATATGCAAGCAATACAGAGGCTCCTAAGGCGGATGAACCAGGCTGTAGTTTCTCAGGCAGAGAGAGAGAGAGAGAGAGAGAGAGAGAGAGAGAGAGAGAGAGGCCTCCTCCTCGATCTTCTTCCTCTTCGTCTTAGTCCTCTTTCATTTTCTTCTCCTCGTTATACTCCTCTATGGTCTCCTCCTCCTTGTTATGCTCCTCCACCCCCCATCACCATACCCCTCTTTGATTTCCACCACTACCACCACCACTACCACCATCACTACCACCATCACTACCACCACCACTACCACCACCACTACCACCACCACTACCACCATCACTACCACCACCAGAAGACAGCATAAGATAATACCTTCCAGAGAGACAGTCATTTTGCATATTCCTTAAGCTTTTAGCCCCTTTTTTTTATCAGTAAATCCTGTAAGGGTTATCAGCCTTTTAAAGCCGCTGGTGGGGATAGTGTGGGGGATATATAGCGGTGGTGACGGTGGTGGTAGAACGAGGGGACGACCTGAGGTAGAGGTCTGGTGGGGTAACGACCGCGGCTGGTGACCGAGCGAGTGTTGCCGCCTGGTACCGTCATGCCTGTGGCTCACTGCTTGGCTTTCCCGGGAGCAGCGGAGGTCAGTGGCTGCGACCCGGGACTGCCCCGTGACTGGTGGGGGGACGGGGGGTTAACGACTGTCTGGGAGTCTTGGTGTAGCCGCCAGTGGGTTGGTGTTAGGGTCAACGAGTCAACGACTATGTCCTGGGAAAGCCCCATGACTGGTGGTCGGGTCAACGACTGCGTGGCGGAGGGAATCTTGCCTGCGTTTTAGAATCATGACTTCGTTGTTGGAGTTCCTCGTGACGGATAATGGAGGTCAGTGAGTGTTACTGGTGGTGGAGGCGACAACTGGTGGCGGTGGTGAGGATCATCGACTCTATCCTAGAGCTCTTCTGTGACTGGTGGTGAAATTAACTGTTTTAATAATGCTGTGACTGATTATGTGCTGAGACGACTATATAAGTAAGACATTACCCAGTTAACTATGGTTCATCCTCGGTCTTAGTTTATTACCGATGAAAGAAAGACATTACAAAAGCAGCCTTAAAATAAGAGGAAATAAAAACGAAAATATCCTTTGGAAAAAGTCTAAATATTCTAAAAAAAAAGTCCAAAAAGGTAAATTAAATATTCCATGTACATAAATCTGTTCATTCATCAGCCTCACCTGAGTTAAGGTACAGACACAAGAGGTGAAGCCAAAGAGGTGAAAAATAATGATGGTCGTTTTAATGTGAGTAATGAACAAATTCTCACCAAGTTTATCAATATGAACTGAAATTAATCACGACTGAATGTATTATATTTCCCAGTATTACTCAAATGAATTAGTTTATTCCGATAAAAACATCAACTTGTGTCTCTCCGATATGAATCGGCATAAGTCAAAAGATTTAAATCGTATAAACCAATTTCTTCAGAGCCGTGGGATAATATTTTTGCAAGAATTCCTTTTACGTCAAGCCGTTGAAAACTCTTTCCTCTGAAGCCAACAATTCGAGTTATTCTATTGGAGAGTGACAGGAAATTAATTACTTGAGTTTCCACTTTAAAAGTTAATTAACTTAAATCACTATTACTGAAGGGTTTTATGTTTATATATGTCAGAAATATTGTTTTTAATGTCAACATCAGTGAAGCAACAACAATGTATTTCAGGTTATTAATGACGCACATCAAGTTTACGTCGAAAAAATAATGTTATTCTATTGGTCGTTCATTTAAGAAGAATATTGCTCTTAGATAACATAGATATAGAGATAAATCAACGGGCCTTATATATCAGTAATAATAATAACCTCCCATTTTCACTCGAAACCAAGTAGAAACCGAACGTAAGGGCATTGCCCTTCAAGCTCAAAACCAAAGAGAACCGGATAACATACTAGTCCACTTCTCATTCGAAACCTGAGTGAAACTGAACTGAATACCGACACCCTTCTGACTCGAAACTTAGAAAAAAAACACGAAATTTACATTCTAACGTAAAGCTTAATGGAAACAACACAAAGCATTAACAATCCCCGCCCCACCCCACCCCTTCCTGACCCGGAACTCGAGAAGTCAAAACCGAATAAAATAGAATCGCTTCCTCTGATTCGAAGCCCGAGAGAACCCGGAGGATGAAGGCCCGTCTCGGTAACGCTGGATAAACAACCATTCGGAAGTTATGGAAATTGCGTTCTTCTTCCCCTCGTTCATCTTGTCCGGAACACGTGAGAGGGGGAAGGCGTGTCTTAGAGGGGGGGGAGGTATCTTGGAGGTGGGGGGAGATGGGGGAGGGGGAGGTGTCTTGGAGGTGGGGGGAGGAGGGAGGTGCGAGGAGAGGGGGAAGATATCTTGACTGCAAATTGTAAATATGCGAAATGAGGTGTTAAGTATGAAGCAACTTAATGTACAGTAAAACATATGCAGTAATATTTTAATCTTCCTCAAGTACCTAACACAAGCATAAGTAACGTCACAGTAGAACCAACTGGCGCCGTGTTTGGTGTCGACGGCCATGGGAAGGTGGTCAACATGTCAAACTTTTTTTTTTCTCCGGATATCAAAACATTAATACTTTCTCTGGGGCTCCTTACCCGGACCTACTGATGTTTCAACCTAAATTTTTGGCCACAGGGAGATGACATGTTGGACGATAACTGCAGCAGGGTGACTAGCAGGACGCAGAAGAGAAGGGGAAACAGAGACACGTAGATATAGAGAGAGACAAAGAATGAGAAAGAGAGAGAGAAGGAGGAGGGGGGGGTAGACTCCGTGTAGCGAATGAGAGAAACCCACGTAAGCTGACAGGTCGATTGCCATAATAATATACAGGTTGATAGGGAGTATAAAGATAACTGGATGCGACACAACGACTGCTGGAGACACTGATAGCTTGTGCTGCGATAGACTGTGATAGGGAGGCACGCGGCCCAGGGAGGGGAAGAGGGGTAAGGAGGAGCATACTGCGAGAAAGAAGGAAGGGGAAGGAGAAAGAGAAGGAAGGTTATAGGAGAGAGGGAAGGAAAGTTATAGAAGGGAGGGAGAAGGAGATAGGGGAGGGAAGGTATATGAAAAAGTGATGGATTACCAGGAATTTTCACTCGTTATATTAAGGTTCATTTTAAAAACAAAAAGTCACCTCTCACTCGCGAATAGCATCATCAGTCTGGTCAGGCAAGGTAAATGTTGGGTTGATTCATCTTGAACAAAGTCAAAATTTCACAGAAGTATATTGAACAAAGCACATACCCAGCAGCAGCCTTGACCCTGACCTCTGACCTTAACCTCTCAACCCACTTTCTCTATCTATTCAATTTTTCCTTGGCCAGCATCCAACCCACACAGACACACCGACCAAGTTTCATCATAATTAACCCACCAGACTGTGAAATATTTTGACCCAATTTTAAGTGTTTTTGACCTGGAGTTGTGACCGTGACTTTCAACTTCCCGTCATGAAACTTTGATGGCTTCTTCATTGGCTGACTCCCATCATACGCACGTTGAAAAAATACTGAGGAAGTCTCATGCAGAAGAGAAAAAAAAATACAATCTTGAGGGCCTGATCATAAAGCAAGCATGACGTGATACTTTAGTGATGGCTGCTGGTAGGTGAGACAGGGAGGAGGAGGAGGTAGGAGATGGACAGGGTCGGTCAGTGAATCATTTGTATAGGTCAAGAGGATATTTTCGTGGTTGTCGATGCCAGACGAAGAGGAATGAATGGCTTGGTCAGTGGCGGTGGAGACGTTTGTGAATGAAATTGGAAGAAGAAATAGATACCTTAAACTAACCAAACGAAGAGACTTAGTGCAGAAAGAGGGAAGGTATGTTAAGAGATGATACAAGACGGACATGCACGAGAAGAGGAAGGAGAGGAAAAAGTATGGGTTTTGAGAGGTGACTTAAGGGCAAAATTAACCAAGGTGTTCATCGGGGAGAGAGAGAGAGAGAGAGTTCTACAAGGGTTCGTCCACCTGATCCTCCTTTGTCTATGCTAATAAGGTGAAGACAATTGATGGCAGCCGACATAATAACTGAGCCAGTGACCCTAACGTATGACCTTTTGACCTCAGCAATATATTACGTGGAGGTCAATCCCTGCTGCTTGCTCGGGCTTGTCGATATCATCCATTACTAAGCTGAGATGTGCACAGACAGAGGGACAGGATGACAGGGAGATCAACAGGCAGAGCTACATATAAACTGGTAAACTCTTAGACAGATGAAAACAACAGACTGACCGACAAGGAAAACTCTATCACTGATTGCGAGGATTAAGACCCGCTATTCTGCCTTACCTAAACTCCCTTTTCATTACAACAACTTTATTGATTTTTTTTTTTGGCAACATAAAGTATAAGTAAAACATCCTGAAATTTAATGGTTATATGGTAGTTACTCTGCCGTATATAAACACAGATATATACAGCAGACACCCGTGAAGTGTCATGCAGTAATTATATGACTTTTAAATGTCTTTTATTAACCGTGTTTAAAAATCATATTTCCAGGTCAGGTAACAGTAAGCCCGCCAGTCTTCCTATTCAGAGACACTATAAATTAATCTTTCTTAAATAATAATAAGACCCAGAAAAATAAGAAGAACCGGAACGTGTAAACGAGACATAAAATAACATGAAACACTTTCCTTGATACAGCTTCTCGGGAACGTAAAATTCGTTGGAAATTATTACATAATCTTGAAAAAATATAAGTCGTTAGTCTCTGCCACCTCCAGGGTGCTGCACCTAACCCGGAGGCTCACTAACACTCGTCCATAGGTAATTCTCGAAAGATTTTAAGAAGTTGAAGACTCGACTGTGAACTGACTAACTGGTACTCTTGTATAAATAGTAGAATGTAAAGTCGTTTATGCAACATCATCCATACAACTATACTTGAACTTTCTTGTAAATGTTGGCACGTTCTAGACACACTGAGACAGTATCAAGTGTATTCTATGTCTTGAGTCTCCTTTTTGAGCTTAACACTGCACTAATGTATCTTAGTCAATAGGCGAAATGTTACGTAAGTACTGGGACATCATTCTGATCCTGGACTACGAGTTTAAGGAGCGTTTTATTTGTACTTACTGCTCATTCACACACCCTGGGATGAGAGTTGACGAAAATTATATAAAATACTGAAGGATAATTTAGGTTGCGGAACTCCAGGTTAAAAAAAAAAAGGTTATAAAGCATTGTAACTTAACATAGGACCTGCATGGATTGTCGTATAAGTTTGGCAGCATCGTGTAGGTACCAGAGTGATATTTTACATCTATTAAAACAACTCAGTCATCGTTTGTACTTTTTCTTTTACCTATGTTCGATGGCAGACTCTGACGCGATAAAAAAATAAAAACATTTACTTGACGTCATGACCGCCAAAAAATTTTATATCCCTTAGTTAACAATACAAGTACAGGAACTTTATTTTGGTCGTAATTCGTACACCCAAACTTTTTTTTGTTTGGTTACGACACAAAAAAAATACTCCTAGAAACAATTACAACTCAAATAACGTTAATCAAAATCTCGATGATCATCAAGAAAATAAAGAAAACCCAAAATATCTCACTGGAAACGTGAACGAGATTACTCGATTAAATAGACGTGATTAAATAGATGTGGTTAAATAGATTCACTGCAATCAATAGGGATATATTTCTAAGGGAGAGATATGATTGATATGTTAAACTTTAGTATTATTTTAGATCTTAGGCAACGATTCTCCAAGTTTTTTTCTTCACATTTTGGAACTTATAAATGATTCTAAAAGAGAAAGTGAAAGACCTAGTCAGTCACTTTCTACTGCAGGTTGTTGTAAGGCCACGAACGTTAGGTGAAGGTGAGGGTGACCGCACCCTCCCTTGTGGCACCTGGCGAGAGGGAAGGGGGGAGAAGGTGGAAGGGTAGAGAGAGAGAGAGGAAAAGTGGAGAAACTAAAATGAGTAGACAGGATAGTAGGAGAGTTAGAATGACGGGAAAGAGAGAGATAAAAAGATTGTGTGAAAAAGGACAGGAGATTGGAGGGAAAAGATGAAAATTAATTGTTAGACTAAAGAAATGGGAAGGATAGAAGGGAGAGAGAATGAAGGAGTGTCTAGGTTGTGGAGAGGGGAGGAGGATAACGTGTCAAAAGAGAGAGGGAAGAAGGGAGTGTGTGAGGAAGGAGGGAGGAAGAGGGAGGGTGTGAGGAGAAAGAAAAAAGAGGAGAGAGGGTGTGGCTTAAAGACAGGTACTTGAGCTGCGTTACTGTCATGTGTTGCCGTCCACCTGCTGCTGACAACACGTTCTCCACCATGTGTGTGTGTGTGTGTGTGTGTGTGTGTGTGTGTGTGTGTGTACATAAAAGATAATCTATCCATTAGACAAAAGTGATTTACCGTCATGCAACGAATGATAAAACAACAGCAACTGCTTGGGAAGGGAAACTGTTACAATACTAACAACGGTAACAGATACAAAAGCACCACAAATTACACAACCAACAACAACAGTGCAGAGAAAAGTTAGCATAGAATAATCTAGTAACAGCTATGATAGTTATCGTAGTGGAGATGGTTGTTTTATTACAGTAGTAGTGGTAGTAGTTTTGAAATACTACTACTACTACTACTACTACTACTACTACTACTACTACTACTACTACTAATAATAATAATAATAATAATAATAATAATAATAATAATAATAATAATAATAATAATAATAATAACCAAGAAATAAGAAGGTTTTTGTGTGAGGTAAATGTCAAGGAAACGGTCGTCATGACACGTATTGTACACCTGTAGGCGGGCAATACCTGTTATCCGGTCTGGTACCTTGAGTCTCAATGCTTGAAAAATACTAAGTTAATTTTCTCCCTTTGAAACAGGTATAAGAGATTGTATTTACGTTTGATAGAGTCTTAATGTAGTATAGAAGTCTTTTTTTTTTTTAATGAGACTCTTAGATACGTTCTTATATGTCTAGTACGAAGGTTTGAGGCTTATAGTCAAGGTAATAATTTCTCAATGAATCTCAAGATGGGGTTATCCGTGGTTAGGTTAGGTTAAGTGAGGACGAATTCAAGTGGTGGTTCAGTTAGGGAGTCATTTCAGAGGGTCAGAGGTGTCACGATGCTGGGTTTTTCTCAGGTGTGTACAGGGGACCAAATATTACGAGTGTCATGTTACTTATGATCTTTTAAGGTCAGATCTACAAAAAATTTGGAAAAAAGCAACTCGGGTGAACATGACACGAATGAGTTTGGGTTCCATAGGTTCCATAGGTTCCATTGGTTACATAGACACGCTATTAATATCTCCTATACACACATGGCCCTGAAAAAAATAAAAAAATAAATAAAATGACTATAAATTGTGTTTGAATTCAATTTATCGATACTTTAAAAGCTTTTGATTGATACGTCACGTGTTTCCTTTCCCCCGGTAGGAAATATATTGCACCTGTGTTTCCGGGAGGTGAGAGGCGCCCGCGGTGTGAAGGCCGGGGCATGAGTCTCTCCTTAGTTATTTCCTCCAATTACCTGTAGAAGAGGGTTAATCTTTTTGGCCTCGTCTGTGCATGTGTCCGTCTGTCCGTCCCGGTAGAGGTGTTTATTTATATATCCAGGGAAGGAAGATGTTTTACAAATATTCTCTGATTTCTTGTCTCATTTTCCTTTTGTTGTTTCTTAAGTGAGGCGTTAAGCGTTTTTGTTGTTGTTGATAGTGTTGTGAAAGTTGTTGCTGTTATGGCTAGTGTTGTGGTTGTTATTATTATTATTTTTGTGTTTATTGTTTTTTTTTCAGGGGGGGGGGTATTTGCATTTGTTATTGTGGTGTTTTTTGTAATTTTTTTTTTATGGTTATTGTTGTTGTTTTCTTTGTAATGGTTGTTGTTATTGTTGATCTCATATTACTCTTGTTATTAATGCTGTATTCTTTTATTGTTATTTTTAGTTTTGTTATTTGACGTCACTTTCTTTTCTTGTTATCATCTGAGGTCAGGCAAGTTACCATTCAGGGTTCCTTTAACTCCTATTGAAGTTATAACGAAAGTGCCTATTGTGTTGAGACTCGTGTAATAACTATTGTTTTTGTTCGTGCTGTTTTTGTTGCCAGTGTTACGAATGTTGCTAATATTACCACGACGTTGTTGCAATTGTGTTTTATGTTATTTTTGTTGCTCGTCTTATAAATGTTGCAAATATCACCTTCATGTTGCAATTGTGTTTTGTGCTATTTTTGTTGCTAGTCTTATAAATGTTGCAATTATCACCTTCCTGTTGTTGCAGTTGTTTTTAATATGCTTCTGTTGCTATGTTACAAATGTTGCAAATATTACTATGCTATTGTTACAGTTGCTGCTTTTATCGATGCTGATTTTGTTGCCAGTGTTACCAATGTTATCATGAAGCGAGAAAATTTTTGAAAATGTGAAGAAAATGGAACGAAAAAAAAACCCTGAAGAAATGAAAGTAAAATCATGAGTAATCTTGTAAAATGAAGATGTGTCCGATAGCTGTCACGTCATTACTCTCCCTCTTGTTTAATGCATGTTATTAGTCGCGTTCATCACGTCGTTTCGCTTATGACACGTGTGTGAGATGTGCATGAAAATAAGTATGACCTTCGGATCCTCTTGATTGCGACCTACACCTGAGTAAATACCTGTCCATAAGTATAATGGCATGAACAGGTGTGTGTGTACTCGTATGTGTTGAGCCAGATGCATGCCTACTTAAAATTCAAAGAGTATAAACTTTATATATTCTTGTGTATGTATATTATGTACGTGCTCGTTTGCCTTAGTTTTGTTTATATACACGCTAAAATATTAAACGTGCATAGCTGCATGTCAGGCTTTCTGCACAACCTTCAAAATGACAACTGCACGAGTGATTAGACGACACGAAAATAAACGCAAGCATATAATTATTTTTTAATACTGACACACACAGACACGCTCAAAGACTTCACGCCTAAAAATAACACACACACACACACACACACACACACACACACACACACGGAGGAAAATGCATGCAAATACAGAGTATCTCTCTCTTACCCATACGTACAAAGGTATAAACATAACAAATAGGCTTTCACACACGCGCCCACATACATACATACATACATACATACATACATACATACATACATACATACCAGGAAAAACCCAAGGCATGCCGCGTGTACAATGTCCTCCTTGAGCATGACAAAGCGCACAGTGTCTTGAGTACCAGCTAAAGGACTACCTCTTAGAATACCTACTTGAGGGCTTCCTCGACCACATAAAGAGACCAAACACGTAAGACAAAGGGGAATTGAACCTGTATACTGGCGGTGACGTCTTAAACACTCAGCTGTGCTCCTCTTACACTTGAGTCCTTGGAAGAATCCTATTTACATAAACATGTTGACTAATAATGATGCTCCTACTACTACTTACTACTACTACTAGTACTACTACTACTATTTCTGATAATAATAATAATAATAATAATGATGATAATGATGATAGTATCATTACTATTATTACTACTGCTATTTTTTTTTCATTATGACCTTTAACCTCTCTTTATAGCCATACCTTCTCCACCATTTTATTACTTAACTATCTTAATACAAAATTAGTTACCCTAGCTGACTTAGTTAAGCCTCAGATCTATGCGGGATTCAGTGACTGTTGCCTCATAGTCTGTCTGCAACTGTTGTCCGCTTAGAGACCGATAATCCTGTTCTCCTGAGGCAGAGTAATGCAGACGTATGTAGAGAGGACAGTCGACATTTCAATCAGGCTGCAATGTAGCTACTGGGCAGCTGCTTCTGTTCAGATAACACCTCGGCCAGTCTTGCGTTGAAGCATCTTGCAATTGGTCCCAAAGGAGAGAAGTTGTTTTGATCCACATTCTGAATTCTCTGCCCACATTCCCTGTTCTTGTCAGTCTCTTTTCTCCGGTGTACAGCCTCGAGAAACAGGATATACAACCCCATGGCCGCTTGTCCATGGGGTTGTATATCCTGACGTCAAAGAAAGCTCGCTGTCCCCGCGTCCATAATCCTCGAGCACTGACGTCCACACGGGCTTCGTTGGATGTGTTGGAAATCCTGGGATGGAGATTCTCACCGTCCAGTGGAAGGAGGGTCGACTCCTCCGTGACGTCGTGGCAGTTACTGCTGCTGCTGCTAATAATAATAATAATAATAATAATAATAATAATAATAATAATAATAATAATAATAAACAATAATGAATGCCGTTTTGCTTTCCATTCATTCGACCAACAGCAAACATGATCCCTGAGGCGCTGATAACTGGGGAGGCACGTGCGATATCCGAGTCGGGTGGTGGATGGAGGATGAACAGGGAGAGGGGAGGAGGCAGGAGGTGGAGGGGGACAATAGAGGGAGAGGGGAGGGGAGGAGCCGGAGAGGGGATGGAGGTAGGACGGAGAGAGGAACAGCTGAGCAGACAACTGCACCAACATCGAAAAAATATCGTTAAACATTTGCCAACTTAAAACTGAGACTGAGTAAGCTTTGTCCGAATACCATTATAACAACACGTGGATGACTTTTTATTGTATGTATGTATTTATGTATGTATGTATGTATGTATGTATGTATGTATGTGTGTATTCTGTCTTGTATTGGCTGATCACTTCTGCCATTGCAACATAAACAACACAAAGTGAATTTAAAACTTAATCTTCATCATTAAGTTAAAGTCTAATAATTTCTTTTTAGAATCATGTCAGAAAAGCCAAAATAGAATAGAAGTTTGGAGAAAAAAATGCGCCAGTGTTTCAACTCAAATACCAGGCAATTAAGTTAAGAAAAAAAGACGAATTTTAGAAAGTTTTGTTGTAGTCTGTGAGGTGAATTTGACAACACTGAATGATAAGAACATTGTTATACTATGATTTAAGTCGTTTATTATCGCCCTAGCTGTCATCAAGTGATATATATCTTTGTAAATCACGAAATATACCTTGATATATCACTAACACAAAGATTCATGTATGTGTTTATTTTTTATTTCGTTTTAATTTTCGTAATTTTTCTACCTTGAGTGTGAACTTATTTTGTATCACCTCAAGAAATAAGACGAATTCAAACTATCCAGCAATATTTACATTTAATGACTAAATATATAAAAAAAACTAAAAAATAACGGAACAAGTGTGTATAATTAAAACTAAGGAAAACAAATATATACCTGTAATTAGCAAACAACAGAACAAACAAGTACAGGTAAATGTATATGAAAGTGGTGACGGTACACAGTAAATGTCACTCAGGATTATCATACACTCATACACCTCACCACCTAGGACACAGCAGGTGTAGGTAGTAGAGGCGCGCGCGTGTGTAATATTAATATTAATAATAATAAACGGTTTATTAATAGAGTTGCAGCCGGTGGCTGAAAATATACAAACTTACATTTGATTTAGACATAATGATATAATATTCATTGAATACATTTACAGGGCTGTACAGTACATAAACCAGGAGTTGTTTATTATTTTAACAATAGATGGGATGGTGCTGTTCTTATATCTATCGGTGTGGGCTCTTATGGGCTGAATTTTGTTGTAGTGGCGGACTGCGCGAGTTGGGTGGGGGGCTGCAGGTGGTGTGTGTGTGCGGTACATGAAGTGGGCGTCTCTCTCACAGCTGATCCTCTCATGGTAACATCAACCAACTAATTGAATTTGAAAGACGGCACCGCTGTCCAAATACTCACCAGTAATTACTTCAACAGACTACTGTGGGGGATATGTGCTTATAATTTTTATATTTTCTTTATGTATTTCCTGTAACATATACCGTTCTTGATTGAGACTGACTCGACTGACTATCTAACTGACTGACTGTGTAATTGACTGATTCGCTGACATTCTAAAGCGTCTGGTGTATAGAGAGGAAGACGTGTGCTGTTAGAAGATATGACGCTAGGCAGTCACGCTACACAACCTGGGACAGTCACTCACGTTCATCAGCTGTCATAGATAACAATCCCTTGACAGATCGGTATTCCTTTGACAAGGTGGCGGTTCTGACAGGGAAACATCCTTTGAAATGTAGATGTTCCCGTGACAAAAATAATAAATCTATCACAATCAGATATGACTTTGGACATTTGACACTTGAGAGAGGAGCAACACACACACACACACACACACACACACACACACACACACACACACACACACACACACACACACACACACACACACACACACATTAAGGCACGTCATATTTAAGGAAAGGAGAGAGAAAAATTATACCAAAACTTCCCCTTTTTGCTCAGTTAGGGGGAAATTTGCGTTTTGCTCGGTGTCACAACCTTGCATTACTGATGACTGGGTTTTGGGGGGTGGCTGGCGGCGCTGTGACTCACTAAACATGGCTAACTTTACACACAAGAACATACAAGGTTACACACGTAGATACTTACCTACACTCACTCACACAGGGGTACACATGAGGACACACACACACACACACACACACACACCTTGGTTATAGACACATGCCAGCCATTACTAAATTAAATCATTATACGGGATATATAAATGTTGATTCTCGTTTTCGTTATAAGGTGGAATTTGTTTTCGTTTACTCTGGAATAAAAAAGAAACATAAATTATGGCGAAACAAACATGAGGTTGTTAGTTCCTTAGAAGTCTCTTGAGCGAAGTTATATCGACCTTCAGTTTCTTCCCCAATAAATGAGTATAAATATCATCTCTTTCTCCAGGTTACTCTTTAGCCTTCTTTCTCCATTATATCCTTTTCTTCTTATTCCTCCTTCTCCTCTTCTTCCTCTTTCTCCTCTCTCTCTTCTTCCTCTTCCTCCTCCTCTTTTTTTCTCCTCCATCTCTTCTTTTCTCATCTTATTGTACATTCCTCCCCTGTGCCCTACCTTATTACATCTTCCTCTTATACTTATCATTCTTGTTTTCCTCCTCCCTCCTCCTCCCTCCTCCTCCTCCTCCTCCTCCCTCCTCCTCCCTCCTCCTCCCTCCTCCTCCCCTCCTCCTCCTCCTCCTCCCTCCCTCCCTCCTCCTCCCTCCCTCCTCCCTCCTCCCTCCTCCTCCTCCAGTCTCCTTCCAGGCGCTTCTCTCCTTTATCTCTTTATCTTTTATCTCCACGTCCTCCACCTCTGCCTCGCGTTTGTCTTGACTCAGGAGCCACAATCCACCTTCTTGGTGTCGTAAACTGGATGGCCACAGCTGGGCCATGGCCGCACCTGGCGATACATGAATAATATTCCCCTCCCTACATGGCCGGTCTCTGGCCACCCCTCCCTGGACCAGGCAAATGGCCACTTCAAGGGTTGTCTATTCCAGAATTCCCTAAAAATCTCAATTCTAAAATTCCTAAGACGGGGCCCATTCCAGGGATCTAAAGTGCCTACTCCAGTATTCCAAAGTGGTTGTTCCAGAATTCCAAAATGGGTCATTCCGGACTTCCAATCAGGAAAATATAAAGATATTGTGAGACTAAGATCAATTCCAGAACAATTAACTCGAGGAAGCAATATGGCTGTTGCAGGAATCTCAAGAACACAACTCGGTATTCCAAAGAGATTGTTCCAGGATTCCAAGATGGGGTCATTCCGGATTGTCAATCATAAAAAAAAAATAAAATCATATGAAACAACACTGGAAGGTAGAAAGTTCAATTCCAGGACAGAGACGGTAACAAAGGTCTTTCTCAGGTGTCCCCCCCCACACACACACATACATACATACATACATACATACATACATACATACATACATACATACACACATAAAAAAAATCCAAACGAAACACAAAGATTGAGGTCAAGATTATTATCCATCCCTAAAAGGTTATATGAGGGCAGACAATCCAACATTTTTTTTTCATTGCTTAATATGATCTTTTTATTACGGTAGTTCCAGGACGCATACGGGAGGGACAAAGACACAGACACAGACACAGACACAGACACAAAGACCTAACGAACTCCTCACGCGAACTGCTCCTGGAGAAACTGTGATAAGACGCTGGACAAAGGCAGGGCATGGAACCAAAGCAAATGGAAATATCAAATCAAAATAGAGAAGTTTAAAGAAAAAATGACAAACGCAAAGAGATGAAAAAGAAAAAAAAGAAGATAGACACAAAGTAAATAGATGACTTTCGAGACAAAAAAAAAAATCGAAGATAAACGCAAAAATATGAAGAACAAAACGAAAACAAATACAACGAGATGATGAAAAACGAAAACAACCACAAAGATATGAAGAAAAACGAAGACAAACACCAAATTAAAACAAGAGTAGAAGATATCAAAACAAAATATTAAACGTCACACGAAAGCAAATAAAAATACGACTTAGTGGAAGAAACATGTTAAATTATTATATATATATCAAGACAAAATTAATTACAAGTATAATAATGAAGAAAATTGGTCATGTATAGAAGAAAATCAACCATACACACAAACAAAACAAGGTTAAGAAAAGGGTGAATTGTGCTAAGACAACATACTCAAAACAAGACACAGTAAAAATCAATGAAGGCAAAACAACGCAGAGTAACGAAGGAAAACCGAAGTCAATAACAGACGTAGATATTAACGCCAATGTGATTTATCTCCTTTGGTTATTGACGTCAGGCAGGTAAGACTGATGTGTTCCTGTGTAAGGTGTGAGTTGAGAATACCTGACCAAGACTTTAATTGGTGGAGGAAGAGGGGGAAGAAGAGGGATGGGGGAGGTGAAAGAAAGGGAGAGAAAGGATGGGGGTAGGTGAAGTAGAGGGAGGGGGAGAGATGGGGGAGGTGAAGAGGAGGGTGTGAAGGGATGGGGGTCGGTGAAGTAGAGGGAGGAGGAGGAGAAGGGGGGGGAAGGGGGTGGATGAAAGGAAGAGGGGATGGGGAGGTGGAGGGGAGAGATGGGGGAAGGGGTCCATTGTCCAAAATAGGATCAATATGGGTAAATGTAAAGCCTATTTTCTTCTTTTTTGTTTCTCTCATTCTTTCTCTCTTTGTCAAATATTCTTCTATCTCTCTTTTTGTCTTTCTTAATTCATTTTTATATTTTTTCTTTGTCTCCTTCTTAATTCATTTACTCCTGTATTTCACTCTTTCTCTTTCTTAATTAGTTTCTCTCTTTCTCTCTCTCGCCCTGACTCTCACTGTCACTGACACAAAGAACTAATTAAAATGTCGCTTTTAAATCTCCCTTTCTTTATCTGTTAATCATTTTATACACCTTTATTAATCACTGAGAGTGGGGCCCGTAGCTAGACACTCACTCGACCAATTTATAAAGTTAGGTACCCATTTACAGCTGGGTGGACTGGGAGTGCCCTAGGATCGAACCATTGTCCCATATGATAAGAGACGAACTCTATATCCACTCGACCGCCGTACTCCACC
This sequence comes from Homarus americanus, assembly GCF_018991925.1. Lineage (NCBI taxonomy): Eukaryota > Metazoa > Arthropoda > Malacostraca > Decapoda > Nephropidae > Homarus > Homarus americanus. The sequence continues at coordinate 704,102 of NW_024746240.1, forward strand.
TTAATCAATATATATTACTTCATTCATTCTTCTCTTCTCTCATCTACCCCCCTCTCTCTCTCTGGCCTATTACAGGTGTGTTCCGTAATTAATTTTCCACTCCAACAGACCTCCAGGTACGGTCGACCAGGCTCCAGGCAACAAAAGGGTGTAGGTTTGTGTCAATTAAAGGGTTTATAATTGGGCGGTGGTCGAACGAGTGCCTCCCCGAGACCACAGACAATAGAGCCTCCGGTACCTGGTGGACGCGGGCACCCTCACCTAATCACGACCGCTGCCATTTTATATTTCCGGTTACGATTGGGCAATTTTCCATAGATGCTCTTACCTGTGTAACTAAAAAAAATGGTGTACCTTTGTTATTAATTATGGTTTTTGAGATGGATTTTTTTGTGATTGTTATTGTTTTAATTTTGTTTACCTGATGTTGTTATTATTAGTATTATTATTATTGTTATTATTATTATTACTGTTATTATTGTTGTTATTATTATTATTATTATTTTATTGCATTTTTATTACTTTTCGTTTTTGTATTCCTCTTTTCTCGTACGTATTCCCTAGATACTCCAAATTACTTGAATTATCCTATAATTATTCTCATATCATTCTCTCCCAAACGTTGATTAGTAAATATTGATAATAATAAAAAGATTATTTCCTTACATGTGTCGTAAATATTCCCCAGTAATATTATTTCCCCAGTAGTGCCTCTCACCAAGAAATACCTAAATATTCCCACTACCATCACCAATAATTCCTTAATGTCCTCACCATTCCTTCCTGGTGATAATGTCCAAATACCTTCTTGCCAACACTACCTTCCTCCTCTAATAAATCCCCAAACAATCACCCCCCCCACCTCCCTACCACCACTATCACCACCCGTAAACACCACCGATTATGACCTAATTCTCACCCCTCCAATTTCTCGGCCACACCCTAGCTAGAGCCTGTGCCAACGCCTAGACTAGTCACCCAGACACCCACAACGGCCCAAGCAGTATAGTGTTGGCAAATCTCTCTCTGCTCTTCATCACGCCTTCTTATATTCATAGTGTAATATCTGTAGCATTAAAACCTCTGCTGTTCTGGAAAGGTTCTGCTGATATTTCGTCCTTTTGTTTTACTGCTGACTGCTCGCTGTTACTTCATAATGCTGCAATTATTGGGTTTTTTTATGAGTAAGTGCTTCTATCTTACTAACAATGACTAAATTTGTTAACCATTATTATTATTATTATTATTATTATTATTATTATTATTATTATTACTTTTTAATATTATTTTTATTTTAATCCGCCATAAAACCGACAGAGAGAGGGGGGAGGGGGGACACAGACAGACAGACAGACACAGCTGAAAAGTAAATAACAGAAGAAAGGAATACTAGACGTGAGAAAGATATATAAAAAAACAGAAGTAAAAAACACGTAAAGCAAAAGTCAGGGGGAAAAGCAAGGAGCAAGGGGGGATTTATCACTTTCAGGTAATATATGTGATACCTGGACGATAGGGTAAAATAAAACAGCACATTTGTATTCTTGATGTTTTTGTACCTTGGTCTTGATCCTTCCATAATGTGTGGTCTGGCGGGGCATGAGGAGGGTGTTGAACGAAGGAGTGGAGACGAGAAACACGAAAGGAGAAGAAAAAGGAACAGAGGTTTAGGAGGGATAAAGGAAATGTATGTTTATAGATTAGTGTGATTGGGATGGCTAATCTGATGCTAAATAATGATAGTAAATTATAATAATAGTAATAATGTTGTCCTTAATTTTTTTATTTATTAATGATGTCGTTGGAACTGATGTTGTGTGTACTACTACTACTACTACTACTACTACTACTACTACTACTACTACTACTACTACTACTACTTCTACTACTACTACTATTATTAGCAGTACTATACCTACTCTACCTTAATCAATAACAATCAATGCCATAGAGTTGAACATATAAATTACCCTCCAGGTATACTGTACACCTTATATGGATTTAATTTTAGCTCCAATAATAATCATTTCATTCAATCGACCACTACGTTTACTCATAAGGTAATGAAAGTAAATATTTATGATAATGTGGACTGTTACTTAAGAGTCTTATGTAAAAACCTTTAATGGGTCGTCGTTGGGAATTGAAAGGAATTTGAGGGTAGATAGATAGATAGATAGATAGATAGATAGATGGATAGATAGCACACACATACACACATTATCCTGAGGGCAACACAACAGACTAGAGAGGTGAGGAACCTTTTAAGTGGCAGGTAGACAAACAGATAAACACAAGATAACTCACAGGTAAATAAACCACTACACCTGGACGAAAGGTAGAGACACACGTGGCTTCTCTCTCACCTGTGTCGATCATTGAACCATTAGATATCGACTCTCATTACATACAGTTTATTTCAATGATAGAGTTTTTGCATTCCCTTATAGTTTGTTTCGGTTATATATTTTTGGCTCTATATCTTTCACAACCAGGTGATCTATTTCAAGACCAATTTAACTATTACTGCAATACTCATTTACATTTGAAATCAGTAACGTTAATGTGATTTATTTCAATTATTTATCTTTTTATTTTGATGATTAACCTCTCAATAGTTTCGACTGTAAAAAAAGATTTAACTGAGAAACTTGAAAATGAATTGACTGTATACACGGAGCTCGTTGATTAGAAAGTGATATTTTTATAAGTAGTCGCCACACACACACACACACACACACACACACACACACACACACACACACACACACACACCGATTAAAGAAAGAAAGAAAAACTTTCTCCGCTAATTGGTTCATTGGATAGTTTTAATTAACCTTGTAATTAACTGGTGAGCTCCCGGTAACCTGACATTGTTTAATTTCATGTGGTAATCCGACTCAGGACTCGCTAATATTACTTTTGTTTAAGAATGTTAGAAGACGAATGATGACCCCATGATGGAAGAAGTATTAATACAAGTCAAATAAAAACAAATTAAATTAAATAAATGCTGCCAGAAATGAAAGAAATGATAAAGGTAAAATAAAAGTAAAGAAAAAAACAGCCAACAGATATGAAAGAAAGATAAAATTAAATTAAAAAAAAACAGACACCAAATCCTCACTTGGGAAGTAACTACTGTATATAACACCTGTACAACACCTGTATTGCACCTGTGTAACACTTGCAATGCTGTTGAATGAATTGTTATTTTAATCAGTAGTAAAAGGTTTTGGTCATTGATTTGGAGATCAAGGTATATCCGCGTGTACCTGGGGAAGGGATGTGTGTACGTGGGTGTGTGTGTGTGTGTGTGTGTGTGTGTGTGTGTGTCCTTCAGGTGCCACTAGAAACCCTTTTTTTCCGAGTCACATCATAAAAAATTTTTGATAGTGTTATTATTAATTTAATTTATCCATTTTTTTTAACTCCGCACAATTCATTCCTCACTAACATGGTATATTTGTTTATTAATTCTTTCCCGTTTTTCCTGTTTCATTTTTTTTACGACTCATTATTATTATTATTATTATTATTATTATTATTATTATTATTATTATTATTATTATTATGTTGGTTGTATTGGTGGTAGTAGTTGTTGTCGTGGAAGTACTGTTGTTGTTGTTGTTGTTGTTAGTGGTGGTGGTGGTGGTGTTGTTGTTATGTCGTCTGTGACATTTGTGGTTGTTGCTGTTTTTTCCGGCTACATTTCCTCTCAAGTCTCCAGAAAATAACAGTCGATATTTCCTGCAATTCATTTATATCTTATTTGGTGAGAAGGATACGTGTCTTCCAGTGACTACTAATGTCGATGATACCTTTAGCCGGATGTGTTCAGCTTACAGGAAAACTTGCTATCAATTCTAAACGCTAATCTTACTTTACATTTTTGTTATGTTTCTCTTTTATTTCATTTTTTTTTCAATACCTGGCATCTTCATTTGAACACTTCATATCACCACTTCGTTCAGCTCACTTTAGTACTTCACTTCACTTCACTGCTTCATCTAACTTCATTAACTTCGGCTCACTTCGTCATCTCACTTTATTACTTCATTTCACAGCTTTCCCTCAGTTAGACCTCTACTTTACCTCACCACATTGATCTGATTTTCTCACTTCACTTATACACTTCACTGTTTCACCTGAATAGATCACTACACCGCCTCACCTCATGATTAACCTGGCTTGATCACCCATGTAACAGGTGCGTATTTATTTATTTATTTATTTATTTATTTATTTATTTATTTATGTGCTTCTGCTTACTGAGTGCATGCTGAAATTCTCATATCATTTATGTTCACTAAACCTGTTCGAGAACCGTAAAATCACACACACACACACACACACACACATACACACACACACACACACACACACACACACACACACACACACACACACACACACACACTGCATTTTATATATTATTTCACATGCGTATATTATGTTACTACGCATCATGAAGCTACATCCTGCACAAGTCACCCACAAAGGATCAAGAGACATCCTTAGATAACACACATTCACTACAGGAGACATCAAGTGCAGTTTTGTTATTTGTGCGTCTTAGTCCTAGGTACATAGTAAATAAACTTAAGGATATCTAAGACTCCAGATTTGTATAATTTCTTAGGGAGATTCTTAGTACGAGTATCTTAAAGGTGACTAACACTATACTAACGATCGGACATCCATGATTATCTCGTAGCTTATACTGTCACGTCTTATTTAGGAGGAAAGTTTATGAAGAATCACCTAAGAATCCATTATTAAGTCGAAACTGATCTTTTATACCTTAATTCTCACGATTAAACTTAGAATAAAATTAATGTAAATTTTTTTTAAGAATCCATCAATAACTCGTAACTTCACTGAATCACTTAGATCGGTTCTCACATCTTCAGTTAGTGAGAAAAACTAAGGTGTGGTGAGCCTATGAGAAGGAGGACGGATCTCTGTAATGGCAATAATACTCCATCACAAACTCACGTGCCGTAACATTCATTTATTCCGAGTCACAGTTATAAGGTAATGAACTCTGATGTGTGTGTGTGTGTGTGTGTGTGTGTGTGTGTGTGTGTGTGTGTGTGTGTGTGTGTGTAGATACTTAATATGGCTGACAAATGAACTTAACAATACGTTCAATAAGTTCACAAGGAATTATCAGTGACAAAATTATTACATCAACTAATCAACAGGTATTGTACAGATACCTTGAAAAGCGATGCTACATCCTAAGGTGATAATTACCGTAGAGTGTGAGAGAGGGTACTTAGAGTGTGGAGATAGTGAGGCGGAATTAGTGTCAAGTGACCGATAAGGTAAGAGTGTGTGTGTGTGTGTGTGTGTGTGTGTGTGTTTTATTAGTACTCTGAAGCGACACTTACAATACACACGAAGTAAAATGTAAGTAATATTACTGCTTAAGTGAGAGGGATGGGGAAGAAATGGGTGGTGGGAAGGGAAGAGGGAGGGGACGGGGTAAGGTCAAGTGTTAAGACAGGAGAATACTGCTGCTCCTTAGGTCACGAGGGAGAGTCACGGGGTCATTACGAGTCACGGGGTCATTACGAGTCACGGGGAGTCACAGTTACATGAGTCATTTTGAGACGGGGGCGAGTCATTGACAGGGTCATCTGAGTCACGGGGTCATCACGAGTCACGGGGTCATCATGAGTCACGGGGGCCACATGAGTCACAGGGGTCATTGAGTCGGGGTCATCACGAGTCTGGGGACACAGTCACGGGTCACGGGGTCATTATGAGTCACGGAGTCATTGGTAGTCTGGGTCATCACGAGTCACGGGGGAGTCACGGGTCATTATAGTCACGGGTCACAGGGTCATTACGAGTCACGGGTCACGAGTCACGGGGTTACAGAGTCACGAGGTCATCACTGGAGTCACGGGGTCATTACGAGTCACGGGGTCATCACGAGTCACGGGGTCATTACGAGTCACGGGGTCATTACGAGTCACGGGGTCATCACGAGTCACGGGGTCATCACGAGTCACGGGGTCACTACGCTGCTGGGAAGAAACTGACATATGGAAGTCTTTCAATACCTTTACAATGTTGAGAGAGAAACACCCGAACGTACGTCTGAATGGAACTACTTTAGACAACATAAACTCGTCGTCCTATGGAAATACTTTTCGTTGGGTTTAAAGTTTTTGTCGTCCCTTAAGTAACACGATGTATTTGTTGACAAGTATAATGTATCTCGTTATCGGAACCCCCATATGACCGGCGGCCTATTTGCATATTGACACTAAACTGTTTGGCCAATTTACAAAAAACCCCAGTATGTTGGACTTTTTGTAAATTTGCTAGATATTTATTGTCATTTGGCTTTCTTTTGTGACATTATCTATCTGTCTATCTATTTATCTATCTATCTGTTTATTTATCTATCTATCTATCGCTCTATCTATCTATCTGTTTTTAAACCTGTCTGCCTGCGTCTCTCTCTCTCTCTCTCTCTCTCTCTCTCTCTCTCTCTCTCTCTCTCTCTCTCTCTCTCTCTCTCTCTCTCTCTCTCTCTCTCTCTCTCTCTCTCTCTCTCTCTCTCTCTCTCTCTCTCCACTGGGCTACTGTTATCTCTTCATTACTATAGATAGAATTAGTCCATTATCTATCTACCAACACTTCTGCACCATCTGAACCAATCTTACCATCACCAACTGAAGGTCTTGGTGTGACCTACTGAGTCTGGTGGAAAGAGAATTCCTATCTCGTGGTTTCATTCGGCCAAAGGTCACGCGTGCATTATTTAAACTGAGTCTGTGTGGGTAACAGTGCATGATGCGAGACACAATTGCCTGACGCTCTGACAGCAGTAACAATCGTGTGTGTGTGTGTCTGTGTGTGTGTGTGTGCGTGTGCGTGTGTGTGTGTGCGTGTGTGGTATATGTTAGTTATAGATGTGTGACCTTATACAGTATGTGTAATGAGAAAAAAAAATCACTGTTTTTGCTATTGTTTTTATAGCTTGATAGAGTAAACAGTGATATTATTAAGACAGAAACTACCTTGTCCTTTTAATTTTCCGAACTACCTACAAGTCAGTTATTGTAAAGAAAAAAAATATCCTGAGTATCGTTAAAGATCGGACGATATGTGTTAATACCATAGCTGTATAACATTACACTTAAGGAATATGTCAATTACAACCCCACAAAGTTATAATTTAGATCTAACTTTCTCTTGTAAACCCTCTACGTGCCATCTTGGTAATATATCCACAATAACATGCTCGAAATGCTGTACAAGGACACACACACACGTACACACACACACACACACACACACACACACACACTTCCGTCAGTTGTCTCACATAACTCTTGAATCCAATCCGATAATAATAAAAAAATATTACCCCTCTTCCTGCCATATAAAAGATATCCTGAATTCGTGACCATAGAATCGGTACAATTTCATCCATGTATAAATCACACATCATCAGTAATGTCGGGAAGTTCTCTATATCAGTCCTACACAACGCTCGCTAAATAAACTTGAAGACCGTGTTTTTGTTCTGTCGTTCTTACCGATGTGTTGCGACAGTTTAGCGCGTTTCCGTAAACACAATCAGAGGCTTATCCTTTCTGTACCTAAGGGCCACTTGACCCCCTTCCTTCCTCTTTCGCAAGGTAAAGGTATGTATGCTTGACCTCCATCCATACTCTTCTGGCATTTCCTCCCCCCACCTTTTTTTGTACTCAATTTTCTTTTTCTAACCTAACCTAACCTAACCTAACCTAACCATTTTTCACTCCATATTCTTATTCTAACCTAACCTAACCTAACCTAACCTAACCATATTAGTATATTTGTTACCCTGTATCTACACGTACTGTATGTATTTAAGCAGCCCAACTAAACTCTTCCGGCATTTCCTCTTCTTTTTGTCCTGTTACTTTATTTAGTGTGTGTGTGTGTGTCCCAATGCCTATGTGGGGGAGCTGCAAGCCTTCCAACTACACTCCTCTGGTATTTCCTCTTTCTCCTCCTTCCTCTTGTTGCCTTATGTAGACTGTCTACCTTGTACCTCACCAACTGGCCGGGCTTATAGACGCCATCTCCAGGTGCATTAGTGAACACCCTAATTAACATACATACTATTATTATTTTTTGTCTTTTATTATTATTATTATTATTATTATTATTATTATGTTATATTTGTTGACCCGGGAAATATTACCTCCACACCGTGTTGAGAAGAACTGGATGGTATAAAGACTTGTTTTGGTATGTGGGAAGCTCAGGAACTGCCGGGGGTGGGTGAGAGGTGGATGCTGTGGGTGTGGGTGAAGGTGTGGTGGAGAGTGTGGGATGTAAAGTTGTGATGTTGGGTGACCTGGCGGGTGTCCAAGGGGTGGGGAGGAGGGGGAGATTGGAGGGGTGTGGGGGAGGTTTGACCAGCTGCAAGTTACTATCCTGTAGTGACCACACCCTGCATACTTGACCCTAATGTTGCTGCTGCACATTCACCCACCTTTCTCGCCACCCACCCATCCACCCTCTCCTCCTCCACCACCACCACCACCACCACCACCCTACAACACCGCCATCTTCGCAATCACCATGCCTCCCTACCATCACCACTACCACCTACACCACCACTTACACCCTTCACCATAAGATTAATTCACAACCCTACACCACCATCCCCTCCATACACCACCACTACCACTATACACCCCTCCTCCACCACTACACACCCCCTCCTCCACCACTACACCCCCTCCTCCACCACACATCCCCCTCCTCCACCCACTACATCCCCTCCTCCACCACATTACACCACCACTTCACCACCTACACCACCACACTACCCAATCCCCTGCACTACATCACACCTCCCACAATCATGTCATCCAACCACTCTCTCTCTCTCTCTCTCTCTCTCTCTCCTCTCTCTCTCTCTCTCTCTCTCTCTCTCTCTCTCTCTCTCTCTCTCTCTCTCTCTCTCTCTCTCTCTCTCTCTCTCTCTCTCTCTCTCTCTCTCCACTCACCTCTTTCTTCCACACTCACTCTGCCACACCCTCGTCCACCCCCTCCACCCGTTTTCTTTAATATACACACTCAGCAGACACATTACCTGTATGTTTTTACTGTACTTTACTGCACCTGTCTGTGTTTCTGTCCCACTGTCTATATGTCTTATTCTGGCTGTTTTTGTACCCATTTTACTGTGTCTTTTAGTCTGTCTGTGTGTCTGTCTTAGTATGTCAGTCTGTCTGTCTGTCTGTCTCTATCAGTCTGTCTATATGTTTCTTTCTGTCCGACTTTTCATCTGTCTTATCCTCCTTCCTCGTATTACTTTCTTTTTCTGCCTAATTTTGTCTGTCAATTTGTCGATCTGTCTTTCGGGTTTTCTCTTCTCTTCTCTTCTCTTCTCTTCTCTTCTCTTCTCTTCTCTTCTCTTCTCTCTCTGTTTCCATCCATCCCTCTCTCTTCCCTCCCTTCGTTTTCTGTCTCTACTCCTCGTTCTTCTCCCTTTCTTTCATTCTTCCCACTCCTCCCTTATCACCACTCCCTTCCTATCACCACAAGTCACCACTCACTACCCCCTCAATTCCCCCTCACCCACTCCTTCCCTGTCACTCTCCCTCCCTCTCCATTACCTTTTACTACCTCCTTATTACTCCCTTTCGCCACCATCACCTCTCACCCTGCACTCTCTGTTAATCATCACCCTCACCACCACCCTGTCACTCCTCCCTCAACACCACCTCATACACTCCTCCCTCCCTCACCATAAATACCTACCACCTCACCCTCTTCTCCCTGTCACTCCTCCCTCACCATCACCACCCTAACCTTCTCCTCCCTGTCACTCCTCCCTCACCATCACCACCCTAACCTTCTCCTCCCTGTCACTCCTCCCTCACCATCACCACCCTAACCTTCTCTCCCTGTCCTCCTCCCTCACCATCACCACCCTAACCGTCTCCTCCCCTGTCCTCCTCCCTACCATCCACCACCCCTAACCTTCTCTCCCTATCCCACTCCTCCCCTCTCCTACCTAACCCTCTCCTCCCCTGTCCTCCTCCCTCACCATCACCACCCCTAACCTTCTCCTCCTGTCACTCCTCCCCTCACCATCCACCACCCCTAACCTTCTCCCTGTCACTCCTCCTCCCCACCTCCACCACCCTAACCTTCTCCTCCTGTCCTCCTCCTCACCATCACCACCTAACATGTCTCCTCCCTCACTCCTCCCTCCACCATCCACCCACCCTAACCTTCTCCTGTCCTCCTCCCCTCCCTCACCACCCCTAACCCCCTCCTCCTCCCTATCCTCCTCCCTCACCATCCCACCACCCCTAGCTTATTCTCCTCCCTGTCTCCTCCCTCCACCATCCACCACCCCTAACCTTCTCCTCCCTGTCACTCCTCCCTCACCATCACCACCCTAACCCCTCTCCTCCCTGTCCTCCTCCCTCCCATCCACCACCCCTAACCTTCTCCCTCCTCCTCCCTCACCATCACCACCCTAACCTTCTCCTGTCCTCCTCCCTCACCATCACCACCCTAACCTTCTCCTCCCTGTCACTCCTCCCTCACCATCACCACCCTAACCTTCTCCTCCCTGTCACTCCTCCCTCACCATCACCACCCTAACCTTCTCCTCCCTATCACTCCTCCCTCACCATCACCACCCTAACCTTCTCCTCCCTGTCACTCCTCCCTCACCATCACCACCCTAACCTTCTCCTCCCTGTCACTCCTCCCCCAACGCCACTCACAACTAGTTCCCTTTACCTGTTTTGTCACTCTACCAATTACTCCTGATCCAGCTTCTTGGAGTCACTCTTTCATTAATTATGACTAAGGCATTTTTCTTACCCTCAGCATGCACTAGCGGCTGATGCTATTTGCAGAATCATTATTAAGTCCCTCCCCTTCCTAGTGAATAGTCATCGTGGCAATTATTATTATTTCAGTAAACTTTCCATTGATGTCAGAATTACAACAGCGACGCACAAAAAATTAGATTGATAAAACAGAAAACAAAATTAATGTGTTGTAAATCAGGTATTACATTTAAGAAACAGGTTTACCTATATGATCTAGCCATGTGAAAATGTGTGTGTGTGTGTGTGTGTGTGTGTGTGTTTGTATTTTGCGTACATATACTGTGGCTATGTCTGTCTTTTGTGTTTATGTTGGTTGTGTATTGATGTGTACATGGCGTGTGTTCCTTCACCCCTCCCCTCCTTCCTTCCCTCCACCCCTCCCCTCCACCTCTCCCCTCCTTCCTTCCCTCCTCTCCACCTATGGACTCTCCGCCTCAGGCATCTTCACGACAACGAAGAACCAACACCTACCCTTTCTCTTATTTTTTTCCTCTCTTGTTTTAAGGAAAATCCCAGGCCCCATCTTTTTAATAGGAGAGGGAGAAGGATCTCTCTCTCTCTCTCTCTCTCTCTCAACACGGCCAAGTTAAAACTCCATTGTGGACGGCCCCTCGACGTTTGTCTCAGGGAAAACAATGGTGTCGGGACAGGGAAATCAGAACCAGCGTCAAGACATCCGACGCCACGCTCTAGTACACCACAGGCCTAGAGGAGGAAGAGGACTTGGGAGGTACAAATAAAGGAATGGGAGGAGGGGAAATGGGTGGAGGTTGTGGGTGAAGACATACAAGATCCTCGTAACATAGGCACAAGTCGTCACTCTCATTCTCAACACCGGTTAGGGAGAGTTTCATGAGATCACACACACACACACACACACACACACACACACACACACACACACGTAATACTCCTCACTTGTGTTCACTTGAGCTTCCAATATCCAGAGCCATTTTTACCGTAAAAGGTACAAACACAAATGACTGCCAGTTACAGGAGGCCATTTCCACACAGCGAGCAATATTTACGCTCCTTTCGGCCTGGATGTTCCCGACTGTGAAACACATTTCTTCAGCAGACCGTCCAGGAGGAGGAGACGAGTCGCAGAGGCTCTACAACACTCTAGTTAATTCAGACAAAACGCGAGAGAGTGTTTAGATATATAATGGGTCCTTCACTCCTTGTGTGTGTGTGTGTGTGTCTGTATATTTACGGAAATGTGTACTAGTAAATGATTTGAATGAACCTGTATATGTGAGTGTGTAAAGGTTGAATATGTCATTGTACATTCATATAAATACACCTGTGCATATATGTGTATGTGTTAACATACGTATGTATTAATTCTACTAATAACTTATAATAAACATACATAAAAATGAAACAAATGAAAATGGAGTTGTCCTTCGTAAAAAGAAGCAATAATAATAATAACATTGTAAATTCTGTTCTACGAGGCTCTTCATGTTAAAGTTTACTATGAGTGCAGTAAAACATTTATAATTCTCTCTCTCTCTCTCATCTCTCTCTCTCTCTCTCTCTCTCTCTCTCTCTCTCTCTCTCCTCTCTCTCTCTCTCTCTCTCTCTCTCAGTAATCTTTCCTCCAACTAGAGAAGATACGAAAAGTCATTTATTTATCATCCACTCCTCCTCCTCCTCCTCCTCCTCCTCCTTCGTCGCACTCCTCCACCATCCCCCTCACCCCCATCACCACCCCTCCCCCTTCCCCCTTCTCTCACCTTATAATACAGGGGACTCTAAACGGCTGGTACCCCCCTCCCCCCCACCCCTCCCCCCCTGCTCTTATCCTTAACATTGTCCTGGTTATCGATCGATCTACCATTACTTCATTGGTCACACTGAAAAAAAAAAAATAATGGAAAAAAATATTACAAACTTTAATGGGATTTGTGTTTTATAGTGAAAATAAAACGAAACTGTCAGTTATGTTTTTTATTGCTGGCTCTGTTTTATGTTTATTAGTGACAATATTTAGGTTTAAAACTTATGATTAAGTTAGATGATAAAAATACTAAACAGCTTGATTAATTTTGGGGATAATTCTCAAGTAAACTGTGTACAGAAATATTATCGAGATCAACATTAGACAAAAACAAACACATACAAACAAACTCACACAGACACACAAACGAACATAATGTCAATTCATCACTGGATCACAATTTCCTTTTCTGAACTGAATATGTCGAGCAAATTTATTTTCTTTAAGTTTATAGGTCCATAAAAAAATGTCATAAAACTGTTTATCTGGTCCTATGATACAAGCTGTCGGGCAATAAAACACACACACACACACACACACACACACACACACACACACACACACACACACACACACACACACACACACACACACTGTTTCTACTGGAGTGTTGTGTTATTCACGTCACCCGCTAGATGTCACCACTGTTTGTTGTTTGTTGACGGATAACTCGTATATTTATTTTCATTTATCCTCATGTCGTTCATTAACATCATCGAGACAGTGTAAGTGTGTAAGTGACAGAAACATTAAGTGTATATTAGATAAGTGCCTCTTAGATAATGTAATAGTGGGTGACTGAAATATTTTAAGTGTGTGAGTAAATTACAAAAATGTTAAGTGTATATTGGAATAATTTACTCTAAAACAGTGTGTAAGTGTGTGTGTGTGTGAGCAATGTTATGTGTGAATTAATGTGCGTAAGTGTGTGTGTGTGAGCAATGTTATGTGTGAATTAATGTGCGTAAGTGTCTCTCTAAAATTCAGGAATAAAAGACTTTGGTAGCCGTGGAATTGGCGTTAAATAATCACATCACGTCACATCACGTCACGTCACATCACATCACATTAGTAAATTTTTGAGAATTTAAATATTTCAGTTACTTAAAAAAAAATCATAAAATCATCAGAAATATACTGGAGCGAAAAATATACTTCAATCATTAACTATTTCTTTTTATCATGGTGACGCTCTTAAAAAATATTCACGCAAGAGTTTATTAAATAGTCTTGTATCTAACTCTGGTTTATGTTTTCACAGGTTGAGACATCAGTGCAGGGTGAGTACACAGTATCTGTTTTACGGGTGTAGGAAATGATTATAATGAGGCGCAGTTTTGATATAGTTCCAGGGATTGAAGACCCAAAATTATATTATTCAGTATTACTTTGAATTAAGAAAAAGATAGAAATTGAGTTACTACATAGTACATCCTTTCATTCTAGCTGAGTCTTGCTTTGTCGGGGAGGATATCGTATTGTGTTTGTTTAATTGTATATTACTAACACTGCTGGAGACTTTGTGGTGTGAACGTCAGGTACTGAGATAAATCAAGACTTTAAGGTTAGGTCAGGTTTGGTCAGGTTACAGTGTCTAGGTTTAATTAGAAATATAACTAACACTTATAATGTGGTTTATGGAGGTAGTGTAGTCTTTGTTTTTCAGATGGCGGTAAAGTTCATGTATTTTAGTACAATACAAGTGCATTATTTTCATGTGCAGAGGAAGTACACGTGTATGTCTTCTCCTTCCCTACATATATGAAGTTTATATTAGATGAAGTTAAAGTCAGGTTTTTTCAGTGCAACACATGTGGGTTTTGTTTTTCTCATGTGAAGATAATGTACTTGTGTATTTTTTTCTGTTCAACTTAAATGCAGGTATTGAAGGTAAGAAGAAAGTCATGTATATATTTCAGTGTAACGTGTAATTTTTTTCAGATGATAACGTACCATATACCAAAATTTATCGTCCATGGTCTCATATTGTTTCCCACAAAGTTTGCACAGATAGTTGTTTTTGCTACTGTACATGAAATTATTTTTTTTTAACGTTCCTACATTTTTACTTGTTGATTTTATGTCGTTACACCTTCTGAAATTATTCCCAGTTTCAAGTCTATTTTATTTACTAATTTATGCAAAAAAAAAAAAAAAAAAATAATAATAATAATGGATTCACAATATTATTTTTTTTTGGGGGGGGAGTCGTTTGTGCGTGCATGTTAGCCCTAATTGTGTACTGTAAGTGTCTCTATGTTGAAGTGTGTGGCAACAGTGTTAAGTGTATATTAATGAAAATTTCTCTAAAACAATGTTTGTGTAAGAATATAAATGATAACAGACACGTTAAGTATATACTGGAGTCATTCCCACTATCTCTCTCTCTATGTCTTTCTCACTTTTCTATTTCTTTGTTTCTCTCTCTTTTTTTTGTCCATTCTCTTTTATGCTGCCTCTTATATTTTCATCATTCTCAGTTTGTCTTTTTCCTTCTCTGGCTCTTCTTTCTCTGTCTTTTCCATATTATCTAAAAAAAAACTTCGTCTGTCTGTCTGTCTGTCTGTCTGTCTGTCTGTCTGTCTGTCTGTCTACCAGCTTCTTTCTCTCTCTGTCTATAAATTTCCTCTCCATCTCATGGTATCTCTGTCACCCCTCTCCCTCTCATCATTACTCCTCACTCATCCCTCTCTCTCTCTCACTCAATGATGTAATCATTCTTATGACAGTCTGAATGATCGCCTTCCCTCTTAACACTTATGACACTATGGTGTGTGTGTGTGTGTGTGTGGTGGTATGTAGGTGTGTGGGTGGTTGATGAATAATCGACATATGCAAATATCAGGCCTCTGGCAACAGGTGTCTCCGTGTATTCACAGGTGTTTCATCAAGAGTACATCTCTCTCTCTCTCTCTCTCTCTCTCTCTCTCTCTCTCTCTCTCTCTCACCCTCTCTCTCTCTCTCTCTCTCTCTCTCTCTCTCTCTCTCTCTCTCTCTCTCTCTCCATGTATGTGTGTGTGTGTGTGTGTGTAAAATAAAGGTTTAAAAGTAGAAGTGTAGTAATCCCCAGGTGGTGACAGTGTCACATAAGTAGTGCCTTAAACAAGACCTGTACCTGTCCTAGTAGTGTATGATCAGTAATGTATTAATTATATCCATTAAACATAACGTATTATTGTACAGTATTTTCTCACATTTAACACACACACACACACACACACACACACACACACACACACACACACACACACACACACACACACACACACACACACACACACACACACACACACATATACACACTCACACACACACACACACACACACACTCACACACACACACACACACACACTCACACACACACACACACACACTGCATTACGTATAAAAATTTATTGATTTTTTTTATAACAGATGAACAAGCATTTTTTTTTACCCACGTAGATGAAAATGGTCAAGTGTCGAGACCACGTCATCTGCATTAATTACTGTCTTTATTTTATTTATGTTCATGATTGTTTTTATTGACGGAGGTTGTGATTGGTGAGAGGCCGTGAGGGGTGACAGGTACAGATCTGAGCAGTAATTTAATCTTATTTGATCACTTAACAGTCTGATCACGTAACAGTCTGATCACGTAACAGTCTGGCCACGGAACAGTCTGGCCACGAAACAGTCTACCCATGGAACAACCTGGCGGGTGATCAAACATTAAACTGACTAAAGCTTATGAGATCAATTACACTTACAGTCAATTAATCAAACTGTTATCATGTCTGAGGGTTGGTGACTACGGTCCTCCAACATACGCTAATCAGTCGAATTTTTCCACGTTATAGTACCCAGAGATCAAGCTCATACTAATGCACATCTATCCCACGTCTAATACACACACACACACACACACACACACACACACACACACACACACACACACACACACACACACACACACACACACACACACTATGTCACATTAGAGAATAAAATAGAGATTAAAAACACACCTATGAGCCTAAGTTACTAACATATTAGAAAAGAAAAATATAAGGTGGGATACCATAAAACACTCAGCCACACAATAAAAACACGAGAAAAAGAAAACTGAAGAAAAAAAAGATATATATATATATATATATATATATATATATATATATATATATATATATATATATATATATATATATATATATATATATATATATTAATCTTCTGATATAGAGAAGAAAAAAGTTATCTAGATATTCACATTACCGAGTTTCCAATACTCTCAGGTGGGACAAGCCTGAACACCTGCCGTGGTGATGAGCGCAGGTGTAGCGAAGATAGTGAAAGTAGGTTCTTCTCTTCCACCCTCTTCTCCGTCTATTACTCTTTCTCCATTTTTTACTCCCTGCTCTCTCTTCCTTGTTTCCCTCATATTAAGAGTATAAGAGGAGACAGGTGGAGTGAAAGTAGGAGTAAAGTAAGGGAGAGGAGAGAGGAAGGGGGTTTACTATAATGGTCTGGTTTATCTTAGTATTTTTTTATTTGTTTTATTTTATTTTGTTTTTTCAATGCTTCTCCATTTCGTCTCTTTGTTGATGTTTAAGTCAAATTGATGTCGAGTTGGGGTGTGGTTGGTGGTGGGTGGTGGTTATGGGTGGTGGTTATGGTGGGTAGTGGGTGGTTATGGTGAGTAGTAGGTGGTTATGGTGAGTGGTAGATGGTAAGTGGCTTGTGGTGGTAGACTCTGTGGTGTAATACATGGCCAATGCTGCTGTAGATGATATGTGATGGGTATTGTGTGGTAGCTGACAGGTGGGTGATGGGTATTGTGTGGTAGCTGACAGGTGGGTGATGGGTATTGTGTGGTAGCTGACAGGTGGGTGATGGGTATTGTGTGGTAGCTGACAGGTGGGTGATGGGTATTGTGTGGTAGCTAACAGGTGGGTGATGGGTATAGGGTATTAGGTGGTGATTGACACGTGATAGGGAATGGTTAATATGTGTGGTAGGTGATAGGTGAAGTGTGGTGGATATAGTTCATGAGGATTTGTCTATGTGAGTGAGCGAGTGAGCGAGTGAGCGAGTGAGTGAGTGAGTGAGTGAGTGAGTACAGGCGAGAGTTATTAAGCTTAAGTTAGACTAATCGTGAATGGGTTTGAGTGAGGGTGAATGTGAATGAATAAACATGAATGAGTCACTGGCAAGGACAGATGTGGTGTGTGAAAGTCGTGGTGATGGTGGTAGTGGTTGTTGAAATAGTGATGATAGTGATAGCAAGTGAGAATGGTAGTGGTAGTGATGGTGGTTGTGGTGGTGTTGTTAGTGATAGTGGTGGTTGTTGTTGAAATAGTGGTGATAGTGATAGCAAGTGAGAATGGTGGTGGTGGTGGTAGGCGTAGTAGTGTTAGTGTTGGTGGTAGTAATGGTGTTGATGCAGGTGGTGGGTGGCAGTGACGCAGGTGGTAGTGATGGTGGTGGTAGTGACGGTGGCGGTAGTGACGGTGGTGGTAATGATGGTGGTGGTAGTGATGGTGATTGGTAGTGACGGTGGTGGTAGTGACGGTGGTGGTAGTGACGGTGGTGGTAGTGACGGTGGTGGTATTAATTGGTGGTAGTGATGAATTGGTGATAGTGGTGGTGGTAGTGATGGTGGTGGTAGTGATGGTGGTGGTGGTGATGCAGATTGGTAGTGACGGTGGTGGTAGTGATGGTGGTGGTGGTGATTAGTTGGTGGTAGTGATTAATTGGTAGTGGTGACGATTTTAACGGTCGTAATTAATTGGTGGTGTGGTGACGGTGGTGGTGGTGACGGTGGTGGTAATGGTAGTGGTAGTGATGGTGGTGGTAGTGATGGTGGTGAGTAGTGACGGTGGTGGTAGTGATGGTGGTGTGGTAGTGATGGTGAATTGGTAGTGACGATTGAGGTTAGTAGTGATGAAGTGGTGGTAGTGATGGTGGTGGTGGTGATGCAGGTGGTAGTGATGGTGGTGGTAATGACGGTGGTGGTAATGGTGGTGGTAGTGATGGTGGTGGTAGTGACGGTGGTGGTAGTGATGGTGGTGGTAGTGATGGTGGTGTGGTAGTGATGCAGGTGGTAGTGACGGTGGTGGTAGTGACGGTGGTGGTAGTGATGGTGGTGGTGGTAGTGATGGTGGTGGTAGTGGTATGACCCCGTTGTGGCAGTAATATGCCTGGCCTCATCTCTCCCACCTGTTACTGTTGCACCTGTTATATCTCTCCTGTAACCGTTTCTTTGGTCTCCGTTGCTGTAATCTCTGTTGTTGTAGCCTGTTGCCGCTCTTCCCGATAATCCTTTTGTTGTAGTTGCTTCTGTTGATCCTGTTGCAGCTATTTCTGTTGTGCATCTTTCAGTCTTTCTGTTGTTGTTTTTGTTATCTTTGTCCCCTTCCTCTGTTGGTTCCTGTTATCCGGTTACCTTCCTTTCCTTGTCCTTTTAGCTTCCTCCTCTTTATTTATTTTCTTTTATTCAATCTGTATTAGCCTAGGGTTTCTTTTAGAGACCAAACACACAATACAGGAACCACCCTTACCACTGCCGCTACCACCATCGTCGCCACCACCACCCTTACTACTGGTTAGGTTAGGTTAGGTTAGGATGATCCGTGAGGCTCCACCACCCGTGTGAAGGAACGAGACAGTGGCGTGAGGAAATGCTCCGGGCGTGTTCTCAGTGCTCCTCCTCCCGCTGGTAATGACTGTGTCCGTATTTAATAACATAACTTCGTCACATAGTTGAGAGTGGAATGATATGAGTGGATCAACAGCGGAGTACTCACCCAACAAACACCATTAGTACAGTATTCAATCATTCACCTCGTTTAAGTCAGCCAGTCTTTTGAAAGAGGATAAATAGTTTCCATAAGATACATATACATACAGGTAATCGGCGTATCTCTGTCGGTAAAATGACTATAGGTTAAAGAAGCCCTTACCTGGATACCTGATCTGATTGACGGGAATTACTGTCACAAAAACACGAAGCAGTACAGGTAACAGACTGAGCTATAGGTCGATTAACGTTTCGCTCTGTGTTCGTTATATGTTAGATGATGAAACGGGTTAAGTACGCCATATACCAGTGTAATTAACTGACTATAGTAGACTTACACAGTACTTTGGTCGTAATTAATATAAGGTGCTCCTGAAACTGTACCTAAAGTGTTGTACTGTGCGTGTTAGAGCGGTTATTTAAGGGATATTTATGACCTCGTTCCCCATATATGTGTGTGTGTGTGTGTGTGTGTGTGTGTGTGTGTGTGTGTGTGTGTGTGTGTGTGTGTGTGTGTGTGTGTGTGTGTGTGTGTGTGTGTGTGTGTGTGTGTGTGTGTGTGTGTGTGTGTGTGTGTGTGTGTGTGTGTGTGTGTGTGTGTGTGTGTGTGTGTGTGTGTGTGTGTGTGTGTGTGTGTGTGTGTGTGTGTGTGTGTGTGTGTGTGTGTGTGTGTGTGTGTGTGTGTGTGTGTGTGTGTGTGTGTGTGTGTGTGTGTGTGTGTGTGTGTGTGTGTGTGTGTGTGTGTGTGTGTGTGTGTGTGTGTGTGTGTGTGTGTGTGTGTGTGTGTGTGTGTGTGTGTGTGTGTGTGTGTGTGTGTGTGTGTGTGTGTGTGTGTGTGTGTGTGTGTGTGTGTGTGTGTGTGTGTGTGTGTGTGTGTGTGTGTGTGTGTGTGTGTGTGTGTGTGTGTGTGTGTGTGTGTGTGTGTGTGTGTGTGTGTGGTGTGTGTGTGTGTGTGTGTGTGTGTGTGTGTGTGTGTGTGTGTGTGTGTGTGTGTGTGTGTGTGTGTGTGTGTGTGTGTGTGTGTGTGTGTGTGTGTGTGTGTGTGTGTGTGTGTGTGTGTGTGTGTGTGTGTGTGTGTGTGTGTGTGTGTGTGTGTGTGTGTGTGTGTGTGTGTGTGTGTGTGTGTGTGTGTGTGTGTGTGTGTGTGTGTGTGTGTGTGTGTGTGTGTGTGTGTGTGTGTGTGTGTGTGCGCGTGCGTGCGTGCGTGCGTGCGTGCGTGCGTGCGTGCGTGCGTGCGTGCGTGCGTGCGTGCGTGCGTGCGTGCGTGCGTGCGTGCGTGCGTACGCTCGTGCGTGCGTGCGTGCGTGCGTGCGTGCGTGCGATGCGCGATGCGTGCGTGCAGTATGCGCTTAATAATAATAGATTTGCCATAAAAAGACTGTTGTTGGAATAAGTGAATCAACCAGGTGACCATCAGGACCACGACGGTTGTCTCAGAATCTCCTACGACGCCTCTATGGTACACCTGCCTCCAAACACTGTTATATTACACACTGAACATCGTGACATCAGGGAACAATATAATGGATGCTATCTCCAGCGACTGAGGACATATTGCTGGACAGAGATTAAAGATAAGCTTGACGTGCTGTGAGCTACTAAGGGTGTACAAGTGTGTGGCAGTCACTCTTCTGGTGCGTTATAAAAGGTTGGGGGGGGGTGTTCTTTATGACGTCACGTTGCTCCTGATTATGACGTCAAACAGGATTTTTCAACGAATTGATAATAATAATAATAATAATAATAGTTATTGTAATAAAATTTTTAATAATAATAATAATAATAATGGTAAAATAAACTAAATTACGCATATAAATAAATAGGAGTAACACACACACACACACACACACACACTATGAGCAGACAGGTGTTACTCCCCCTTCATTACTATTAATAACACTGTATTACACTTTGCTGTAACCATCGTAACTTAGCTTTTCCTTCCTCCGTTTTTGTTGTGATCTGGGGAATTTTTTTGTAAGTTTTTGTTGTGATTTGGGGGGAAATTTTTATTTGTAATTTTTCTTTCATAATGTGTTCAGTAATTGGTTTTCATTAATTAAATATTTTTTTCTGTTTTCCTTCTTTTTTTACATTTTCCTTAATTTTTTTTTTTACACATTTGTATTCACAGCGAGCAAAAGTTTCGTCCGGCAGTTCGTTTTGGTCCAGACTTTCGTCCATCATTTGTATAGTTTTCGTCCGGCAGTTCGTTTTGGCCCTGATCTGTCGTCCGTCACTTATTTTACAAGTTTTTTCGTCGGCGTTCGTTTTGGCCGATCTGTCGTCCGTCACCCATTACGAGAGTTTTTCGTCCAGCAGTTCGTTTTGGTCCTGATCTGTCGTCCGTCACTTGTTACAGGTTTTCGTCCACCAGTTCGTTTTGGTCCCTCTGTCGTCCGTCACTTGTTACAGAGTTTTTCGTCCACCAGTTCGTTTTGGCCCACAGTCTGTCGTCCGTCACTTGTTACAGAGTTTTTCGTCCGGCAGTTCGTTTTGGCCCACAGTCTGTCGTCCGTCACTTGTTACAGAGTTTTTCGTCCGGCAGTTCGTTTTGGCCCACAGTCTGTCGTCCGTCACTTGTTACAGAGTTTTTCGTCCGGCAGTTCGTAATATTTGTATTCAACATCTTAGGAGAGTTTTCTGTCTACCATTTTGTGAAGATTTCTTATAGGGCTTGGTGCTCAGGTTTCCCCCAAGCTCGTTTAGATAAGGAGGGTGTTCGTTTCGGTTGAGGGTGTTCGTTTCGGTTGACGGGTGTTCCTTTAGGTTGACATGTGTTCCTTTAGGTTGACATGTGTTCCTTTAGGTTGACATGTGTTCCTTTAGGTTGACATGTGTTCCTTTAGGTTGACATGTGTTCCTTTAGGTTGACATGTGTTCCTTTAAAGTTTGACAGGTGTTCGTTAAAGTTGACAAGTGTTCGTTTAAATTTGACAGGTGTTCGTTGAGGTTCAGTGGTGTTCCTTAGGGCGGACAGGTGTTCGTCTAGATGCTGGCGAGTGTGTTCGTGTCTATAGATAATACATTATTTTATACTCGGGGTCGCGTGTGCTGCATACACGAGAGGCGAGCAGGGTTCGTGACCAACTCCATAATACAGTATATACATCTCTATCGCCTCCCTGCTCCCTCTCTATGCTGCCTCCCTTTCTCTCACCCCCCCCCCTATACTCCCTCCGCCCCCCTTATACTGCCTCCCGTCGTCTCCTCCCCACTCCTTACTGCCTCCCGTCGTCTCACTCCCCCTCCTTATAATTGCCTCCCCGTCGTCTCCTCCCCTCCTTATACTGCCTCCCGTCGTCTCCTCCCCTTATACCCTCTCGTCTGCCTCCCGTCGTCTCCTCCCCCCACCTTATCTGCCTCCCGTCGTCTCCTCCCCTCCTTACTACCCACTCCTTATACTGCCTCCCGTCGTCTCACTCCCCACCCCTTCTCTGCCTCCCGTCGTCTCCTCCCCACCCCTTATACTGCCTCCCGTCGTCTCCTCCCCACCCCCTTGCCTCTGCCTCCCGTCGTCTCCTCCCCCCCTTATACTGCCTCCGTCGTCTCCTCCCCACCATATACTGCCTCCCGTCGTCTCCTCCCCACCCCTTATACTGCCTTATCATCTCCTCCCACCCCCCTCTGCCTCCCGTCGTCTCCTCCCCTCCTTATACTGCACTCCCGTCTCCTCCCCCTCCTTATACTGCCTCCCGTCGTCTCACTCCCACCCCTTATACTGCCTCCCGTCGTCTCACTCCCCCCCACCCCTTATACTGCCTCCTGCCTCCCGTCATCTCCTCCCCTCGTCTCCCTCCCCTCCTTATACCTCCCGTCGTCTCCTCCCCACCCCTTATACTGCCTCCCGTCGTCTCCTCCCCCACCCTTATACTGCCTCCCGTCGTCTCCTCCCCATCCCTCCCTCCGTCGTCTCCTCCCCACCCCTCTGCCTCCCGTCGTCTCCTCCCCCTCCTATACTGCCTCCCGTCGTCTCCTCCCCACTGCCCTCGTCTCCTCCCCACCCTTACTGCCTCCTGTCGTCTCCTCCCCCATCCATATACTGCCTCCCGTCGTCTCCTCCCCACTCCTTATACTGCCTCCCGTCGTCTCCTCCCCTCCTTATACTGCCTCCCGTCGTCTCCTCCCCACCCTTATACTGCCTCCCGTCGTCTCACTCCTTATACTGCCTCCCGTCGTCTCACTCCCCACTCCTTTTCTCAGCAGTACCGGCCTCTTGATTCCCAACCTTCTCCTTTTCCTTTTAACGTCATCCTATCCTCCTCTTCCACTTAGTCGTATCACTGTAGTTCACCCCTTTCTATATTCACTTCCCCTATCTTAGCTGTATCGGCGTCTAGCATCCATTTCTCCACCATTTTCCCCTTCCTTCTCCTTCTCCTCCCTTTCCTTCTCCTCTTCCTCCTTTTCCCCCTCATCCTTCTCTTACTAATATCGCCATTTCCCCTCGTACACCCTCTCCTCTCCTCCCCTTTCTTAATCCTTTTGTCATTGTTTATCCCTTGTCATCATCATCACCGTCATCACCACCACCATCATCATCATCATCATCACGCCGTACCCACGTTATGTAAACGAGTCTTACACAATCCTGAAGGATGTGTTAAAACTTAAGCAACAGCCCTTTTTTTTCCTACAATTATATTTTGCGTTGCATCATGTTGTAACTACGTCTTGCGCGCGCGCGTGTGTGTGTGTGTGTGTGTGTGTGTGTGTGGGTGTGTGTGTGTGTGTGTGTGTGTGTGTGTGTGTGTGTGTGTGTGTGTGTGTGTGTGTGTGTGTGTGTGTGTGTGTGTGTGTGTGTGTGTGTGTGTGTGTGTGTGTGTGTGTTGTGTGTGTGTGTGTGTGTGTGTGTGTGTGTGTGTGTGTGTGTTATCGTGAGTAACATCTGTTGGTATTATTGTGATCATTTACATTTTACCACCCATCACCCTGCCCCCCCCTCTCATCTCTGCTCTACTGTACATATAACAAAGAAAAATCTGTTTTTGTTTTATTATGTCTTAAACAATACATTTATTGGGAGTGAAAGTCGACTTTTCCTCGTCTTCACATCGTTAAATTCTTGTTTTTCATCACATTGCAAAATAACTGTTCCTTGAAAACAGGTGGATATATAGGTATATAAAACAAGTTAAATTAATAATAATAATAATAATAAAGAGGAAGACTGAGAACCAAGTTAATGATGAGCAACGTTGGTACATGAACTTACACACAGTACATGACAGTCTCAATCTGGAGTGTAATAATGACGGTCACATGTGTACCTGTCTTATATTGTCCGAGTAATGTTTGTAAATTAGTAACCTCGTCGGGCGGTGAAAGATCTCAATAAGGTCACATACGAGGCAGCACAGTCCTAGTTCTCCGCATCAAAGGCTTGGTTAAAAGGATGTGCTCTCCTTCCACGGTTACCTGACAGTGGCGTTCTCCTCACCTGTGCTCTGCCGTGTTTAGGAGGAAAGATATCATTAATGAAAGGCTTTAGTGACGAGAGAAAGAAACATAAAAAAAAAAATATTTGCATCTTGAAAATTTGAACAAGAAATATTTGGGATGGGAGACATGTTATTATGTAAGTCTTATAGATATGTGAAATATAAAGAAGATGAGATCAGGTCTGTTTGTACATGTAAAGAAGAAATAAGAAATGAAGGCCAATAAATGAGAGAACCACAAGAAATATAAGAGTAATAACAACAGAAAACAAAGGTGCTTTTATTTGGGTTTCATCCGATACAACCAACCTCTAGATTTATTTAGTTTATTATTTTTTTTTTTACCTCTTTCATGACACTGAATGATTGATGGGTAAAATTGTATCTGTCTTTTACCTCTCCTCTCCTCCCATTAAAAAATATTCACAATTTATATTTTCTCTCATGTAAAACAAGACAGGACGCTTATAACACCACCCCCCCTACCCCCCCCCACCCTCTCCTCCCCCACCCCTCTCCCACCCCCACCCCTCTTCCACACACACACACGTAAGAGGTCAGATGGGAGATTCAGAAAGTATAATTCAGAAGGCAAAAATAAAAAGCTCACCGAATACCAAACAAGGTAACAAGAACTGTACACTGGAACCCCCTCCCCTCCCCCAACGCGACACACCTTCAAGTACCTACCATAGCCGAGGAGGTTAGCAATTTAGAAACATTACTCTGAAGATGGAAGACACGCCGTTATAGCTTACAGCCCAGCATTAAGGATACAACTGTGCTCGGGGTTAATGTTTGCTCCTGGTGGGGTGTGGTGAAGGATAGGGAAGTGTCCAATACGGTGACCTTACCTTAGTCAAGTCATCTGATTGCAGGCTATTACTGTCCCGCACTGTATAGTTATGATGGTCTTGTGTCTCTCTCTCTCTCTCTCTCTCTCTCTCTCTCTCTCTCTCTCTCTCTCTCTCTCTCTCTCTCATCAACTCGTACTCTCATAGCGACAACCTTGGACATGTATTTCAATTCTGTGTACTCAAAACAACATTCCTCCCTCCATCCTTCCCTCCCTGGCTCCCTCTCTCCATTACTACTTATCCACCCCATCCCTTCTCGCTTCTAGCTTTCATCTACCCACACTCCTCCTTCCTTCATCTCTTTCCCACCCTCCATCCTCCTTCCCTCCCTCCCTCCTTCCCCCTCTTTCAACTCCTCCTCCTCCTCCTCCAAGACATGAGAATGCACACACACACACACACACATGTAAGGAATTTCTGTTGAGCAAAAAAGAGCCAATGTTCTTTTTATTTTAATCATGTATAATATTCCTATTGGGTTCATATAGCTTAACGATCAGCACTAATTCGATACTAAGGCTTTTACGACATATGTGGTACGTGTGTGTGTGTGTGTGTGTGTGTGTGTGTGTGTGTGTGTGTGTGTGTGTGTGTGTGTGTGTGTGTGTGTGTGTGTGTGTGTGTGTGTGTGTGTGTGTGTGTGTGTGTGTGTGTGTTTAAGAATGATGAAACCCAGCAAATGTAGGTTACCGTGTATGTGTTTCTGGGCATCATTCATGTAAAAACCACCTGTGCTGTCAGATAGGTAACTGTACCACACCTGTTGTGTAGTCTCTCTCTCTCTCTCTCTCTCTCTCTCTCTCTCTCTCTCTCTCTCTCTCTCTCTCTCTCTCTCTCTCTCTCTCTCTCTCTCTACTCTCTCTCTCTCTCTCTCTCTCTCTCTCTCTCTCTCTCTCTCTCTCTCTCCATGCTCATTCCACTCTCTCACAAACCATCACATTCCATTTAAGAAACCGACGTGCTCAAGCCCTTCCAATACCCTCGATGAATTTGACGCAAGTAGACAAGTGCAAACAGGCACTAGTCGATCCATAGTTTACCATGGTGAGATGTATCAAGTGAAACATGTATATGTAGCAAGTAACAAGATCACTCGATTACAAGATGTTGTAACCGCTAGGTTAAGGTTAGGATATAAGTACCTTTGGCAGTATGTTCCTCAAGCAGATGTAAACAAAACTAAATGTAAAGTGTGTGGCCATGCATATGGCCACACACTTGAACACTATGTCCTCGACTGTGTGAAGATAGAACCTTTTAGGGACAGGTCCAAGCACACTGTGTGTGAAATGGCACAACACTTCATCTCTAATGGCAAGATAGCCGACATATTAAGATTGTATCCACTTTTTTGCACTTAGTAACTATATCAGTTCTCGTGTATAGAACCAAATACACAATGTGCTTGAATACTTCTCACGCAAATGTGAATAGCAAAGTGTGCGGCCAGACATACTGCCTCACACGCCTGTATTCACGCATTTGTGAATGAGTTACCCTTTATGTATAGAACTAAACAAATAATGTAATTGAAATACTGTGTAACATTCCGTGCCATAATATCCTGAAAACAGGGGTTAATTATTATGACCCGTTGTAAACTCTGCTCTGTAATCCTTTTGCGCTACCGCTCATAGGGTGAGTGAGGGGTGCACAATAAAGTAGCCTCTGTAAGCGGCAAAATCAATGTAAATCTCTTTAAACACACTGGAGCTGTCACTAACACATAATGTCGGGCAGTAGAACCAAGCCACGGGATAGAGAGGAGGAGAGGGGCGGTGTCATACGCAGCAGTGCGTCTTGAGATGGTTTCATTTTGCGGTCGTAGAGTGTACCGTGTAGGATTGGGGGTGGTTTTGAGGGAGAAGAGGAGGTTTAATGGAAGAGGCGGAGATATGATCGACTAAGTGCACGGATGGTAGTGATAGATAGATAGATAGATCGATAGATAGATCATACGTACATACATATACATGCACACATACATACATACATACATACATACATACATACATACAAATAGATAGATAAATGTGTAAAAAAGTGAACATGAGCTATTCTTACACGTCTATATGTGCACGTATGAGTTTGTGAGTGTTTATGTGTGTATGTGCATCAGTGTTCGTGTCTACATATATATGAGTAAGATTTTTTTTTTTGTACGTATTAGCTAATTTCACCCTTCTGCTTACGTGAGGAATAAATCCGGCCGCAGGTGGTAAAACACCTGTTCCAACTAAATTACTTCCACAAGCGTCCAGGCTGCTGTTGATCTGGGGGTTTTTTTTTGCACCTATTTATATTATTAATATAATTGTTGTTGTTATTATTATTATTATTATTATTATTATTATTATTATTATTATTATTATTATTATTATTATTATTATTATTGTTGTTGTTATAATTATTATTATTAGTAGTAGTAGTAAAATGGTGGCGAAGGTGAGGCTATTGGGGGAGGCTGGAGGCCACGTAAAAAGAGTAGTAGCAGTAGTAGTAGTAGTTGTTGTTGTAATAGTACTCACACAACAAAAACAAAGAAATGGGTAAATAAATAAATTAACGCATTGCGCAGAGATTAACATAAAGATTAGATATATTAATGACCTCGCAGCCACCAGCTTAATAGAATAAAATTTTACACATCACAATCTCAGGGACAAAAATTGAAATATATTAATATAGAATATAGATAAAAGTGGCATAAGGCATCAAATTTAGCAAATGTTGTTAAGAACGGGAGCGTAATTTACCCAGTAGCTCGGCAGCCAAGGCATGAAAACAGCACTAATTATGTTGTTGTTTTCTTTGTTTTTCCTCCCTGTGGCTGCATCAACAAGCAGTGTTATCACTGGGTAATTCACCGCCCCGCGAGCACTCGAGTTTTACAACAAGCACTGCAAGAGTCTGGCCGGAAGGATAAACGTCTTGTTTATCATCAAACACAAACCCTTGTCTTCATAACTATGCTAGCCAAGTCAAGGTCACTATCATTACAACTACTACTAATAATAATGATAATAATAATAATAATAATAATAATAATAATAATAATAATAATAATAATAATAATAATAATAATAATTATAATAATAACAACAGCAATAACCATCAGAAAATATTACATGCAGTAACGAGTTTCAATTCATAAAGTAAAAAAAAAGTACCATGAACATTTCAAAAACTCATGAAAAAGAAGACAAAATAATATCAAAACAAAGTAGAAAAAGGAAGTGGTAATTGTCCCTTTGGTACCGTTCTGAGGCATCACACATCAGTAACCCAACAGTCACACGGCCAGACCACACTTTCCCTACCCTGCAACCGAACTATAATCATGATAAGTTTTCGTTTATGTCACCCAGGAAATTGAATAGCTGTTAGAAGTACTTATTTTTAGCTATACAGTATAAATTTCTCGATCTATAGGTTAAGCTAGTTTATATTTATTGGCTGCTAAGTTGCCTGAACACAATTTCTACGATTCGATACATTTCCTCCTCGCCTCTCCACCGCCGGTCATCAGGGAACCCTCTTCACGTCACTTACGCTACAATTTCTCATTACCTTAAAATATGTTCCATTTACCGAGTCCAACACCTGGTGGACCGTATGAGGTATGAGACACTTGATTTACTTACCTGAAGGTCACGTATATTTCGCTTGTTCATGGCGTGCCTGTGTGTGTGTGTGTGTGTCTTTATATTTACGGAAATGTGTACTAGTAAATGATTTGAATGAACCTGTATATGTGAGTGTGTAAAGGTTGAATATGTCATTGTACATTCATATAAATACACCTGTGCATATATGTGTATGTGCTTGTTAACATACGTATGTATTAATTCTACTAATAACTTATAAAAAAAACATACATAAAAATAAAACAAATGAAAATAGAGTTGTCCTTCGTAAAAAAATAAAACAATAATAACAATAACATTGTAAATTCAGTTCTACGAAGCTCTTCATGCAGATATGGACAAGACGCACCCACCCTCTTCTACCTCCCTGGCGGTTCCATATCGCCAGGGTCACCCACACAGCTTGGATCACCCCACACAGCTTATAGGCCGCGTCCTTCGTTGTCATGGTCACCACCACCACCGCCGTCATTATTATTATTATTATTATTATTATTATTATTATTATTATTATTATTATTGTTACGATTTTGACATGATGGCCTCACTTAATGTGTATGTGTGTGTGTGTGTGTGTGTGTGTGTGTGTGTGTGTGTGTGTGTGTAATAAACAGCATGCTCGCCTCGCAAGCAAGCGGACCCGGGTTCGATCCCCGGGCTGGGTGAAACTATGGGCACGTTTCTTTACGTCATTTGCTTCTGTCTACACAGCAGTAATTGGGATCCTGGATGTTAATCGATTTGCGGATCATGTTCCGGGAAATGGTTAGCCAGTGCAGTTAGCGAGTTGTCCGGTCTTCTCGGACTATTCCTTGACACTGGGTCATGCAGCTCGTTAATTCAGGGTGTGGTTGCTGTGTTGGCGACAGCTTCTACACCTTAAACAAAGTCACGCCAAGGTGGTCCTTGGGTCGGCCATCCTCGTTACACGAGGGGCAACCACTATAGTATTATTATGATGTGTGTGTGTGTTATGTTCACATGTGTGTATGTGGTCGTTTTCTTACGTGTACATGTATGTGTGAGTGTAAGTGTATGTATTTATGCTGGGTGATATTCTCGCGATTACTCAGACTCTTAATAAAATTCTTCCGAGTCGATGGGGTAATAATTTATCCTCTTAGCCAAAGTTGTCAGTTCTAACTATCTTAAAGTTAGTTATGGTAAAGCGCAAAGGAATAAATGATAACTGTTAGCAGTAGTAGTAGTAGTAGTAGTAGTAGTAGTAGTAGTAGTAGTAGTAGTAGTAGTAGTAGTAGTAACTCTTTGGTAACAATTACAGGTAAATTTTATCTTCTCAAAACCACAGGTGAGACAGCATCACACCTGTAAACCTGCAAAAAAAAAAAAAGGCGTTGTCTTAAAACCCTCTCATTCCGGTAGCTCACTTTAGTCAGTTAAGGTCCCTCCTTTTCTGACCTAACTGATGGATGGTACTTTTTTGTGTGTGTGAGTTTGTTGTTTTGTTTTTTTTTCACGTGTGGCCGGATGTGGGTACTGGCCTTCTGAAACCTTGGTCTTTCCATGTTTGTTACGATACAGTTGTCTATTTTCCAATTATAGAAAAAAAAGTTACCTGACTGTTTGGTATATGTTTAATCGTGTTATTTTCATCTTACAGACCTTGAGATACGTGTGTGTGTGTGTGTGTGTGTGTGTGTGTGTGTGTGTGTGTGTGTGTGTGTGTGTGTGTGTGTGTGTGTGTGTGTGATTTATACTCAAGTAAGACTCAGGATTGATGACAGATGGGAGTATGGCAGTAAAGAAACACAAGCGCAAAAGTTGAAATACGCAGTTTGTATGATAAATGCGCAGTGTGGAGGATAAAATACGCAGTTGGAAAGGATGTAGGAGAAAGCATGACGTAGGCCGTCACTAGAGGGACTCACGTTACCTAACACAACGGGGCCGATTGGTTATCATGGTCACAGGAAGTCCAGTCTGGCACCCATGATATGACTTTACAAGACTCTGCGCTGCTGCCGTACGTGTGTGTGTGTGTGTGTGTGTGTGTGTGTGTGTGTGTGTGTGTGTGTGTGTGTGTAAAAAATAATAATAACAACAAACAGTTAATGAAATAAAGTAAGCGATTCTTGATATACTTCTCTAAACAAACGCTCAGACATACATAAACACCCTCCTCTTTCTTCCTCCTTCTGTACCCTCGGCCACCCTCAAGGCGGAGATTCGAACCACTGTCCTTTGAAAACAGAGAGGTATTCGCTATTGGCGACTGCGGTTACATTTGTTGGTAAGACCCCGGTCAGTGAGGTACAGGCCCTATTCACAGAGATGCAGGCTGCGGTCCACAGTAAGGTGCAAGCTGCGGTCCGGACTTGCCGCAGTATCGCTGGAGGAAGTGAGTCGATAAGACGGTTGATGTAGTGGTAATGCAGGAGGAAAACTCTGACGAAAATTAAAATATAGGGAATTAATTGTGTGTGTGTGTGTGTGTGTGTGTGTTTACAATATTGTGAATAGTAATTAACAAATAGTCGCAACAATATCAACAAAACAGCTGTAATCCTTATATAAACATCAAGAACGAGCACATATAACATGTCGTAACGTGTTGTATGATGAAGGCAAATTACACAACAAGGACTTAACACACTGGCGGGAGACACCGACCTGTCATCACATGGTCGTTTGAGTGATGGTCCTGCCTTGTGCCTCACCTGTAATACCTTATACCTGGTGAAATATTACTGAGGCGGGGAGAGAGAGAACGAGAGAGAGAGACGGAATTGCATCAAATTGAAAGCGAGAGCCTATAGCACTATTTGTACGATGCAACATACATACGATTGTCACCATACAGACTTCCTACTATGTATACCTACCACCCGACCAAGGCAACCACGTTAACCACCTCAGAGCCTTAATTAACCACTACTGTAACCAAACTACGAGCGTAAATTCCCCTCTAACTCAACCGATCCTGTAATTTAATTCCTATCATCACCTTCTTTATTATACTATCTCCCTCATTAACCATCTATCTCCCTTATTCTTCATTTACTCATTTTCACCCATCTACCCATTTCTTATTTAACTACATCTCTTCCTCTCATCAACCATTATTAGCTTACTATATCTACACGACCCCACACCAACACATGTACACCCCAACACACACGTACAGTTTATATACCCACACATGTACACCCCAACACACGTACAGCCCCAAACCCACACATGTACACCCCAACACACACGTACAGTTTATATACTCACACATGTACACCCCAACACACACACATACAAACCCCACACGCCCATGACACATCGTGCGTATTAAATATAGGCCGCGCCCACTGACAGAACCAACACCTGTTTGACCCAAATATTCGTGTAGTGTCTGGCCTGTGGTACTGCCTAGAGAGAGAGAGAGAGAGAGAGAGAGAGAGAGAGAGATTATACATATCGTCTGAATGTTTCTGATTGACAATTAATTATACATCAGTTGTATTATACAATAAAATGCTGTAGATTTATTAGTTTATATGATTTGAAGATTCGAAGATTCCTTAACCCTGAAGACTGTCCAGGGATTTTTTTTGTATCTTCACTATAAACTCAATATAAAGAGAGCCGGACGTCACGACCACACTTGGCATCGACCAGTGCCTGCCTGGGTGAGTGCCTGGCACTACCTCAACACACTGCGTCACGCCGCCGCCACAGTGTCGTCACAATAACAGCAGGTTGTCTGGGTCAAAACACCTTTTTTTCTTATAGTACAGTTTTACAGGGAGCTATGTTGGATTCCTAAATAGGGAATATTTCTTCTTATAGAGTCCTACAGGAAGCCGCATATCCTTATCATATATTCTACAGGGTACCCTATATCCTTCATATAGTTGTACGGGAAGTTGCATTATTTTTCATACATAGTTCTACAGGGTGCCACACATCCTTCACATAGTTCTACAGGGTGCCACGCATCCTTCACATAGTTCTACAGGGTGCCACGCATCCTTCACATAGTTCTACAGGGTGCCACACATCCTTCACATAGTTCTACAGGGTGCCACGCATCCTTCACATAGTTCTACAGGGTGCCACACATCCTTCACATAGTTCTACAGGGTGCCACACATCCTTCACATAGTTCTACAGGGTGCCACACATCCTTCACATAGTTCTACAGGGTGCCACACGTCCTTCACATAGTTCTACAGGGTGCCACACATCCTTCACATAGTTCTACAGGGTGCCACGCATCCTTCACATAGTTCTACAGGGCACATAGTTCTACAGGGTGCTACACCTTCACATAGTTCTACAGGGTGCCACACATCCTTCACATAGTTCTACAGGGTGCCACATCCTTCACATACACAGGGTGCCACACCTTCACATAGTTCTACAGGGTGCCACACACCTTCACATAGTCTCTCACAGGGTGCCACACATCCCTCACATAGTCTCTGCACAGGGTGCCACACATCCCTCACATATTTTACAGGGTGCCACACATCCTCTCTCACATAGTTCTACAGGGTGCCACACATCCCTCACATAGTTTTACAGGTGCCACACACATCCTTCACATAGGCTCCCTACAGGGTGCCACACATCCTTCACATAGGCTCCCCACAGGGTGCCACACATCCTTCTCACATAGTTCTTACAGGGTGCCACACATCCTCACATAGTTTTACAGGGTGCCACACATCCTTCACATAGCTCCCTACAGGTGCCACACATCCTTCACATAGTTCTACAGGGTGCCACGCATCCTTCACATAGTTCTACAGGGTGCCACGCATCCTTCACATAGTTCTACAGGGTGCCACACATCCTTCACATAGTTCTACAGGGTGCCACGCATCCTTCACATAGTTCTACAGGGTGCCACACATCCTTCACATAGTTCTACAGGGTGCCACACATCCTTCACATAGTTCTACAGGGTGCCACACATCCTTCACATAGTTCTACAGGGTGCCACACGTCCTTCACATAGTTCTACAGGGTGCCACACATCCTTCACATAGTTCTACAGGGTGCCACGCATCCTTCACATAGTTCTACAGGGTGCTACATAAAGCTCTACAGGGAACAAAACTACCTCCGTACTGTAAGTTTAAAACATCTACATCATCCCCGTTGTTGTATAGATGACTGTAGCCTTCATTCTGGTGCTCAGGTATAGAGGTACAGGCGGTTGTGTCCACGCCCCTCGTAACTCCTGATGGGGGAAGAGGCAGGTTTTTGTCTGTAGAGGGCACAGCAGGGGTGAATATTATAGCTAGTAGTTGTGAAGGTGATGAGTGAAGAAATGGCGGTGTGTGTGTGTGTGTGTGTGTGTGGTAGTAACAGGACTGCGGGGTTGAAATACTCACGACTTCCTGGGTGATTAAGGTGTTGTGGTTCGTCTTTCCGTGTTTGCGACAGTGGGTCTCTCAGCGTTAGTGTACTCTGATATGTTGCATTAGGAGTCACGAGTAATATCATTTGTCTTTGTTTTATATTGTATTTGTCATCATATTCGTCTTCTTCATCATCATCATCATCATCATCATCATCATCATAAACAAAGTGGTCATCATCATTCCTACCAACACTACTATACCATACACAGCGATCTTCTCCTCCTCCTCCTCCTCCTCCTCCTCCTCCTCCTCCTCTTCCTGCTCCTCCTCTTCCTCTTTTTCCTCTTCTTCCTCTTCCCCTTCTTCCTCTTCCTCCTCCTCCTCCTCCCTCCCTCCTCCTCCTCCTCCTCCTTCTTCCCTCCTCTTCCTGCTCCTCCCTCTTTCTTTTTCCCTTCTTCCCTCTTCCCTTCCTCCTCCTCCTCCACCTTTTCCTCCTTCTCCCCCACCTCTTCCTCCTCCTCCTCCTCCTCCTCTTCTTTCCTCCTCTTCCTGCTCCCTGCTCTTCCTCTTCTCCTCTTCTTCCCTCTTCCCCCCTTCTTCCCTTCCTCGTCCCTCCACCTCTTCCCCCTCCCCTCCCTCCTCCTCCCTTCCTCCTCTTTCTTCTTCCTCCTCTTCCTGCTCCTCCTCTTCCTCTTTTTCCTCTTCTTCCTCTTCCCCTTCTTCCTCTTCCTCCTCCTCCTCCTCCTGCCCGTTCTTTCACTGCACCACATCAAGATCACTTGTCTCTACCGTACCTGGCTGCTATTACTCATATCTTTACCACAAAGTAAACACCTCAACGCCCAAAGTCACCACACCTGTGCATAATGAATGTCACTCACCTGTACCACTCCACAGACGACCACCTTCACCACACTCCACCACAAACATTCACTATCACCACACCGCACCACAAAAATTTACTATCTCTGCACCATACCACAAACATTCATTATCACCTCATCACATCACACCACAAACACTCACTAACACCATACAGCACCACAAACATTCACTATCACCTCACCACATCACACCACAAACACTCACTAACACTATACAGCACCACAAACATTCACTATCACCACACCACAAATACTATCACCACACCACTCATTATCACTACACCACCACCACCACCACAGACACTCATTATCACCACAAACACTCACTATCCCCACAAACACTCACTATCACCACAAACACTCACTATCACCACAAACACTCACTTCACACCACAAAACTCACTATCACCACCACAAAACTCACCATCGCTACAAACACTCACTCATCACCACAAACATCACCATCATCACACTCACAATCACCACAAACACTCACTATCACCACAAACACTCACTATCGCCACAAACACTCACCCATCACCACAAACACTCACTCATCATCAAGGCCCCACAATCACCACAAACACTCACTATCACCACAAACACTATCACCACACTCACAATCACCACAAACACTCACTATCACCACACTCACAATCACCACAAATCAATCAATACCACAAACACCACTATCACCACACTCACTATTACCACAAACACCACTACATCACCACACTCAATCACCACAAACACTCACTAGCACCACAAAAACTCATTATCACCACACTCAATCATCACAAACACTCACTATCACCACAAACACTTACTATCACCACACTCACTATTACCACAAACACTCACTATCACCACACTCAATCACCACAAACACTCACTAGCACCACTAAAACTCATTATCACCACACTCAATCACCACAAACACTCACTATCACCACAAACACTCACTATCACCACACTCAATCACCACAAACACTCACTATCACCACAAACACTCACTATCACCACAAACACTCACTATCACCACACTCAATCACCACAAACACTCACTATCACCACACTCACTATTACCACAAACACTCACTAGCACCACAAACACTCACTATCACCACAAACACTCACTATCACCACAAACACTCACTATCACACCCGCCTTTTATAATGATCTACTGAACATATATGTGATAAGAGACACAGTAACAACGATGACCTCCTTCATGTAGTTCAGAGCTGTTAGATGACTGCCATTGACCTGCCATTGACCTACCACAGTACAGGGTCACACCTCCTGTGTGTAATGGTTTCAGATGAAAAGTCTTTAACAATAAATTCATTCATTTGTGTGTGTGTGTGAATGTGTGTGTGTGAATGTGTGTGTGTGTGTGTGTGTGTGTGTGTCTGTGTGTGTGTCTGTGTGTGTGTGTGTGTGTGTGTGTGTGTGTGTGTGTGTGTGTGTGTGTGTGTGTGTGTATGTGTGTGTGTAGAATCATCTGTTCCTCTGTTAATCTTACTTAAGACTTAGGTCACGTAATTCAAGAGAGGAAGGCCATCTATAGCACATCCTTCAGACATATTGACAACCACACACACACCCAAATCCACACACATAGACTCACACACTTACCCACATAAAGGCCTACATGACGATTATTTTAGTTTGATATATTATATAATTTTAATTCCGGTATATTATAAAAATATCTATAATCTTATATTTTTTCTTCCTATAATCTATTTCCATATTTTATATTTCCAAATTAGATGAATAAGAAGACGATAATAATAATAAGAGAAAGTCAGAGCAGTTATATAAGACAATAATCTTTACATCAGACTTGGGAATATCACAATTATTACCGCATTAATTATCATACACTCTTACAGTCACTTGAAATCCATAATCTTGTTCTCTTTTGTGTAGGATATTTATAGTGGTCGTAGAATAGATTTGGTTCAGTATCTTTCATTTCCAGAGGATAGAAACCTTGCATATGCAATTATAACTGTTCTAAATTAAATCCTAGATAACTTATATTCAGAAACTTACATTCAGAAACTTACACTCAGAAACTTACACTCAGAAACTTACACTCAGAAACTTACACTCAGAAACTTACATTCAGAAACTTACACTCAGAAACTTACATTCACAAACTTAGTCAGAAACTTGCACTCAGAAATTTACACTCAGAAACT
This sequence comes from Homarus americanus, assembly GCF_018991925.1. Taxonomy (NCBI): domain Eukaryota; kingdom Metazoa; phylum Arthropoda; class Malacostraca; order Decapoda; family Nephropidae; genus Homarus; species Homarus americanus. The sequence continues at coordinate 741,902 of NW_024746240.1, forward strand.
TACACTCAGAAACTTACATTCAGAAACTTACACTCAGAAACTTACACTCAGAAACTTACATTCAGAAACTTACACTCAGAAACTTACACTCAGAAACTTACACTCAGAAACTTACACTCAGAACAGTTCCACGCAGCCAGGGAGAGAAAATGGAGTTTTAAGTCTGGGATTCAAGATCATTAAACTGCCACTTGGACACATTTGGAAAAGTTTTGGTTGAATCGTGTTAATGTCCCACGCAATGCAGAGCTGACGTACCGGCGCGTTGCAGAGATACAGGGAATGTGTAGGGCGTGGTGTGTGCGGTACTGTGCTGCCCTGTCGAGACGTGTTGGGTGCCGGTGTGTGTGTGTGGGGGGGGGATACGTCTCACTGATAAGGCCAATAATTACGTCTCTGTACTTTAAATTCTAACCTAAAATTATGCAAATATTTCAAATCGAATTGTGCGTCCCAGGTAGCGCTGTGTTGGTTAGTCGTGTTTACAGAGGTGGCGTGGCGAATGAGGTGGGCGAGGAGGTAGTTGGGGGTGGTGGTGGGGAAGGGGATAGATGGGTTGGGGAGGGGAGGGAAGGGAACATATTAGGTCCGTAGTGGTAATAGACGGTAAAATGGCACTAGGGAGTTGAGTTGGTATAGTAGGTATGTATAAGTGGAGGATATGCGTGGTAATGTGACGTGAGTAGATTCGTGGTAGTTGTGATTAGGTTGTGGTACTGAGTATGTAGTTTAGGGGTGGGGGGGGTGGTCAGGTGTGTGTGTGTGTGTGTGTGTGTGGATTTGTATAACGGTAGGGTTCGTAGAGTGGTGAATATCCATAATGGTTGGGTAGTGGATATTGCTGGATAATGACGGCAGTGGTGAGGATGAAGGTGGATATTCAGAGTGGTAGGGAGATAAAGTAGATGTTTTTAGTAGGTGTGTAGAGTAGTTTGTTGTAGAGGTAAATAGTATCATGAGAGTAAGGTCGTGAAGGTATAGGTCGTGAAGGTATAGGTCGTGAAGGTACTCGTATTCATGACTATTGTTTAGTTTTGTCTCGTGCATGAACGGGTCTCTTAATATATACTCCTGCTTTGTGTATTACAGTGTGCTACATTCCTCCCTCTGATTACACATGCCTTCTGTGTACGTGTGTGCGTAAATGTGTCTGTGTGCGTAAGTGTGTGTGTGTGTGTGTGTGTGTGTTAGTGTTTGTGTTGATATTTTTATTATTATTATTATTATTATTATTATTATTATTATTATTATTATTATTAATGATGAAAAGGAACAGACCAACCGCCCGAGTGACTAGTAAGCTGATAAGTGGTGGAATGATGAATAATCATCATCATCATCATCATCATCATCATCATCATCATCATCATATTGCAGTGTCAGAGGACCATTTAAGCCTGATCATCAACTCAGGCAAATATTAATGAAGAAACAGCTGGTGATCGTGTGCGTATCTTATCGTATATCTTATGACGTCGTTAATCCCAGTGACGTCACACGAGTACACACAGGGGGGACGAGATATTATCAGCCCATTCACACTGACTTTTATGAATGGTAAAGTCCCCTTAGACCTTCCTTATCTTGCCTTGTTTACATTAACGATTCCATGACGTCACTGGCAACGGTGACGCAATACGCTGCTCTGTAAGGTACGTCTGATTCATTCTTCAACGCCCTAGACAGAATAATATTAGATACTATATAGAAACTTATACATCGTCAGCATACACAACCACTTTGAGTATTATGAAAGCCGCTTTTATGCCTGGGAAGTGACTATTATGAAAGCCGCTTTTATGCCTGGGAAGTGACTATTATGAAAGCCGCTTTTATGCCTGGGAAGTGACTATTATGAAAGCCGCTTTTATGCCTGGGAAGTGACTATTATGAAAGCCGCTTTTATGCCTGGGAATTGACTATTATGAAAGCCGCTTTTATGCCTGGGAAGTGACTATTATGAAAGCCGCTTTTATGCCTGGGAAGTGACTATTATGAAAGCCGCTTTTATGCCTGGGAAGTGACTATTATGAAAGCCGCTTTTATGCCTGGGAAGTGACTATTTACGTATCATTGGTTATATTTTTCACGGGAATAAAACTCAGGGATATATTTTAAGAGGAAAGAGAGTAGAGGGGGGGGGGTCAGACTCAATAATATTTTACAAGGGAGAGAATCAAGAAGGGAGTGTATAAAATAGCCATATCTCGCTCCCTGGCGTTTCCTTATGGACGGAGGAGGCTCCAGTCAAATACGTCGGCCATAGTCAGACCTGGTGGAACGAGCGGGGAATATGTAATGCTGGGCCTGGTGGGTCGTTTCCCCCTTCCCCTATTTTTTCCCTTCTCTATGTGTTTGAGGGATGTAGAAAGGTAGAGTGAGGTAATCTATATGAAGTGAGGTGCTATGTGCGTGTGCGTGTGTGCGTGTGTGTGTGTGTGTGTGTGTGTGTGTGTGTGTGTGTGTGTGTGTGTGTGTGTGTGTGTGTGTGTGTGCGCGCGTAGGCTAGGAGTAGTGAAGTTCATCGTCATTCTACCAACACTTAAAAGAGACAATAGAAGGAAAAAAATAATTAAAGGAACATAAAAACTAACTTAACCCCCCAAAAAAGTGAGAATCTTGAAGGTAATGGTCGTGGTGAAAGTGGTAAGAGTTCCAGTACCAGTATGATAGTGCCAAGTATGATGGTGCCAGTCAGAGTATGATAGTGCCAAGTATGATGGTGCCAGTCAGAGTATGATAGTGCCAAGTATGATGGTGCCAGTCAGAGTATGATAATCCGAGTATGATAGTGTCAAGTCTGATGGTGCCAGTACAAGTATGATAGTGTCAGTGCAAGTATGAGAGTGCCAAGTATGATGGTACCATTACGAGGATGATAGTGCCAGTCCTTGTATGATAGTCCGAGTATGTTAGTGTTAAGTATGATGGTGCCAGTACGAGTATGATGGTGCCAGTACAAGTATGATAGTGTCAGTGCAAGTATGAGAGTGCCAAGTATGATAGTGCCATTACGAGGATGATAGTGCCAGTACATGTATGATGGTGTCAGTACAAGTATGATGGTGCCGGTGCAAGTATGATAGTGTCAAGTATGATAGTGCCAGTACAAGTATGATAGTGTTAAATTATGATGGTGCCAGTACATGTATGATGGTGTCAGTACAAGTATGATGGTGCCGGTGCAAGTATGATAGTGTCAAGTATGATAGTGCCAGTACGAGTATGATAGTGTCAAGTATGATGGTGCCAGTACGAGTATGATGGTACCAGTAGAAACATGATAGTAGCAGTCCAAGTATGATGGTGTCAACTGTAATCCATACATTTGAGAGTTCTTGCTGATTTAACTTCGAACATACAGTATATACTTCATGAATTAAATAATCCTGATCACTTAAGACCACCTAAAACACCGAGACAATTAACCTATGTATCCACTAATTCATCAACCATACTGAATTAACCCTGATAATTAACCCTGATAATTAACCCTCATAATTTACCATCAAAATTAACCCTCATAATTTACCCTCAAAATTAACCCTCATAATTTACCCTCAAAATTAACCCTCATAATTTACCCTCGAAATTAACCCTGATAATTTACCCTCAAAATTAACCCTCATAATTAACCCTCAAAATTAACCCTCATAATTATAGAACCTTAATAAAAAATAAAAAAATCAACCCAAAAGTCCCAGACACGATGAGAATGTGTTTTCCAAAGCTCCATTTCCAGAACGCCAGAAAATCACATTGAGAGAACACCTACCTAAACAAAAGGGTATCAATAGCAAAACAAAAGTGGGGGTGGGGGGGAACAGAACCATGTAAAAAAAAAAGGAAGGGGGAGGGAAGTACCCTGGTCAAAACTAATCACAAAGGTAGATCAGCCTACTTTTTTTTCTGTAACTTTTTGGGGTATTATTTTATTATTTTATTTTTTATTTTTTTTTTATTTGTTTTGCGGTTCATCGGCTCTTTATCTGAGTGAGGTATCGATTGTTATCTCTTGTGATGCTATTAGTGGATTTTGTCGGGTCGTTAGAAGTGTGAGGGTAGTGTTGGTGGTGTGGTGTAGTGGTGGTGATGGTAGTATTGGTGGTGACAATGGTGGTGGTGGTAATGGTGGTTAATGCAAGTGGTGATGATAGTAATGATGCCATTGTCTTTAGAGATGGTGATGGTTATTATTGTATGTAGTGACAGACAGAAGGTCACTGGAGAGAGAGAGAGAGAGAGAGGAAGGTGAGAAGATGTGGTGTGTGTGTGTGTGTGTGTGTGTGTGTGTGTGTGTGTGTGTGTGTGTGTGTGTGTGTGTGTGTAATAATAATAAACGGTTTGTGAATTGAGTTGCAGCCGGTGGCTGAAAATATACAAATTTACATGTGATTTAGACGTTCAATGCATTTACAGGGCTGTACAGTACATAAACCAGGAGCTGTTTATTATTTTAACAATATATTGGATGGTGCTGTTCTTATATCTATCAGTGCGGGCTCTTATGGGCTGAATTTTGTTGTAGTGGTGGACTGGGCAAGGTGGGCGGGGGACTGCAGGTGGCAGTAAGTGGCGATGACGAGGATGGTGCAGTAGTCCACTACCAAACCCTGCTAGTGCGTGGTGGTGGAGGTCACTGAGGGATGGCATTTCCAGGGTGGAGAGAGCGTTGTTGTAGCCCGCGTAGTCTGCGCCGAGCATGATTCTGCAGGCCCTCTTCTGTACCTTCTCTAGCTAACGTTGTTGAGTAGAGTTGAGAGAAGACGGCCAGGCTGGTGACACATACGTTAATTTGGGGAGTATAAAGGCGTTGTAGATAGTCCTCAGCTCTGGCTGGGTGTCCCTAGTGACCTGAGTCGTCGTAGCATGTAGAGTCGGTACGAGGCTGCCTTGATGGTGTTGTTTACATGGGCCTTCCAGTGCAGTTTGTGGTCTATAGTTACACCCAGGAGTTTGGCAGACTGCACTAACTGGAGAGGATGGGCACCCACTGTAACTGCTCGAGCTTGCACTGGAGTGGTGGCGGTGTTGATGTGCATGACTACGGTTTTGGTGTGATTGGTGATGACTTTGTTCTCCGTAGTCCATGCTTGTAGCCTGTCCAGGGTGCCTTGCAGCGGTGAGTAGTCCAGTGAGGTGTTATCCACTGTATCCCCCACAGTCCAGTCATCCACGAACTTCCACCTGTGAGGAGTGTCCGATAGGGCGTCGTTGATCAGGATTAGGAAGCACAGTGGTCCCATCTTGGTCCCCTGGGGAACACCGCAGGTGAAGTGTTGGAATGTGGAGACAGAACCCTGGTACCTCACTGCCTGAAGACGCTCACTCAGGAAATCAGTGAGCCATGAGATCAGGTTGGTGGGCAGCCCTAGTGCAATGGCCTTGCTGATAACAGTGCAGTGATCAACAAGGTCAAAAGCCTTTCTGAAGTCAACAAGGGCAACGGCCAGTGATGTCTTACGTTTCTCCAGGTTTTTCCAGGTGTGTGTGTGGATTAATAAAAATAATAATAATAATAATTAACGGTTTATTAAGATAACATGGCAGCCCGAAGGCTGAAAATATACAATGAACAGAGATGATAAGTTACATATGGTGAAATCGGGGAATGGGTCACTTGATTGACAAACGCTTTCAATACAAAAACATAAGAAACATAGAGTCAACATATAGATTAACTGTAGATCTGGTACTGTGGGAGCTGGTCTTGTCGACATTCTTGTGACCTGATGTCGGCGCCAAGCCTGGCTGTTAAGCCAGGGGGAAAGCGTGTGTGTGTGTGTGTGTGTGTGTGTGTGTGTGTGTGTGTGTGTGTGTGTGTGTGTGTGTGTGTGTGTGTGTGTGTGTGTGTGTGTGTGTGTGTGTGTGCTTCTTTCACATAGATAAAATATCAGATAAAAGAATAAACAATAAAATAGAAGCAGGATGTTGTGGTTTAGATTTTAAGAAGCAAAAGGAAATGACGCTGTTGGTTGAATTGCCTCTTTACGTCGTACAATACAATAAAAACAACTGAATACCGCACTTAAGAGGTTCATCAAGGAAATATTAATAGCCTGTGTGAGAATAGACGATCGTACGTATGAATGGTTGGAAGTGTATGTGGAAGGGTATGTGGAAATGTATGTGGAAGTGTATGTGGAAGTGTATGTTGAAGTGTATGAGGAAGTTTGTTGAAGTGTATGTGAAAGTGCCTCAGGGGTGTGTAATATACCAGTGATTATTGGATGGTTTGTTGAATGAACGTGAGATAAGATTCAGAATTATGTGGAGCTGAGAGAGAGAGATTAGTTTGATTTGTTGTTTGTTGAAGGAGTTGGGTGTAATGGCAGGCTATGTTTGTTTTGGTGACTATGAAGAGGATGAGTTGAAACAAGTTGTAATGTTGGATGTTTAAGAGTTAGTAATACATTAAGTTAAATATGCAGAAGAAACCGAAGCAAGGCGCCATTTCTTCCTTTGTGTGTGTGTGTGACTGAGTGCCATTACCCTGACCACAAGCACGTCATACAAACACAAATATGCTCTTTACTACAGAATCCATTACTGTACTATATATACGAGTACACTAGCGTAAATACATAAATTATTTAAATACGCAAAAATGTGAGGGGAAATTTGTAGACTTTTGCGCGTAGCTGGCGTTAACACTCACGCCAACCACACATGAAGTAGTTGATGGAGTGTCCTGTACAACATGCAAGGAACAACTCTGTGTGTGTGTCCTACTCTTTCATATACGCAATTCAACCTTGCCTTACTTGGCTAATGGTAAAATTATACATACACGTTCTCATATACGCAATTTAAAGCGTCCGTTACACTTCTCTCTCTCGTAGCGTATATTTACCACGAACGCCTTCATTTACTTTGTTAACATCACCGTCAAATTCCTGTGGTTGGTAATTTATGTGTGTGTGTACGCTTTCATTTACGCAGTTTACGCCCGCGCCAGGTGTTTCTCTGCTCTGAATTTCTTTTATAACCTAAGCTTATTATGCCGCGCGAATATTTTTTTCCCTTGTATCTGTCGTCCTCTGTTTGTTTGTTATTGTGTTGCCTCCCAGATCTGTTGTTGGATTATCTGTTTTTTTATATTTTACCTTTTTCTTTTTTGATTCGGTGGGCGGTGATGACGTAGTAGGTATTTGTATGTTATTAACTCAGGTCCGCTAGAGCCCCCCCTTCTTCACCTGGCTCGCTAATTTTGGGATCACCTGAAGATTGGCAACCCCAGTTTATTTCACCTGGAATTCAACCACCGTATCGCTACCTTGGTTAGGTTAGGTTAGGTTTGAGGTTCAAGAAACTTACAGCTTCACTTTAGCCAACAGTCATCTCCTCTCACCTGTCATCACCACCAGCCCCGCCAGGTAGGGATTATCTCCTGTACTCAACACTTCCAAGTTTTTATTTATTTATTTATTTTTTCCCTTTTTTCTCTATAAGGGGGAAGATGAGAAGGGTCGCGAGAGGAGAAAGGGGTGGGATGAGAAGGAAAAAAGGGGGAAAGCGTGAGGGGTAGGGCGGTAGGATGAGAGGGGAAAAATGGGGAATGGGTGAGGGGTAAGGCGGTGGAATGAGAAAGAAAAGGGGGGGAAAGGGTGAGAGGCAAAGTAATGGGATAAGGGGGTGAAAAGGGGGGAAAGGGAGATGGGTGACGGGGAAGGGAGGAGGAAGAATGAAAGGGATTGCTGGTAGGTTGATAAAAAAAGAAACTAGATAAAATGGGAAATATGCCACACACACACACACACACACACACACACACACACACACACACACACACACAGGACGAACACAATCAACAGAGGTAAGTGACACACACCTGTTTTGTGTTGATTCAATTTCAACCAATGAGGAGCGACAGGGAACAATTTACTGTCTAGGAAGTATTTCGGGACGACTGCTCACTGTCAAGGAGGAAAAGAGTGCTTGAACTGGTGTCTGATGATGCTACAATAATAGAGGTGGAGATAAAGATAGAGATAGAGATGGAAATAGAGATAAAGATAGAGATAGAGATGGAAATAGAGATAAAGATAGAGATAGAGATGGAAATAGAGATAAAGATAGAGATAGAGATGGAAATAGAGAAAAAGATAGAGATAGAGGTGGAGATAAAGATAGAGACAGAGATGGAAATAGAGAGAAAGATAGAGATAGAGATGGAGATAAAGATAGAGATAGAGATGGAAATAGAGAGAAAGATAGAGATAGAGATGGAGATAGAGATAAAGATAGAGATGGAAATAGAGAGAAAGATAGAGATAGAGATGGAGATAAAGATAGAGATAGAGATGGAAATAGAGAGAAAGATAGAGATAGAGATGGAAATAGAGAGAAAGATAGAGATAGAGATGGAAATAGAGATAAAGATAGAGATAGAGATGGAAATAGAGAGAAAGATAGAGATATAGATGGAAATAGAGAGAAAGATAGAGATAGAGATGGAGATAAAGATAGAGATAGAGATGGAAATAGAGAGAAAGATAGAGATAGAGATGGAAATAGAGATAAAGATAGAGATAGAGATGGAAATAGAGAGAAAGATAGAGATAGAGATGGAAATAGAGATAAAGATAGAGATAGAGATGGAAATAGAGGGAAAGATAGAGATAGAGATGGAGATAAAGATAGAGATAGAGATGGAAATAGAGAGAAAGGTAGAGATAGAGATGGAAATAGAGATAAAGATAGAGATAGAGATGGAAATAGAGGGAAAGATAGAGATAGAGATGGAAATAGAGAGAAAGATAGAGATAGAGATGGAAATAGAGAGAAAGATAGAGATAGAGATGGAAATAGAGATAAAGGTAGAGATAGAGATGGAAATAGAGAGAAAGATAGAGATAGAGAGATAAGTTGGATTATTATGAAAGATTACATAATATGACAAGCTGTATAGTATGTGAAATATTTCTGGGTTGTCATAAAGAATATTGAACTTCTATTAAATTGTTATATAAAAAATAATTGGATGCGGAGTAGAATTATTATGACTGTTACTTTTAGTTTTGTCTGGTACTTTTTACCTTGGGGACTTGGTCACCTTGGCACTTGGTCACTTTGGAACTTGGTCATCTTGGCACTTGGTTATCTCGGCACTTGGTAACTTGGGAACTTGGTCATCTTGGCACTTGGTTATCTCGGCACTTGGTAACTTTGGCACTTGGTCATCTTGGCACTTGGTAACTTTGGAACTTGGTCATCTTGGCACTTGGTTATCTCGGCACTTTGGTAACTTGGGGAACTTGGTCATCTTGCACTTGGGTTATCTCGGCACCCTGGTAACTTGGCACTTCTTGGTCATCTTGGCACTTGGTAACTTTGAACTTGGTCATCTTGGCACTTCGGTAACTTTGAACTTGGGTCATCTTGGCACTTGGTTATCCTTAGCACTTGGTAACTTTGAACTTGGCCATCTTTGGCACTTGGTTATCTCGGCACTTGGTCACTTTGGCACTTGGTCATCTTGGCACTTGGTTATCTCGGCACTTGGTAACTTTTAAGAACTTGGTCATCTTGGCACTTGGTTATCTCGGCACTTGGTCACTTTGGCACTTGGTTATCTCGGCACTTGGTAACTTTGGCACTTGGTCATCTTGGCACTTGGTTATCTCGGCACTTGGTAACTTTTGGAACTTGGTCATCTTGGCACTTGGTTATCTCGGCACTTGGTCACTTTACACTTGGAAACTTTGGAACTTGGTTATCTCGGCACTTGGTCACTTTGGCACTTGGTCATCTTGGCACTTGGTTATCTCGGCACTTGGTAACTTTGGCACTTGGTCATCTTGGCACTTGGTTATCTCGGCACTTGGTAACTTTGGAACTTGGTCATCTTGGCACTTGGTTATCTCGGCACTTGGTAACTTTGGAACTTGGTCATCTTGGCACTTGGTTATCTCGGCAATTGATCACCTTGATACTTGGTTTCCTTGGCACTTGGTCACCTTGGCATCTTAGCACTTGATCACCTTGGCATCTTGGCACTTATTTACCTCGGCACTTGGTCACTTTGGCACTTGGTCACCTTGGCATCTTGGCACTTGGTCACCTTGGCATCTTGGCACTTGGTTACCTCGGCACTTGGTTTTCTCGGTAGCCCACTATTAAATTTATATTGCATAACCTTCAGATCGCGAGCCAACGCGACCTAATACCTGTTGTAGGACCGTCTCGGATAAGCCAAGGCATATGGTCTCTCCCAGATGCGGCATGACACGTGAAGGTAAAACCACATTCTTCTCCTATGAGAAATTCCTTGGCCGGGGGAGAGGGTAGAGGGTCAGAACTGGCGACTCCGATTCCCAAGGTTGGTATTCTACCCACTCAGCCAGGGCGCTTACATATATACATGACAGGGATTAAACAGTAAACAGAATTAGTTAATAAACATCGCTGTAAACGTCGAACACAACAGGTATTTAATGTTTAACGTGGAGAACCCGATACAAGTCATCATTTAATACAGTCGTCGCAAAGATCATGCGAGGACACAGGCACATCTGGCTGGTTAGGTTAGGTTAGGTTAGGTTAGGTTAGGTTGTACCCATGCTGGAGCACTTGACATGAAATAAACCTTTAATACCTACTCTTAATATTATGTTATTGAATTTGACACTGACAAATACTTCACACCACATGGTCTCTTATAATTATCATCATTTCTGACAATTTATCCTAATATCGTTTACAAGGCTTCAGTACTGAGGATTAGGGAGTGAAGAGGAAGAAGGTCGAGGATTAGGACCTGGGAGGGGAAAAGTTTAAGGATAAAAAAGCAGAAGGTAAGTGAGTGGAAGATAAGGAATTGGAGAGGAGGGAAGGGGAGAGAGTGGAGGGCTGTGGAATGGGAGAAAGGAACTGTTAAACGATTATCAGTAACGTGTAGGGAGGGAGAGAAGAGGTGAGGAAGGGAAGAGAGAGGTAGGGAGGAAGACCTGTAACGGGGCTGACGAGAGGATGGAGAGAGGTCGTCATCACAACAGGTCCTCACGTCCCGTTAGCCTGGACGTCCAAACTATCGAAACTATGGTGGTCAGCGGCTCACCTTGGGGGTACGTAACCTCACCTTCTTTCGTCTCCTTTGTGCTCTTCCACTCCCTCAGTTTCTTCTTTTCTTTCGTTCTTCTTTCCCATTTCTTTCTTACTCCTTAGTGATTTGCTCCCTGTCCCTCTACTACTACTAGGGGCGTAACACACAGCTTGAACACGTTACAAAACTAACCGAGTTAACTAGATATCCTACAGAGTGAACAAGCAGTGCCCTATCCTAACGTAACTAGTGTCTGGTTAGCTGGCGATGCTGAAGTTTATTCTCCAACAAAGAATTTATGTTTACGTATTATTAAGGCACGGTAGAGAACCTTAAGTCATTCTATAACCGTGCAGCTGTAATGCATAGTGGATACATACACCTCTGTAATACACAAGCCTATGCAAGGAGATATAGATTCAAACATACGTGCATGCGCCTAATGAATGCAGGAGAGTCCGTAAATCCACATTAGAATGGAAGACGAGGTTGTTAAGCCAGTAAGCATTAACATCTCCATAGTAAATACACAACAGATAGATATTAACTTGTCTCTTTAAGTTCCCTCCGCCACAGTTTATGATATTGGTGCATTCGCTTACCACTGCAGTTTCAAAATTATATTCGCGCAATGCAGTTAGAGTGCAGTCTAGCTGATGTAGAGATATTTGTATGAAAAGTTGGGAGACGGTCTTGCTAGGCGACGACTGCCTGGTAACAGAGGGTGGCTAAGGGATTGTCACCTGGTGGAGGGGGTGTCACATGGTGGAGGGGTGTCACATGGTGGAGGGGGGTGTCACATGGTAAGAGGTGTCACATGGTGGAGGGGGTGTCACCTGGAGGGGGGTGTCACCTGGTGGAGGGGGTGTCACCTGGTGGGAAGGTGTCACATGGTGGAAGGGGGTGTCACCTGGTGGGGTGTCACCTGGTGGGGGGGTGTCACTGGTGGAAGGGGTGTCACCTGGTGGAGAGGGGTCACATGGTGGAGGGGTTGTCACATGGTAGAGGAGGGTGTCACCTGGTGGAAGGGGTGTCACCTGGTGGAAGGGGTGTCACCTGGTGGAAGGGGTGTCACATGGTGGGGGGTGTCACCTGGTGGAAGGGGTGTCACCTGGTGGAGGGGGTGTGTCACCTGGTGGAAGGGGTGTCACCTGGTGGAGAGGGAGAGGGTGTCACATGGTGGAGGGGGTTGTCACATGGTAGAGGAGGGTGTCACCTGGTGGAGGGGGGTGTCACTTGTCTAACTACATATTCCAACTCCTCAGTACAACGACCCAGAGAGGTAATGCCCTTTTCCGCTGTGAGTAGACGAGCAGGTGCTGATCTGATTACTAAACACTCAACGCCTAGTGAGTCACCAAACTATTGGCAGGATGTTGGTTCACCGAAGAGCTGACCTACATTTTGGCCGATAGTGTATTTATGTACTGTTGAGAGAGAGAGAGAGAGAGAGAGAGAGAGAGAGAGAGAGAGAGAGAGAGAGAGAGAGTCCAACAACAACAAAAATCTTACCTCCATAATACACCTCACCTTCTCTCCCTCATTCTCTCCCTTATTCTCGCCCTCCTACAGACACACCCACTCCCCCCTCTCCACTCCTCCTCCCTTTACCTGGCACGTAGGCGCTGCAGGTATACAACAGGTAATCCCCATAAAGAGGGAGTGTAGGGTGGGGGGTGGGGGGGAGGGCTGGAGGTAGACGACCACACCCACACCTGCCCACCACCTTCAGGCAGGTCTTCAGAAGGTTGTCATGGTGTGCCTTATTCCTTGGCTCATCACTGGTAAGTTCCACCCGTTGTTTAGCTTATTCTCGTGTCTCTTTTACTAGATGTTTCGTTATTTTTTTTTATAAATTTACTTTTCTTTCTTTTCAATTTTATTTATTTTTATCTGAAAACGCTAATGGAAAATGTATGATAACTGTAATTATTGAATAAACACGAAAACGTAATGAGAATAAGGACTTCTTACGAATGAATTGCTTGTTCACAAATCACAAATGACAGACAGACAGACAGACAGACAGACAGACAGATATATAGATAGATAGATAGATTGACAGACAGACAGACAGACAGACAGACAGACAGATATATAGATAGATAGATAGACAGACAGACAGACAGACAGACAGACAGACAGACAGATATAGATAGACAGATAGACAGACAGACAGACAGACAGACAGGCAGGCAGACAGACAGACAGATATATAGATAGACAGACAGACAGACAGATATATAGATAGATAGATAGATAGATAGACAGACAGACAGACAGACAGACAGACAGACAGACAGACAGACAGACAGATAGATAGATAGATAGATAGATAGATAGATAGATAGATAGATAGATAGATAAAGAACAACAGTAGTAAGTGTAACCATGGTAACCAAAGAGAAGTGACGTCAGAACACTGTGACAATTAACACTAGTTTTCCTTAATACCTCCACGTTGGCTGAGTCTTATGTCTGTCTGTCTGTCTGTCTGTCCGTGTGTGTGTGTGTGTGTGTTTTTGTGTGTGTGTGTGTGTGTGTTTTTTTTGTGTGTGTGTGTTTGTGTGTGTGTGTGTGTGTGTGTGTGTGTGTGTGTGTGTGTGTGTATGTGCATATGTGCTTGTTTATACGTGTGTATGCTCTTGTATATGTGGTTGTATGTGTGTTATTGTGTGTGTGTGTATATGTGTGTGTGTATGTGTGTGTGTGTGTGTGTGTATTTCATGTTGTTACTGGCTATCGTAAATACTAACATACTGCTCAGTTCCACTTATTTTATAATTAATCAGATTACGGAATAAGATAGCAGGATCATGATATACGCCTCACAACTACGCAAAACGCACAAAAACTACACAAACGCCCCCCAAAAAAAAAAAAATATTTCCGGTATTTAAAAAGGTCTTAAAATTCGCAGAATACTAAACAGAGGTAAGTTGTCATAGGAGCTGGTAACAATTTTTGGTTATATGTAATTTATCAACATATATATTTAATCCACCTTAAAAAAAATATATAATTATCTAATCCTATTTCTATTTTTTCTATAGCGAATCAGGAACTGAGTTATGATAGATCCGTAGGGTATAATTTTTCTCTTCGTTAGAATATAAGGGTTCTATTATTTTAACCTTTATTATAACCGTACTATCGTAGTTAACCGTACTGTCGTAGTTAACAGTATTATCGTAGTTAACTATACACTGACAAGTACTGTTCAACCAACTCCCAAGAAGAAAAAAGAAATCCCTTATGAATTTAAATTAATTATATTCTTTCTTTTTTTCATTTGCTTAAATAATTATCCATCGTGCACTTAAGTCAAGCCTGTGTATAAACAAGTAGTTAATTATGTCATTTTGATATACAAGCAAGACTAATTAAAATGTATTTCAAGATTGATGATACAACAGGTAACCTCTCCTCTTGCCCTACCATGTTCAGTGTGTGTGTGTGTGTGTGTGTGTGTGTGTGTGTGTGTAACGTGAGCACTTGGTAGCTGTGTTGTGTTTCTGTAGGTGACGATAACACAACACAAGAATGAAGGTTCCTCAATAATTAAAGAGTCTTCAGGTAGGTCTGTTTACAATAGGATTTCTTCTCTACCTGCGATATCAGAAATTATTCCCCACTAATTTTATTCGGTTTCTCTTTTTTATGTTATCAATAATTCTATGATCAGAAAGTGGCCGTAATTACACAGTTTTCTTTATAGATTAATATTTTTCCAAAAGATTAATATCAGTTGATCAGAAGTACATTTTTACCTGCACTGTGAAGGTCAGTTGGTCGCTCTCACCCGCTACTACCTGAGAGAAATTCATTAAATCAACTTTCAACTGCTAAACTTAACCAAATCATCACAGACAATATTACTCGCTAACCGTAAAATTTATAATAAATTTGCGTATCCGAACATTTTCTACAAGTAAACACATGATTGAATAATTTAACTACCGGTAACTATTTCTCTTTTTATTTTATTTTATTTTATTTTATTACGTGACTAACACTTTCAAATGATAAAAAAAAATAAGTTGAAATATATTAAATCATATCAAGAAAAATGTAGATATATGTAATACGACTTTGAAATATATCAAGTTAGGAAGGTCATATGTTCATTTTCTCGCTGAGGCTGTGAGAGAGAAAAGGGAATTTATGTTTCAGGAGAAATACATCACGTAGTAGAATTATATATTATAAAATTTTAAGGTTTTCAAGCACACACACACACACACACACACACACACACACACACACAGTCACCCAGAAAGACCCACACACAACACAATCACCCAGCAGGACACAGCCACACATACACACACACGCAACACAGACACCTAGACACAACACAGACACCCGCCAGTATCAACACCACAACACTAGCAACACAAACAGTCTCCACTCCCTAGTCTTGATAATCACAGTTTACGTAATGTATCTCCCCACCAGGAGGCGAGCAGGTGTAAACAAGTGGCAAGACCAATAGTACCGTAACCTTGGCTAGAATACATAAAACAGCGTCAACTTGGCTATAATATATAAAAAAAAGGGTCAACTTGGCTATAATATCTAAAAAAAAACAGCGTCAACAGTCAAACATTAATACGGAATACGTTTGTAATACGGATTTAATGAAAACTAAATCAATACAGAGCATTTTGGTTAGGTTAGGTTAGGTTAGGTTAACAGCTTAAGCCAAAAAGCAGAATATATCATAAACAAAGGCTTATCAGAGGAGCTTGGTGGAGAAGAGGTCGTCAATAGAGCTTAACACAGCATAGATTCTTACTAGTTATAAAAGCTTAAAATAGTTATTAAAGTTTAAAATAACATGGAGTTTAATCTTCTACTCCTCTTCTATCCTATTTCCCCTCTTCTCCACTCTCTTCTTTATTGACCCTCTTCTCTACTCCTCTACTCTCCCTCTTCTATTCCTCTTCTTTATTTATCTTCTCTACTCCTCTTCCCTAAATATCGTCTTTCCCGTATTCTCCATTCCCTTAATTCCCCCACCCCTCATCTAGTTTAACCCTCCCCCCCTTTCCCTCCCTCCTTCCCTCTCTCTCTCTCTCTCCTTCCTCACCTCTCTCCTCTCCCATCATCCCTCCGTCCTTCCCTCTCTCTCTCTCCATCCTTCCTTCCCTCCCTCCCTCCCTTTGCTGGCTCCAGTGTTTGGTAATTGTTTACAAAGTGAGCCCCTGTCATACGCCCTTGACTAAACAATTTACTCTAAAGAAAATACAGTTTATTTACGTCTATTTACCACGTGTAACTAATCTATTCTTTGCTTGGTTTGTGACCTTGATATATTAAATGTAATTTTTCTTTCATAGTGTTTTTATGGGTTTAATGAGTTTGTTGTATTTTGCTATAAATGACGAAATTTCGTATAATAATTCTGTATATTGTTATTTTTTCATGGAATAATTCGTTATGAAATTATTTCAATATTTAGATAGAAAATTTCCAGTGATTTTTTTTTCAGTTGAATTTATGATGACGAGTTAAATGATTCTTAGAAGCATTTTGAGCGACTAATAATTTTTAAACGTGATTTTTTTTTATCATCAAAATTCCTACTTATCTAGAATCATTATTTTTTATTATTTTAGAACAGGATAATAACGTGTTATTTTTTGTCAACCCAGAACACATCTCTCCCCCAGTGATCCTCCCCAATATCCTCCCCATCCCTCCTCCCCAACATCCTCCCCATCCCTCCTCCCCAACATCCTCCCCAACTCTCTGTTATTCTGCTCCTCATTCTCCGTTCCATCTGTCTCTTCTTTATTCTCTTCTGTTCCACTATTTCAATTTATACTTCCATTTTTTCCTGTGGTCTAATATATATCTCCCTTTTCCTTCTTCATTTTCCCTATTACTTCCCTTTCTCTTCCATATTATCTTCCTATTCTCCCTCTCCCTACCAGATTAAACCTCACCCCTTTCATCTCTTCTTCCCGGGCTTTCCTAGGAATCCCCTTCACCTCCTCCTCCCCTTCCATATGACCCTTCCTTCTCTTCTATTTCCCAAGACCTTATTGCTCTCTCTCTCCTCTCTCTCTCTCTCTCTCTCTCTCTCTCTCTCTCTCTCTCTCTCTCTCTCTCTCTCTCTCTCTCTCTCTCTCTCCTCTCTCTCTCTCTCTCTCTCTCTCTCTCTCTCTCTCCTCTTGCCGCCTCATTGCTCCTACATCAAAAATAAGTCAGCATGATCATTTCCTCAACAATAGCTTCCGCACCGATAAACTCCAATTGGTTGTGGATCAGGATCAGTTTGTTTGTTTTTATCGCCCTCGAGAAAAAAATATTGACAGGTTGATGGTCTAAAGTAACAGTAGACAAGATCTTAGGTCTCTCTTTCTCCCGTCTCTCCAGATGAAATATTACCCCTTGAATGATGCCTTGATGCCTCCTGGTCTGTCATTGGCTATTATTGTGTGTGTGTGTGTGTGTGTGTGTGTGTGTGTGTGTGTGTGTGTGTGTGTGTGTGTGTGTGTGTGTCTGTGTGTGTCTGTGTGTGTGTGTGTCTGTGTGTTGTGTGTGTGTGTGTGTGTGTGTGTGTGTGTGTGTGTGTGTGTGTGTGTGTGTGTGAAAGATTATCTCAACTCCAGATAACAAAAAGAAACTAAAAAAGAAAGAAATTGTAGAAACATATCCCAACATTCTACAGAGATAAACAAAAGACCCAACTTTGGCTGTCGTCATGCAAATATCTCAGAGTGGGATAAAAGATTTTACGTAACTGGAACTAAGAAATTTATGTTGGGTTTAGAGTTGGGATTTAGGTTAGGTTGGGTTAAGGTTGGGTTGGGTTAGGTTTGGGATTGGAGTTGGGTTGGGTTGGGTTAGGTTAAGTTGGGTTGGGTTGGTTTGGGTTGGTTTGGGTTGGGATTGGGTTGGGTTGGGATTAAGGTTGGGTTGGGTTAGGTTAGGTTAGTTTAGGTTAGCTTAGATTAGGTTAGGTTAGGTTAGGTTAGGTATATGTTGTCCCTAATTTGGCTGCCCTTCTGACTATCGCTTAATGATACTTGTATTAGTAAGTCTTATGTAGGAGAGAGAAGCAGAGACACGTCATAAAAAACACAAGAGTCTAACTAATGCTTGTTGCTTGAGACTGTCTGACACACTGTAACCACATTACTGGGATCAATAGGTAGAAGGGTATATCGTTGTGTGTGTGTGTGTGTGTGTGTGTGTGTGGACTTTAATTATTGAGAGAAATTAACACGTTATCACAGCACAACATTAGTGAGCATTTTAGGCACTTATTTTGTTTACGTGTTTACTGTATTTGATAGAGAAGTTATGACGTGTTTATGACTCGCAGTAAGTGACTTGTTGATGACGTAAATTGAGTTTAATTTAAGTGAATTATCTACAATACTCCGTTTCTCCACCGTATTGATGACGCTTCGTATGACTTTTTTGACTGACGGACGGATGGACTCACGCACAGTACGTACAGTCCACATTGCCCACCTCCCTAATTAAAGTATATATTATTCTCAGTGAAGTTCATTGAAAATCGTCTTACATGAAGGAAAAAATATTTTTTTTTTTTCTTATAATATTTCAGTGAAACCGGGACAATATGTATCGAAACACAACAGTAAAAATTCTTGCCTTAAACAGTATTTACGACACACTTCTGTCTCAAGACACAAGTAAACCATATGTTAAGATGAGGAAAAACTGAGGTAAAAACAGTTGTCTGGGGAAAAAACATAAAACGGGAAGAAAAAAACAATTTCCACAAAAAAGAATGAAAAAAAATCTCAGTTGTTTGTCATTTTCCTAATCTTTTCTATGAACTTTTTTCTTGCACTAGATATACTTCCTCCTCCTATCAATACCCCCCCCCTACACCTGTTGTACTTACTTCCACACCTGCTCTTGTACTTCCCTCTCATCAGTATCACCTACCCCTACACCCGTTGTACTTTCTTCCACGCCACACCTGTTGTAGTACCTCCTCATCAGCACCACCTTCCATTTTACACCTGTGATCAAACAAACATGCTTTTATACCTCTCCGCCTCCATATGATACTTTATTACCCAGTCTAATCTTACCTTAATAATGACAATCATCTTCTTTACCTTGACGTAATTCCTCCTCCTCCTCCTCCTCCTCCTCCTCCTCCTCCTCCTCCTCCTCCTCCTCCTCCTCCCCCCCTCTGGCTTAATCCTTCAATATGCCTCAGCGATGAATTTCTGAGAGAGGTGATTGGTCCCCCTCAATCTAAGGCTATTCTTGGCGTTGTGTTGCCTCACCCTTGAAATGGTTGGGCTTCTGCGAGAACCCTTTAGGAACTTGAAGCAGCAAGGAAACGTTTGGGGAAAGTTTGGTGTGTTTGGGGAGTATTTGGGTGCGTTTATGGGCGTTTGAGTGCGTTTCGGGGCGTCTTGGTGCGTTTAGGGGCACTTGGGTACTTTTGGGGGGTGGGGGGCGTTTGGGTGCAATTGAGTGCGTTTGAGTGCGTTTCGGGTGCGTTTGGGTCCCACTGGAGAAGACTATCAACATCAAGGTACCATGAATTTATAATAACTAAAAGTGAAAGGTTGAGGTCGGAATATATTTCTGTATTAATAACAATGGATAAATAAAACGTGTAGACATAAAACTGAATGAAAAACAGAAGTATCTATCTATCTATCTATCTCTCTCTCTCTCTCTCTCTCTCTCTCTCTCTCTCTCTCTCTCTCTCTCTCTCTCTTTCCTCTCTCTCTCTCTCTCTATATATATATATATATATATATATATATATATATATATATATATATATATAACCACAAGAAAGAAAAGCACAGGATTTCTAGCGTTTCGTATAATTTACATATTCAGGGGTGAGTACAGACTTAGAACTTCGTGTTTTTCTTCTTTCCTTGTAGTTCTCTTTCTAGATCACGCGCACCTACAGTGATTTACTTGCATACCTATATATATATATATATATATATATATATATATATATATATATATATATATATATATATATATATACTGTATATATATATATTCCGAGCTAAAAATATAGCTATATCAAATTACCAAATGAAAAAAAAAGAAATAGCGAAAATTATCGAGAACTATCACAAGACCTGTATAAAACAACCAAAACGTGAGTGAAGATTAAATTGGCCATTTACTCTGATAATATGATCTTAATGATAATACAACTAAGCCATAAACATCATTACATTTCATTAATAAGCTTAAAATTATCAACGGAATTAATGCAGAAGGAAAGTTTCAAACATTATGATATAAACTATAGACTCGTCACTATAAAACTCGTATCCAAAGCTTCTGTCATCAAAGAGAAACATTTAACACACAAGAGATATAACAAGGCAGTTTTATCATTGATGAGCGCTACACTAAATGAAGTGTTTTAGGAAGAATCAATAGTCAACTTTAATATACAAGCCGTCCATTCACAAAGCTGCGTTAGGTAAACATCGTTAGTATCGTTTAAGTACAATTTAATGGGAGTTTCCTGGCCCGACGTAGTGTGTACCCTCCAGTCGTGTCAGAGAGAGAGGCTGTGCGAGACCTCGTTGGTACGTCGCGGTGAAAGGATGTTCCATGATTGGTCGATGATGGCCGCTATCTGTCCTTCTACTGGTTCCGCTCCATGGCCTGGGTGTGGTGCAGTCATGACGCCATAACCTCGGTGACGCCATAACCATGACGTCACAAACAGGGTAGCCCAGCGTCGAGGGAGGATGTGAAACAGGAAGTGAGATGCAAGATCCCCATTGAACAAAAAATACTTTATCAGTTCATCGTAAAGAGAAGATTAGGGACGACTCGCTCATTCTTTTATTTTAAGAGCTGTGTATACCTAGAAGGCTTATATACTTAACTGTGTGTGTGTGTGTGATTATGTACCAGGACTCCTATGTCAAGTATTATTTCTACTGAGGTCGACAGAATGTATCTCACAAGCAAATGGCTGCCAACATTTGCTTCAAGATTAACAACAATAACACAAGACTGCTACAGCAGTGTCCTCCATTACGGTACAGTGAACAAAGCCGAGTTGAAGTGTCGGGAGTGACCAAAATATTGTATGTTAATATTATTGCGTATCTGGGCTTTTAAGTTCATTTATTTAGTCAATTTAGTCTCAGCGTATTTTGATACCAATTTAGGGTCTAATATTTATGATTGGACTTAAGTTTAAACACTCAGGAACACTCAAAAACTCAACCCAGGGAACTTTTGAGACTCAGGACCCCCATGCGTAAAAGCGTTCATTAAATGCGTATGTTAAGAGACAATAGGGAGAATAATATAATGTCTTGGCTCAGTCTCTCGATAATGTCAGGGATTCATCTCATAATGTTAAACCATCATGAGTATTATTGCTCTTACGAATTTTAGCGTTTCGTTTATAATGGAAATAATCTGGGCGGAAGAAGTTTGATTTAGTGCGTGGGAATTATTTATTTATTTATTCTGTTGAGGTAATTGTACCGTTTTTAGTGGAAAGAAATACAGTGGTTATGTAAGTGGTCACCGATGGGTCTAACGTACTGTACACAGAAGATATAGAGTATATGAATTGTTGATGTAGATTTATACTCTCTCTCTCTCTCAGTGGGCGGTAGAATCATCAAGGTCAGGTATGGTTGTAACTCTCGGGTATGGCAGCTAAGGAGACTACCCGGATCTCTCTACCGGACTTCTCGTACCTGTTTTAACATTAGTAGTCTGGGGTGACGAGCATGAGTCGTGGGCGTGGGAGTACTCATGCTGTGAGCGTGGTGGGTGTGGGGTGTACTAGTATTGTGGGCGTGATGGGTGTGGGGTGTACTGGTATTGTGGGTGTGGTGGTGGGTGTACTAATGCTGTGGGCGTGGTGGGTGTGGGGTGTACTAGTATTGTAGGCGTGATGGGTGTGGGGTGTACTGGTATTGTGGGTGTGGTGGTGGGTGTACTAATGCTGTATGTGGTGGGTGGGGTGTATTGTGGGTGTGGTGGTGGGTGTACTAATGCTGTGGGCGTGGTTATAGTGGTGGTTGTATAAGTCGTGTGGGTATGTAAACTAGGTGACGTGTGGGTGGCTATTTTGACGTCAACGGGATAGAAGTGGTGTTGTGTGGGCGTCTAGTGCGTGGGTTGGACAGCGTTGCCTGCCCTTGGTGTGTGGTAGCTTGTGTGGGCGTGGTTGTGTGATGGTGTGGTGATAATATGTGTGGGAGGGCGTGATGGTACCGCGCCATGTAAATGTGGTATGGGTGTGGTGGTGTAGGAGCGTTGTGTGGTGTGGGTTCGAAAGTAGGTAAGTGTGGTGGTGTGTGGGTGTGGGTATGTGATGTGTAGAGACAGTGATGGTGTGAAGTTAATCTACGAGTATGGTGTTGTGTGGGCGTGGTGGTGTTATGTGGGCGTGGTGATTGTATATGGGTGGTCCAACTTCTCATCATTACGGCTTTCTCATTGCCTCCTCCTCCTCCTCGTCTCCTTCTCCTCTCCTCCTCCTCCTCCTCCTCCTCTCCTCCTCCTCCTCGTCTCCTCTTACCACACCACAAACACTAGATACACCATACCCCTTCAGGCTCCCTTCCTCCTCTTTTTTCTTCTCTTGACACGATCTTCAGAGTCTTATCATTTATCCTAACTCCGTATTACAGGTCAGTCTCCCCCTTCTCCCTCCTTCTCTCCCTTACTCTCCCTTCCTTCCCCTCTGCCCTCCTCCTCTCCTCCCCCCCTTTCTTTCCCTCTCTTCCGTCCCTGTCACCTAGGATCAGACATATAAGTGGTAGGAAGCTTTAATCTAGGACTCGTCTCAGGCGTCTCCCCAAGGATGTGTGTGAGTGAGTGAGTGTATGTGTGTTTTTGTATTTACGTTTTTTTTAGACCCTGTGTGACCCACTCTGGGGATGATAGAATCCTTTCTCCTCCTCCTCCTCCTCCTCCTCCCTTTCCCTTTCCCCTCCTCCTCCTAAACCTTCCCCTTACAACTGTCCTCATAACCTCACACCAGCTTCCTCCTGTCTCCCTCTTCCTCACCCTCACTTCTCCCAAGGGAGCCCCC
>NW_024746240.1:770000-927500 GCF_018991925.1 Homarus americanus
CGAATTTTGACCCTTGTACAGGAATAGTGGACGTGAGGAGGAGGGGGAGGAGGAGAGGTGAGTGGAGGTAAAAGCCAAAGGGTGAGGACTAGGAGAGAGAGAGAGAGAGAGAGAGAGAGAGAGAGAGAGAGAGAGAGAGAGATAGAGAGAGTAAAAAAAAACCGTTATATAAATACCCTTTTACACACTTCATACACCAGTTCTTAATTTATCATAACAATTGTTCTTCTTTCTCCAATTCTTGTGTTATTCTGTTCTTCACTCTCACATACATCCTAGTCTGGCTATTCACATTTATTTAAATATTTTTATGTTTGTTTATGGTTCATCATATCTATTTATTATTTTTATTTGTATTTTAGTTATTTATTTTTGTCCTCGATGTTAAGAGTGACTGGAATGTGTTCATACCTGTTGTCGAGAAGGTAGACTGACCTATCTCAACTGTCCAGGTGTTGATGCAGGTAATGACTGGCTACACGTGTTAAAGACCAGGATTTAAGTACCCAAGGCCACGAAGGTTAAATTACTACCTTTGATTTGGGTTTTTATTTCTATGATGCAAGAACCTAACCTAACCTATAAGATGAGTGTGGTATGCCTGTTCCCTTAAAAATAATTACCAAAGTTAAAATCGTACTCAAATCCTATTGGACAGGGAAGTGGTGGCCATGCGCAATTTGGAAAGAAAATAACCCAGTGATTATCATTCCTCGTTTACTAACATAAATTGACAACGAATCATCAATAATCAATACTGATGTGTTCTCAGTGGCTACCACACGAGGCATGAAACACGACACACCGATAAGAATGAATGAGTAATGGATAAAATGTCGAAACAACATTAACTCGTATGCCATAAAATACCCAGAAATTCAGTTCACCGGGAATATGATTATTCTGGATGTAGACTTAAGGCTCCGACGGCAAACGAGTGGATACGGTACTCAACTCTCCTCCTAAGGTTCGATAGTTCTTGCTTGGCGCCCCCAGTCAACTCAATTGTGAATGGGTACCTAAATATACCACTGGGGAGGTGATGAAAATCGTGTATCAAAGGCTTAGCAATCTCTGTACTGCATAGCTATAGATACTGTCTCTAAAGAGTCCTCAAGGCAACGAGACCCACTTTCAGATTCTCTTAAGATTTTTACCTTCATATTAACTGGATCTGAGAGAATGTATCATATGTGTAGTTAAGTTCCGTCGTCATTTTAATACATCATCGCACGGTGTTGTCTCTAAGTGCCTGCTTGCGTGAGGTATCGATGTCATCATTTTGAGGGATAATTTGAGTTATATCTATGAGCACGTGAGTCGTGGCCTCTTGACATGTAAACTTTTACCTGCATCAACACCTGAACACTTAAGATAGGTCAGTTTACCTTCGTGGCCAAATACACCTTAAGGGAACACATTCACCGTACTCTTAGCATTAAAGTAAATAATAGAAAATAAAACAAAGAGACAAAAACAACTGCTTTCTAAATATAATAAACTGAAAACGAACAACACTCACCCGCAGTTGTTATATTCCAAATATAAGCGAGAACATTATTGACTGACTCAAATATGTGTCATTAGAAACTCTGTGTAAATATATTTTTTTCTTTTTAACACCAACGATGATTTACCACGGTGAGTCTAGCCAGTACCTCTTGTGTCCTCCTGTTGGCGCTGAGTCAGATACAGTAATTATGACAAAAATTATCAGAAGACACAGACAGACAGACAGACAGACAGAATGTAACTAACAGAGGTAAACAAAAATCACAACCCTAAATGTGTGTGTGTGTGTGTGTACGTATACTTCAGCGCCTTTGTGTATACTATACTGAAGGAATAATGCTCACTAAGTCGTGTTTATGTAAAGTTATCACTTTTGGAAATCTCTGTAGCTTTACTTGTTCCTGAAATTATACTTGTATCTGTATTTATGCCTGTACTTATGCCTGTATTAATGCTTGTACTTGTTTGTACCTGTATTCATGCCAGTATTTATGTTTATGCCCCCATACCTGTACCTTACCTAGACACCTAAGCTTTTACCTGTGTGTCTCTTAAGATAAACAAAATTAGATAGAGAAAATACTATAGGCCAAACACCCTCTACCCAGGTTGTTTACCCGGACACACTGGCGACACATTGGCCCCGTGACCTTTATCTTCGACCACTGAATCTCAAAAAATATTTCATGTCTTGAATTCCCTACCGTTACTTCGTTATTGGAATGGTTGGATAGGTGAAGGTAGATGAAGGATAGAGAAAGGTAAAGGTAGGTAGGGATAGACGGTCTGATGGTCTGATAGATAGATTAAGGTAAGAATTGAGGGAGAGACAGAAAGAAGCAGGGAGATAGACTGACAAACGTACAGGCAATATTCGCACCAGTCACAACGTTCAGCAGAGCAAAAGAAAAACAAATCGTTCAAGAAGTGAAAGTTACATTGACTCATTCTTCCTAAAGGGACATTTTCGTAAAAAAGGGGGGGGGAGCGGGACAACGAGTTTCTGGAGAGGTGGGCGGGGAGGGGTGTCTCCGTCGAGGGGAGGAGAAGGATGGTGAAGATCCGGGAGGAAGTGGGGGAAGGGGTTCTTGGTTCATCTAATGGTCGTCCGCGCCGAGAAGAAAACACACACACACACGTCTATTTACTTTACCTGATAACCTATTTCCTGTACCAGCCTGGAGGAGGGCTACGGGAGAAGTTTTGTTATCAGGTCAAACACTACTCGTAACCTCTACTAAGACTCCATATCTTAACCCAGAGTCGGGAAAGGTATTTGATATTATACTACAAAGAAAACAAAGAATAAATATGTCGGGCCAATCATACTAATTATTTCACTGTAGATGTAGTTTAATCAAGATGTAAAGGATATTAATCAGAATGTGTCAACTTTGTATATTTACCGAGAATTATTTACAGAAGAGGATAAGGTTTTAGTAGCTGGTGTAAGGCTTAGTAGTAACTCATGAGTGTATAATCGTAATCATCTGTCCCTTTCACTTATCAACACAGTAACTTCCCCGTCACCGTCTTCTATACAGTTACACACAACGTTAATGTTTGGTTCTCGACACACCTTCTGTACCTCATCCGGGTGTGTGATGGGTGACGCCAGGCCGGTGAGGGTGATGTCACGTGTCGTCTTGAGAGCCCACCGGATGTGAGGGAATGTTTTTATTTATATATTTATTTATTTATTGTTGTAAGAATATAGTAAACTTGTCATGATCATAGGCACCAAAACACTGAGGGTTTTTTTATATGGAGTTAATATAAAATAATCACCACTTTATATTATTTTGTGCTTCATACAGCTTCTTTCGGTGACATTATTTATATTTTTAAACTAAAGGAATGTCTTACTAACTGTTTGTAGCAGGACGGCCATGTTGAGATTCAAGATGGCTGCTGAGAGATCGCTGGTGTCGTTCTGGTCTCGTAATTTCTGGTAATCGATAAATGCTACAAATTAACCTCTACATAGTTTTCTACATTTGTTAGGTATTATCCCTTTTCTTAATTTCAAATACTATCCATTCTCAAATAGGTTTACCATCTTGGATTACAAAATGGTCGCTAGAGTAAACAATAATATTTACATCTTACACAACTTCTATGTTTATAAGATACATTCTAAACCCCCCCTCCCCCCCCCCCCCCCTGGTCATGAGGGTCCAGTAAGCTAAGGTCTATCAGTGGCCAAGTTAGCTTAGTCTCGTGTGGGCCAGAGAGGGCGTCCACCATGACCTACTATGACAGCCACTAATAGTCCAAAATAATACGTATAAGAAATACATAAATCACCTCATGTTAACATCATTATTGGCCCTCATATTTCATTTCAACGAGGAGATAATTAATGACGTGTTCTGTATCCATTAATGAATTAGTGTGCTCTGGTTATATCACTGCAGCCGTGTTATTATTTCATGTGTTATATAACCTTCCTTTAAAGCTCTGATTACGTTTATATAACATTTCAATGGTCAACCCAGGCCCGCCTCTGCACCAACTCTCCTTACATCGTCTGGCAGGTTGGCTCTTTGTCCACTCAGACGCCGAAATGGAGGAATTCACAAAGCCTGAGAGAATTAGTTAGTATCAGATGATGTTATCCCATAGCTATTTTTTCTTGAATTGACATCCATGGTATTTTTGGTGGACATCATGGTTCTATAATACTTTAAGAATAATGCTTCCTGGTGAATTTGTTTCAGTACTAATGTGATTTATCTGAGGCTATTTACCCGTGCCTAAGTATAGAAGAACTCCGTTGTAAAATATACCAGTGATGTAACCAGCTGTAAACTTTCAAGACATATTCCAGGTTTTAATATCTCAGAGGCATCCTAAGGTAGAGTATTCCACGTAAATATTCCAGAGTAAACTATACCCAATGAGGCATACCAAGACGATTACCCCCCCCCCTCCCCCCTCAAAAAATAGTATCTCTCGCCAAGGTATTCTATTGCGTTTGAATTTACTATTTTACTGAACTATCCCGTGGTCTTATTCTGCAGTTTCATCTCAAAAACTATTTTACGGGTTTCTCCTCTGATCAAGTCCCATAGTTACGTTATATCCCACGGTGATATCCCATGTTGTTTGTCCATCTTTACGGGTCATCCCATTGTCCCATCCTGTGAATTTTCTCCCACAAGTCCACCCCACGATCCCATCCTATACGAGTCTATCCCACGGACTCATGCCTCCGATCCCAAGTATCCTCCGGGTCTGTCTATCCCACGCTCCCATCCTAGGGCGCTATCCCACGGCCCCACGACACTGCACTACCCCGGGGGGAAGAAGAGAGACGGGGAGGGGGGGGAGGGGGAGGGTAGAGTTCCCAGAGAGCCACCTTTGACCTGGCTTTCCTCCTCCCCCCCCCCCCCCGCCTCCCCCCCTCCCCCCCTGCTTTCAGTCGGCCCTGCATGAAGCAAGATGGTCTTCACGCTCACAAAAACTCACCAATAAATTATGGATGAGATTTTCGTACGTACAATAAACTCTCCTCTTGACCTGGTGTGATTATTTTTCATGCCATACGATACAAAAATAATAATATACCTTTCATTTCTTATTAACTTATGATGCTTTTCATTATTAACTTTCAATACACATCTTGACTCAAAATTTACCTGTAATTAACAATATCCTAATATAATACTTGTTTTTTTTTTATATACAGGATTAATACAACCATTTGAAATATTATCATTATTTTTTTCGATGTTTCAGTATATGTATTTTCTTAAGTTTGTAGTTGAGATCAATAATTCCTTAGGGTAATAATTATGTTTATGGCTCATTAAGATTTTTCTCGACAGACTCAAAGATTAAAAGAGAGAAAAAAGGGTAAGAGATAAATACTGATCTATATACAATTAGATAAAAGGAAGAAAGTAAGAGAGTGAGAGAGAAAGGAAATAGAGAGAATGTGAATGAGAAGGAGGGACGAAGAGAGAAACATTCTGATCTTATATACAGGCACGAAATGGAGAGAGAGAGAGAGAGAGAGAGAGAGAGAGAGAGAGAGAGTAATAATGACCTATACACAAAGAGAAAGACAAAAAGAAAGGGACAGAGATAGAAAGTTAATGAATGGGAGTAAATACCTTTAATTTTGTATTGAGAAAAACATCCTTTATATTACCCAGGATCTTCAAGGTACTGTACACTCGCCTCCAATGTATGCTGGTTCAGTAACTATTGTGTAGTGTCTCTCTTGGGCGTGCATCTACCACAAACTGGGCCGGATCTACCAAACAGCTAATTCTTTTCCCAGGACAAGCCAGGAACACCACACACAAACTTCGACCAAATCAAGTGGAAGTACCTCTGAGTCCGTTCTGAATGTCTCTGTGGGGGATTGGAGTCCCTTGTAAGAGTGTAGATTGAGAGTTGATTCCATCTCCTGAATAGAGGGGTAGAGGCCAGCAACCACACACCCCCCCTCCCCCCCACCCCCTCCACAGCGCTCGTGATCAAGTTGATTCCAGCACCCCTCTCTCCTGTGTGTGTGTGTGTGTGTATTGAGGCGAGGGGGTGGGGGGTGACTCTTCCGATGTACATGTATAGTACTGTGCTCAGATGGTGCGGATGAATGACACACACACACACACACACACATACACACCATTCACTATTGCCATCACTACCACCACCGCCCACTATCACCATCACCACACCATCATCATTAACACCATCACCACTACAGCCATAAAGCTCACCGCATTTCCTTCCAAACATCAAATACCCAAATACCCGAATACCCAAATACCCAAATACCCGAATACCCAAATACCCGAATACCTGAATACCCAAATACCCGAATACCCGAATACCCGAATACCCAAATACCCGAATACCCAAATACCCGAATACCCGAATACCCGAATACCCCGAATACCCAAATACCCGAATACCCAAATACCCGAATACCCAAATACCCGAATACCCAAATACCCGAATACCCGAATACCCGAATATCCAAATACCCGAATACCCAAATACCCGAATACCCAAACCCTGCTTCTTACATGTAAACAGTCAACCTAACGACCGCATTTATGACCCCGTTCGTACCATACACATTTTAGGCACCTTAGTCCACTTCCTACTCATCCTGACCTCATTAAAGTGAAGCGTGAATCACCTTCAACCGGTAGATTTTATGCACAGGTGTAATTAATTTATGTGGCCTCATTAGGTAATGTGATGGAAGGAGTGTGTTCAGGTGTTTAGGTAGTAGTGGTGGTAGTTGTGGTGATGGTAGTTGTGGTGGTAGTAGTTGTGGTGGTAGTGGTGGTAGTTGTGGTGGTGGTGGTGGTAGTTGTGGAGGTAGTAGTGGTGGTAGTTGTGGTGGTGGTGGTGGTAGTAGGGTAATAGGTAATGGTGCTTCTC
Organism: Homarus americanus; assembly: GCF_018991925.1. Lineage (NCBI taxonomy): Eukaryota > Metazoa > Arthropoda > Malacostraca > Decapoda > Nephropidae > Homarus > Homarus americanus. The sequence goes on from NW_024746240.1 coordinate 776,919, forward strand.
AGTGATAACAAGGCAACACCAATAAAACAGAAGAACCACATCAACAAGAACAAGAACAAACACAATTAACAAAAACAATAACATCCACCATGGGATTAGAACAAAAACAACATCAATAATAAGAACATTGAGAATAACAACAAGAGGAAACAAACAAACAAACAAAAACAACAGATTTAACATCATCATCATCATCATCATCATCATCAGCAATAATAAGAACAATAATATAAACTACGACACCACCTCAACAACAACAACAACCACAACAACCACAACAATAACCACCACCACCTCAACAACAACAACAGCCACAACATCACAACACCACGTCCTCCACAAAGCCTCAGCGGGATATACATGATCTCAGTGAATCCTCAAACTGCTGTTGCCTCTTGATGATAACTTATGCTAATTAGCAGTAGTAATTAAATTGGTCCCCTGGGATGCCCCCCCTCGTCATCCTCCAGTCGCGTACAGTGTGTGTGTGTGTGTGTGTGTGTGTGTGTGTGTGTGTGTGTGTGTGTGTGTGTGTGCGTGCAATCAAAACACACCTCGAATCTTTTGGATGTTAATTCTAAATTCTTGATATTCTAAACAACTTCCCATTTGCCTTATTATCCCTTTATTCATTTCTTTCAATCTCCTCCCCCTTCGTTTTTTACACTTTCAATTATTTCTTTCCTTCGTATCTTACCTTTCGTTTCTTCTCTTCATTCTCATACCTTTAGAATTCCCCTCATCTAACTTTCTCCCTTCTCCCCTCTTTCTTACCTTCTCTTTATCATTTTCCCCCTCATCTAATCTTTCCTCATGTCTCCTCACCCTATTTTAACCTATCCTTAATTCCCCCTTCACCCTACTCTCTCTTCTATCATCTCTTCTCACTCTCTCCTACCCTCTCATCCTCATTCTGACATTTCCCCTCACCCTTCTGTCTTTTCACCCCCCTTCCTATTCTCCCCTCGTTCCTCTCCCCCTTGCCCTACTCTCTCTCTCTCTCTGTCTCTCTCCCTTAACCTCTCCTTACCCTATTGCTTCTCTCACCCTCCCCATTTCCCCATTTCCATCCCCAATAATCAGGATGAGGCTATTCTTCCCCTCTGTGTCCCCTCCACCTTCCTTCCCCTCAGCTTCCCCTTGCGTTGAATACCTATAATGTGGCCCGGTGCCAGTGTGATAGACAGGCCCCTATAATTATTTTAAAGGTGCCATTATAGCGAGACCTGGAAAACCCTGGCCCATCCTCACCAGCGACAAATAGGGGGAAAAAAAGAGAGGGGGGAGATAGATAGGTAGGGGGGGAGGGGAACAGAGTGGGGAAGGAAGAGAAAGAGGAAGGGAATGGTGAGTAAGGAAGAGGAAAGAGGGGGGGAGAAAAAGTGGAAAAAAGATGATGTAAGGGTAAAGGAGGGGAAGTAGATGGGGAAGAGGATGGAAAAGGGACGCGAAGAAGGAAGATAAACAAAGGAGAGATGGAATAGGAATTAGTAAGAAAGTATGCGAGAATGATGAGAAGAATAAGAGATTAGAGAATACAGGACGAGAAAGATGTAAGAAGAGAGAGATGATAAGAGGAGATAAAGTTGTGTGATATGAAAGATAATAAGTGGATAAAGGAGACAGACAGACAGACAGACAGACAGACAGACAGACAGACAGACAGACAGATAGACAGAGAGACAGACAGGCAGACAGAATGTGTCAACTGAGAGGGGTGGAGATGTTAGCATAAATTTCAATTATTTATTCTTGGTGTCCATCTTTTATTGGCTCAGAGGGTTATGGGGGGAGAATTCTTCATTACTCACTATATTATTCATCGACTTTAATATTCACTCCTCATCTTTATTCACCAGCGACGTTATCAACCACGTAACTTTTCCCATTCAATAATTCATCGTTTTCTATTAATTTTTCATTGCTTGGTGTTAATCATTCTAATATTTTGTTACTTATCTTCATTTTGGTATTGTTTCATTATTTAGTAGTTATTATTGTTATTATTTTATGTTTCCTATTTATCTTTTTTTTGTCCAATAATTCCTTTTCTTTCATTCATCGTCATTTATTGTGCTTATTCATTATTCTGATACTTCATTTTTCATTTGTATTCATAAGTGGTGTTATTGGGTAATCTCTCTCTCTCTCTCTCTCTCTCTCTCTTTCTTCTTTGGTCAATAGTAAACTTTCCCTCATGTGTTCTCTACTTTTCCTCCTCCTCCTCCTCCTCCACCCCCTCTCTGTTCTTCCTCCTTCCTCCTCTTCATAATTCATATTTTCAATCTTCATTATTATCTGTTCTTCATGTCGTCTTCTTCTTCATGATTATCTTCTAAATCGCACGTTTATTGTTTGCACTTTCCTCAACACTATTATCGGTCCTGTTGCTTCCCCCATTCTATTTACTCCTAATTCTTTCATTATCTTTCTTCATCCCATATTTTCATCGTATTCTTGTCTTCCTTCATATCTTTATCAGCCACATCTTCCCATCGTTTATTATTATTATTATTATTATTATTATTATTATTATTATTATTATTATTATTATTATTATTATTATTATTATTATTATTATTATTGGTATTATTATTGTTGTTGTTGTTGTTCTTCTTCTTCTACTTGTTATTGCTATTCTTGTCGTTGTTGTTGTTGGTGTTGTTGTTATTGGTGTTGCTGTTGCTGAAAGTAATCACTATCTTACACTCCCTAACTACGTGAGCACCAAACTTGGCCACCGTGGGATGAATTCGTTCTCCTGGTGTACTCTTACCGGTCTGTTGCCCACGCTGGATTCTCGGAAGAAACACGGAAAAAGTTGTATAGTGAGCTGTCGATGTGAACCAGATTATGAGGAACCGAATCGCGCATCGTCCCCAAAAAGTTCACGGCTCCCACTCGACTGAAGAGTAATCACAGTCTGGGCTCTAGAGGTGTCTGTTAACGGTGCTCAGAGATCACACACACACACACACACACACACACACACACACACACACACACACACACACACACACACTTACCTTGATAGAGTCTCATGGTGTTCATATGGGTAAAGGTTATAGCTACTGGCCTTGATGACGTGTCTTTACGGTGTTCAAAAGGTCAGGGGTCACCTTGCTAGTATACCTCTTGGCGGCTCTACCTTTGAAATGAGAAGATCAAAGACACATGCACTAACGTTTAGATAATCCTTACGATGGTGTGTATGTGTATGTGTGTGTGTGTGTGTGTGACTTTGAACTTAGGATGTCAAAGGTCACAGACATCGTGTAAATTGAGAGTATGGGAGACTCAATAAAAGAAACGATGTTATGCATGGCCCTGTTTGTTTACATCACGGAATATACCTCACTGTGTCAGGAATTTACAGTTAAAAGTCCAAAAAGTCCGGATAATTGGCTAATATGTGTCATGGTTGGTCTATAGCTGTGGGGGTGAGCAACTCGTGGGAGACAAAGGATCTATTGTGTTCTGGTCGTCATTGTGTATTACGAGGAAGAGATCCCACTGTGAGTTAGGGTGTGGGCGACAGACAGGCATACACATAGGGGGGTTGTCCTTTCATCTACTCGTGGTCCTCTATATCACCACCATCACGGGATAACGCTATAATTGCCATCTCAAGCTGGTCATTCATCAGCAGGTGCCCTCACGATACTCAGGAGATGTTTCTTAATCATAATAAAATTCCTCAGGTTTTGTTGTTCATCGATAGGCGGTGATTTAAGATCCATGGAAAAAATATCCTGAAGAGAAAAGACATCGTAACTATTCTCTAAACTCATTACTATTATAGGTGTTATACAGGGTGTGGTTTAAGTTATAGTCCACTGAGGCTAACTATCCATGCGGTGGTGAACAACACGACAGAGGAAGAACTGAGACGAGTGTTCAACATGTTATATAAGTCACTTAGAGTTATGACGTGATGTTATTGGTGATTATTTTGAACATTTAGTATCATTTATACGTTTATATATATGGTAATTAAATATAAGTAAAAATAAAGAACTGAGTGCGTTACAACTTTATGATCACCTGCTATAATACTCACGAAGGACCTTTTGCTATCATCAACAAGAGGCCCCATTACCCTCTTCCGACTAGTTATGTGTCTTGAGTTACAGAGCCACAACACTCCCAAAGAAGTAATGCCACTATAACCATCCTCCATCAACAAACACCATCACCCTACTTACCATCCCCAGGACCTCACATCACAAGTCCTGGGGCGTTTCCTTCGTCAATGGATAAATGCTGACGTGGAAATTTTATGCAGGGTAGACGAGGGTGGAGGGTGGAGAGCAGGTTGACACGGCGGCAGCAACAGGAAGTTGACTAAGGACGATGACACCCAATTAGTGAATATGAACACACGAAGCTCTAGGTCTCCTACACGATTCAACTCAAGCTTATTACTGCAAGGAAAACTTATTTGAGGCGATTACGTTAGTGGTGAGACAATACATAAAGTCCTTTGATGTTATACCAGTGGCGGGAATGACCTCTCTGGCACACGCCTGCCCGTCATCTTTATGAACAAATCTACCGTTAGCGAATGAATTCTCGGTGAATATATTTTTCTTTTCGTTCTTCCTGAAGAGTAATGAATGTGCAAAATTCCGTCGACATTCTTGACAAATTTTGGGTTTCTGTGACGCTCATAAAAGATGATTGGAATCTCAATATCTACTTAGTAAGATTTTTCTTCTCTGAAAAGCAGCTTTCACCAACCATAAACTAAACACATATACTGCATGACTCATAAGTAAGCCTCAGATATTGCCAAGTGTTATGCGAATTCTGACATCAACTGTACAGCGCTTCAGTTCTGACAGCCCGTGAGCCAGTTGGAGTTACAAAGTGTACATTGACAACATAAAACTGACGAAAATTTATCATCACAATTTAACTCCATTAATATGCAAGCTATTCATAGGACCCCAAAACGACTGGTATAACAACATGGCTACTAATGTACACTTATGTCTATGTTATAATTTCTGGACAAATAAAGTGTTTTCAGGACTTTATTCACAATGTTATCAGGAAGAGAGAGGTGTGTACGTATCAGGAGCAGGTGTGTACGTATCAGGAGCAGGTGTGTACGTATCAGGAGCAGGTGTGTACGTATCAGGAGCAGGTGTATACGTATCAGAAGCAGGTGTGTATGTATCAGAAGCAGGTGTGTATGTATCAGGAGCATGTGTATACGTATCAGAAGCAGGTGTGTATGTATCAGAAGCAGGTGTGTACGTATCAGGAGCAAGTGTGTACGTATCAGGAGCAGGTGTGTACGTATCAGGAGCAGGTGTGTACGTAACAGAAGCAGGTGTGTATGTATCAGAAGCAGGTTTGTAAGTATCAGAAGCAGGTGTGTATGTATCATAAACGGGTTAAGGAGTTACAGTGAGAGTAAACATAACTAGTCTGACCAAGCAAGGGGTATGGGCATCAGGTGTTGACATCAAGAGAGAGAGAGAGAGAGAGAGAGAGAGAGAGTTGATGTCAGGTGATAACGAGTATTGACGTTATCTTAATCAACATCCATCATCTACACCTGAGCCTTAGCGTTGGTGTTGGAAGGTACGGGGAGGTACAAACACGTTGATTATACCAGGAAAACAAGAGAGGTAAAATGATAACGAATAATCAACACAGCGAATTATCAACTCTCATTAAATTTCTTGTTAATGACCAATTATCTACCGCTAAAGATGTTGTTTTTACCTGAGATAGTATTTTTTTTTTTTTTTTGCTCGTGATACCAACTCAAAAATTATATAGGGACAGTCTGTCTCTCGTAACTACGCATTTCATTTGGATTTTCGTTTTTGTTCTGATTCCGAAAACCAAATAAATACTTTAAAATTATTACCATTATCGATACCGTGTTAAGAATATTTACTCCTAATATTACCTGATACATTTGCTTTACCTTTACGGTGCCCAACGAAGATATCTGCCCAAGCAATGAACCAAAATAATAATAATAATAATAATAATAATAATAATAATAATAATAATAATAATAATAATAATAATAATAATAATGAAAGCCGAAAAAAACATTCAAATTTGCTTTTAAAAAAATTAAGTAAAACACTGACCAATTTTAACCCCAAATCAACCAAATTTAAGTTGAAAATAAAAACAAATTTAATTAAAAACAACAAAATTTACGCTAAAAAATAATTCAAATAACCAAATTTAAAGTCAAAAGTAACAAAAACAATATTTAATTCAAACCTAACCAAACCTTACCACTACCAGCCTAGGCGTCATTTGTTACGTCACTGGATGATTTTTTTTTTTTAGATTGCCCCCAAGGGGGCTAGTTTATCGGGCACCCCCTTACATCCTGTGCAAGGTGAAGCGCAGAAGCGTTTCCAGCGCCCATCTGGGAAGCAAGCTGAGTTCATGCTTGCCTTTATGACTCATGCATTAAGGGCGTAAAAGCCTGAAGGGTCATGGGTTTTGTCAGCAAGTTACATAAAGTGACAGAATGAGGAGTGTGTGGGGTGAAAATTCCCGGTACATTTAATCTGTTTATGGCAAAGTGTATTAAAGGAATGTAAGGAAGAGCTTAGTATACCCTTAGCAAAGTTGTTTAACATGTCCTTAAAAACAGGCGTAGTACCAGAATCCTGGAGGATAGCGAATGTAATACCGATTTTCAAGAAGGGGGATAGATCACTATCCTCTAACTACCGCCCAATCAGTCTAATATCAATAGTAGGCAAATTACTGGAAGCAATTATTTCAAACTCTATTCGAAATCACCTGGAGAAGCACAGATTGATCAATGATTCCCAGCATGGCTTCACAAGCGGACGTTCTTGTCTAACTAATCTATTAACATTCTTTTCACCAGTTTTCGAATCTGTGGACGAGGGGCATAATTATGATGTGGTATATCTCGACTTTAGCAAAGCCTTCGACAGAGTCCCCCACGAAAGACTAATTAGAAAGGTAGAAGCTCATGGCATCAAAGGTAACATCCTTAAATGGATTAGGGCGTGGTTACAGGACAGGAAACAGCGAGTGAGCATTAACTGCACTAAGTCCCATTGGAGCAACGTCACAAGTGGAGTTCCCCAAGGCTCAGTACTTGGACCATTATTATTCATTATGTACATAAACGACATAGATATCGGCATAGACAGCAACATAAGTAAATTTGCTGGTGACACTAAAATAGGACGTGTTATTAAATCTGACGAGGACTCGGCAAAACTACAGGAAGATTTAAAAAAAAATTTCTAATGGTCGGAAAAATGGCAGATGAAATTCAACGTGGACAAATGTAAAGTACTCAGTATATGAGATGTAAACAGGGAAACCAGATACCAGATGAACAACGATGCCATAGAGAAATCCGACTGGGAGAGAGATTTAGGAGTAATGGTAAGCAGGAACCTTAAGCCAAGTAAACAATGTGTTTTTGCCCTTAACAAGGCTAATAAAGTACTTGGGTTCATACAAAGGAGTGTTAGTTACAAGACTAGGGAGGTCATCCTAAAACTGTATCTTGCTTGTGAGACCACACCTGGATTACGCAGTTCAGTTCTGGTCACCGTATTACAGAATGGATATAGAATCATTGGAAAGAATTCAGAGGAGAATGACAAGACTAATCCCGGGCATTAGGAGCCTTGAGTATAGAGACAGGTTAAAGCATCTTAATTTGCACTCTCTCGAGAGACGTAGAGCGAGGGGCGACCTGATAGAGGTGTATAAGTGGAAGCAGGGCTAAACAAAGGGGACATTACAAAGGTACTCAAACTATCCAACCAGGAGCGAACTCGTAACAATGGTTTTAAATTGGACAAATTTAGATTTAGGCGTGAAATAGGTAAACACTGGTTTGGAAACAGAGTAGTGGATGAATGGAACAAGTTACCAAATATCATCATTCACTCGAATACGCTGAATAGCTTCAAACATAGGTTGGATGCTTATATGAGCAATAGGGGTTGGGTGTAAACGGGACTGCCCAGTATGGGCCAATAGGCCCGCTGCAGTTTCCTCCATTCTTATGTTCTTATGTTCTTAAGTGTGGCAGGCCCCTAATAATGTCAAGTGCCAGGCCTGTCACTAGGAGGAGGGATATCTGGTCAGGGAGGGAAGAGGTGTTGGTAACGGCTGGGGACCTGTAGGAGGTCATAGGGCAAGTGAGGATGTAGTGAGAGAGGGTGTGAGAGTCGGTTAACCACAAAGTTTACAAACAGTGCTGCCAGTACAGTTGGGGTGGGACAGGTACAGTAGGGGTGGAAGGGGGCACATAGGCATTGACAAAATTGAGGGACATACCTTTTAGTGTGATTGTGATGGCGTGTGCGTCGACATGCCGGTGGGGTACGGGTAGCCGGGGTGGTGTCCTCAGGTCCAATAGGTAGCCCTGGTGGAGACAGCACAGACACAGTAGCAGGCGCGGCTTTCGGTGGGTGGAGAACAGGTTGAGGCACCACGTGTCGTGAAGATGAGGCAGGACTTCGCAAGGGGGCAGCAGTGCACACCAGGGCAGGCCCGGTAGGCGCGTCACCAGTCGTGAAGGCGGTGGAGTAGGCCGTGAGCAGGTGGGGCTCATAGGGGGACTACCAGCTTGTGTCAAACCAGAAGAGAATTGAATTGAATTGAATTGAAACAGTTTATTTAGCCAGAAAAACACAGATACAGAGTGGATAATAATAACAATTTTAACATGGCTGAGCCAGTTGAGAACCTGAGCTCTCTTTGAGGCACCTGATATTTACTTCACATTTATCTTAAGGAAGTATTATGTAACATTTAGTATCATCTGGAATAGTACAATAGCATGGTAGTAATAAGTACATCTCATAGTGTTACCACGGTTATCAATTCAATATTTATTTATTTTATTTATTATTTTTATTTTTTATTTATTTATTTTTTTATTATTATTTTGTTTATTTATTTATTTATACATACATATACACATACATATACATATATATATATATATATATATATATATATATATATATATATATATATATATATATATATATATATATATATATACACATATACATATAAATTAGAGTGGAATTTAAAAACATAAGTATAATGGGGGAGCAGTACAACCTGGGTTGTACAGTAATAAGGTTGAACAAGAGGACAGAGCTTTCAGGATTATGTCTAGTTGGCAATTATGTTTATTGCAATGGTAATTACTTATTTATTTACATGATAATTTCCGATAAAACGGTTTTGATGGTACAATAAAAGCAGGTACTGTAAATATAGTAAGTGTTACAAGAAAGTATTAATACTTCGACAATAGATATTTTTTTAGAGATGATTTAAAGGAAGGGAGCGTAGTCTTTGCTCGGATGTGTGGGGGTAAGTTGTTCCACACCTTCACACCATGATATTTTATGGAGGTCTGGGACTGAGAGGAGCGCATGGGGGGTGGTCTTAGTAGCTCTGGGTGCCTTAAGTTGTATCTCTGATTATTCCGGAACTGGAAGTCAAGCAAGTGATTGATAGATTTGTCACAGCAGTAAGTGTTAATATCCTCGAATTTAAAAAATTTCAATATAGCAAATTTTTCGTTTGTGTGATCTGTTTTTTTCAAGTAGGTCATTGTCCGTACAACTCTCTTTTGTGCAGTAACCAGAGATTGTGTTTTTGAAGAGCCAGAGGCCCCCCATAGTGTGTGACAGTGTATCAGGTGTTGGTAAACAAGATCATGATAGATTTCTTTCATTGCTGTGAGAGTGAGTGACTGTCGAGTGTGATACATGATACCGCACTGTTTATTGATTTTACTGTGAATGGCTTGTATGTGGTTTCTCCAGTTAAGTTTCTCATCAACAATAACTCCGAGGAATTTAGTATTTTGTTCGCGTTTGAGGACTATATTACCAAGGTACAGGGGGTTCAAGTCTGGAGGTAAGTTTTTTCTTCTGTGAAAGATCGTGTAGTGGGTTTTCTCAAGGTTTAAGGTCAGTTTATTACGTATTACCCAGGTCCTGACTTTAGTTAATTCAGTGTTCATAGTTCTCATCAAGGAATGGAGGTCTGAGTTGCTGGCATAGAGATTACTATCGTCTGCAAATAAGTTGTATTTTATGAGTGTGCTGGCGTGAACTATGTCGTTTATGTACAACAAAAACAGTACTGGACCGAGAATGGAACCTTGGAGGACTCCATACAAGAGGAGTGGATGAGACCTGGCTGGGCTAAGTCATCGAGGTCATCTCATGAAACAATAGCCCGGTATTACCCTCTGCTGATAGTGTCACTATATCTGGCTCCTCTCCTCAGATAGTGTCACCATATGTGCTACTGGGAGAGGTAGGAGGGAGGAGACACATGGGTGTAGTGATTGTTGTGTTGTGTGTGTTATGTTTGTGTGTGGGTTTTTTTGTTTGTTTGTTTTTTGAATGTGTATGTATACTTGTCTGGTTTATCAAATATTACACACTATATTTTCGCTGTATTTCAATTTACTTAATAAATCCATAAACACGTTCTGAAAACAACAAAAATATTGTTATATGTTGTCAGAACGGGGATTGGAGGGAAGAGGGGGGTGAGGAGAGAAGGGGAGGGGAGAGAAGGAAAAGGGAAGGGAGGGAAAGGGAAGGGGAGGGAGGAAAAGGGAAGAAATGAGAGGGAGGAGAAGGGGAGTTAGAAAGGGAAGGGAAGAAAGGAGCGGGAGGGAAGGGTAGGGGGGGAGGGGGAGGGAAGGGTAGGGGGAGGAGGGAAGGGAAGAAAGGAAGGGGAGAGGAGGAATGTTACCACCTGCTGAGACAGGAAGCCATAAAAAATGGCCGGCCATACAGGTACTCCAAGGCAGTCCTACACCTGGCCAGTAATTACCACCTGGAGTCACTTCCCCAGGACAAAATTATACTGGACAAATTCACATCGGACAAAATTCAAGCAGATAGATTGGGTCATTTTATTTTAAGTCAGGTTAGTTTATGTAAGAATATGTTGTTAAATTAGATTGGCCAACGTATGTTAAATAAAGAGTGTTAATTTAGGCTACGTTGGGTTAACTTAGCTTAGATTTAGTTAATTTAGCGTAGGTTAAGTTAGATTGAATTGAGTATGGTCCATTAAGGTAGTTTAGGTTAGGTTAGGTTGTGTTGGGTTAGGTTGGGTTAGGTTAGGTTAGGTTAGGATAATTTTTTGTCAGTCAATATTGGGCACGTCGCCTAACAGGTGTTGCTAGGGCCAGTTCTCGCTCTCCTCAGCTCACTATACTGTCTTGTTTTTATCAAGAGGAATGATGTCTACCTTGTTTATCGAGTTGTTGCTGTTTTTTTCGTTATCTTTCTTTCTTGTTTGAATTTGCGTATGTCTTGTGTGTGTGTGTGTGTGTGTGTGTGTGTGTGTGTGTGTTGCCTTTGTTTTCCTGTGTATTTTAAACCAAATAAATCTACACGTATGTATTGCTAAAAGTCAATAGAAAAGAAAGTCAGTATTCCTCTATTTGACGTACCACATCTGTCCTTACCACACACCTCCAGCCACCAAGGATTAGCACCTGGGCGACAGTGGTGGGAGAGGAGGGACACACCGGCCAGTCCAGCTCGCCTCCCAAGGAGAACCACCCAGGCTGAGCTGAGGATAGCAACACCCTTCACTCCACCTCTCCCTCCTCCACCTGCCATTACCCACCGTCGACACCACCCATACCTTCTCCCAGACGTACACACGCACGCTTACACGTCTCCATACAACATACGCCCCTACACGTACACACAGTTACTCGCAAGAAGAACGGGTTTTTACAAGGACGACGGGGTACCTTCATCTCCTCCCGCTCTCGGAGATATTGCTGTTTCCAGGAGGGAGTGACTACTGTCAGAGGGAGAAGGTGATCAGGGAGAGGAGAGGGGAGGGAGGGGTGACTGCCAGATAAGAACCAGGTCTTCCGAGAGAGCACTGAAGGTGGGGCCGCCCCGAGTAACGGGAGGCTGTGAATCATCCGTTGTTGCAAAGGAACTTGGTGGTGCTGCGTATGTTGTTGTAATGATGCTGCTGGCGTGTAGGAGGCAGCCGCTGAGGGATTTTGCTGTGTAGGTGCTGTTATATAAGTAACATAATTCCGCTAGGTTATATCACTGAGTGGAATGTTGTTTACTGTAATCTTTCACCTGCAAGCTTAAGCCAGACGTTGTAAACATCTCGGTAGTGTGAGGAGGACACAGTACCGTGAGAGCCATCCCCTGAAGTCTCCGCCATCCCGTTATCCTCCCTTAAACCTGAACAAACGGACGAGTATAAACCTTGACTTTAATCAGCTTGACATATACGACACCACAAGGACTTACGTATACCAACATCATTATTATACTGTACTTCAATAATAAATACTTAAAATTCTCGGTTAACATTCATTAATCAAACTAATGGCATCTGTATGAAGAGAAAAAGGTTGACAGGTTATCACTTGAGCCTGACTTTTTGTAGTAGTGTGAATCAATGATATGTCTGTGTGTGTGTGTGTGTGTGTGTGTGTGTGTGTGTGTGTGTGTGTGTGTGGAGTGTTAGCCTTAAGGAGACCTCAAGGCCACGGAAGTTGTAGTGGTCAGGAGGAACAATAGTAAGTTATATGGGCACAGATATATAGTGTGTCTCACCATCACCTGGACATAATCATAAAACAAAGGCTGGTGGTGAATTGATGGACCTGTGTGTGTGTGTGTTATCTACAACTACCACAACACCCTGTTGCTGCACCTACACCGGTTAGAACGTTTATTGCAAACCATCCCAGGCTAATAAGAACACCACTACACTCACACGCTACTAAGCTGTAACCATAAGTAGCATGGCGTCCCGTTACACACACACACACACACACACACACACGTACCAGTCATCCCTTCAATAAAGAGAGGAGCAGTACACTTTCACTACACCTACACACTTGAGGAGACACTCAATACCCTGCTAACACACCTGGACGAACTCCCAGGAGGTTATAAAACGACTTGTTTTTGCACTCTTCGTGATAACACCTTGTCTTGCATATATTTTGAATATTTCCAGGTAATTTTCCTATTAACAGGATGATGTTGCAGATTGCATTGTTGCATCAGATCATATGCTATTTTTCTTTCATAGTTTTTCTTTCCTCGACCTCAAATTAAAATGCTTTACCTCTTGCAGTAATTACACTCTATGTTTAAATGTTCTTAGTGCCTTCAGTAACTAAGGTGTTTAAAGCACTGTTCATAAGTCCTGGCCGCTACACTAAATATGTTTAATGTTATTGTTTATAAATAGTATTATTGTGCTGAGGAAGTGATCAACATCCTGTCAGCAGTTTTGCGTGAGGTGTTGAGTGGTGTTGTGGCCTTCCAAGTGGTGTGCTGGGTAGTGTGTGGGCGTCCGTCATCTGAAATGGAGGGAATGAGAAAAACGATGACGATTGTGATGATGATAATTTGATAAAATAAACAAATTGTTTTTAAGAACAGCATGAACGAATATACTACTGCTACTACTACTACTACTAATAATAATAATAATGATAATAATATTATTATTATTATTATTAATATTAATAATACCATCACTGTATGCACACAAACAATAATAGTCCTCACTGCTAAAAATCAGCATTTCCCAGAATCACTTAGACCCAACACCCATTATCCACGGCCTTGTCTGACACACTGGCATTCTCCGAGCACAGCCTCCGACATCACGTAAGTCTTGTTCACTGTCATGCAAACTGAGATCCACAAGTTAGTAAAGTTTTTCCACAGCCTCCTTGGTTAATGATATGTAGCAATAGTGGAGTGCGGGGTCCCTCAGCAACACTGGCAGGTGATGTTGGAAGGGCTCAAGGTAAGCGAGAGAGTCTGTAGGAGCGAGGTAGTGGCGTTGTTGCCAAGGTCTTGGGTGTGTTGGAGGAGGAGGCGAGAGGGTGGGTGTTGTCTGTCCATCTCTTAGGTAGTGGGTACACATTCCACACACATTCACCGCTTGACGGGTGGCTGGCTGACGGGGCCACTAGTCTTGAAGAACCTTGCCAAGGTAATGATTTATACTGATAATATGATGGATTAATTTGTTTTTCCCCTTTGCGTGTACGTGTGTGTGTGTGTGTGTGTGTGTGTGTGTGTGTGTGTGTGTGTGTGTGTGTGTGTGTGGCTTGTGGCAGGGTGAGTGTGCGGTATCGTGTAATACAGGTGATACGTGAGACTCGTACTACTTAACCTCTGAATTTTCATGCATTATAAACTACTTGAAAACAACAAGTACGTAAGAGTGAAATAATTCCTCACGATACATTTATTACGACTGTAGATACTCAGATAAACCCGGCCAGTATTCTAAGCATACAAAAAGGAAGTTAGAATAATATAAGGTGGTGCAATGTGGTGGGAACAAGTTAACGGCGAAACTCGATAGATGAAAGTAGATTCTTGCAATAATGACGCAGTTGTCCGTGATATATATATTTTTATTTGCCTCCGAGGGGGCTAGTTTATTGGGCACCCCCTCGATTGTGAGGTCATTCTTGTGTGTGCAGGTCGGGTCTGATGGTTTATACCGAGGTCAGCTGGTAGGGTGGGCCCAGCTGGTGGCCTAGTGTACAACTTGGGCAGAAGCTGATCAATATGGTCGAGGACTTACAGTTTTATTTTTTTTTTCTGTTTAAGTATCAATATGTTATAAGCAGGTGGTGACATAGGCTTACCCCAGACGTTGTTGTTGTTGTTGTCGTTGCTCTGGAACCACCTCGTGACCTCGCTACTTCCGGCTCGTGTTGCCGCTAGAGTGACCACGGTGTACACGTTGCTGACTTCTGACCTTTATGACCCAGCTGGTGGATGAGTGCGTAGAACATTATCTTTCTGACCTTGACTAAGAGTGCCTTGACGCTGATGGAAGAATGCCAACCTCCTGACCTCTGTGACCCTGGTGGACGAGTGTCTGGCACTGAGACCCCCTGGCAGTAGGAGCTCCGTCGCCAGCAGGAGTAGGACTGTAGGTGATGTGATGCTGCAGCGAGAAAGTTGTTTATGTTTTTATTTACACTGAAACTGTTTAACGCTCTTTGCATCCGTGTCGTTAAAACGTTCAGTACATATTTATTACTGTGTGTGTGTTAAAACTTCTTACTACACGTCAACAACAACAACAACACATCACCGGGAACCACCCATCACACAGCCTCTGTCCTGTGAGCTTACGACAGGACATCACCTTGTCACTCTTTAGCGCTGTAGGTGTTCATTATATCGTGTTGTATTATCACATCACAACATACACGTCATCCCGACACAGGGGGCGACACACGTGCTTCTCGCTCAGTTTCAGGGGTGACTCACTCATCTTTGCTGTGTGTTAATCTCACAGCACCGGGAGATGGGGTGGGTGGGGAGTGAGGAGGGAGGGCAGGATGACCGACATTCCTGTGGATTATCTCGGATTCCCAGCGTCCTTCGAGAACGCTAATCGACATTATAAGATTCTGAGGGATTCTCATAATTCTCTCCCACTGGACGGTGATTGTGGTTCTCCGACGTTCGTGAATCCTCTTAATTCTCAGCCTCGAGTTGACACGACAAAGACTTAACCCTTGTCTGTCGAGCTGCCCGTGTCTAGTTTGTTGTCGCAGTGAAGAGAATTATAATCACGATGTTAGTTGTGATGTATGTGTCGCCAGCTGTGTCAGATGGCAGAGTTATATCAACAACACATTATTGCTGACAGTGTGTTATACTTTCTTGGTATTATCAGACGGCGTTATTTTCTTATAAAAGTAAATTATATTGTTGATACTGCATTATCAAGTTTACTCTCTTGTTGACATCACACAGGATATTAACAGAGCATTACCGTAGGGGCTATATAGTGTTGTTTACATAAAGAACACAAACAAAGGCTCCACCTGTAAGACTTGACCTCAGCATCACTGGCCAACTGTTTATCCCTCTTAGTTTATATTCCCTCCGTCGTGTCCCCACTCAGCACCAGCTTCAGGTTGGCTCAGTAACTCATCAGTTTGTTGTTGTCACTGTCACTCCCACTCAGCACCTGCACGATATACAGCTTCACCATGACGTCCAAGAATCACTTTGAAGTCCCTCTGTTGTATAAACACATTCTAATGCAGATAAATGCTTAGTTGCCCCACCTTCATAACTACAGTCGTTGGCAAAGAATATGAATAATTTTTAAAGGTAATATTTATTGATATTAAACCATCAGTTACCTGCCATTCAATAGTGTAAACCTTCTGTGTAAACTCTTCTATTTGTTGGTGATGATATGAAAGAGTTTATATTGATCCCGCCACATCATCGTTCATACTGACGCATTAAACCACCCAGCAGTAACAAAGTGGAGGGCAGTAGCAGCAGTAGCAATGTGTCACGTCAATTTGTTTTGTCACCACGGAAGTCATATTATTTCTTTGGAGCCAAGACTCGAATTCTCATACATTGTTACTTTATTTTATTTATTGGTCTCATAATGTGTGATGTAAGAACACGTTTAGGTCACTCGCTACCACATGAGCAACACAAGAATGATGGAACCAATTTATACTGAGACTATCGTAACTGGGAAGCAACTCATATCCCCCCCCCCTCCATCACAATGAGACAAACAATAAACAATGACACAAACAAACAACATTGACACAAATATCAAACAATGACAAACAAAAAACAATGATGCAAACTATAATCAATAACACAGACAAAAACAATGGCACAAACAACAAACAATGACACAAACAAAAACAATGACACAAACAACAAACAATGACAAACAAAAAACAATGACACAAACAAACAACAATAACACAAACAACAAACACAAGGTGAGAATCTATCCCTGATATTAAAACATTCTTGGTATCTGTGGTTTAGTGAGGTCTTTCTATCTCCTGAAGTTGTTTTGACCGATCTGGTGTGGTCGCTATCTCAAGGTTCTAGAAGGAAGGGTAGGGGAAAAGAACACCCAAGACCCTTTGGTACATGAAGTTGTATGGTAGGAAAAAAAAAAACCACGTGTATGCGGGTATGGCGTGCGTTGTTTGGTCCTGCTTTGCTAAGACGTGGTGGGATTTTGTTCTCTCTCGGTATAAGTTAAGGTAGGGTATAGATTCAGAGAGATGGTCAAATAAAATGGCGTTGATATTGTACCAAGACTCTGACTCTAACCTACAGTAACTACGTGCTCTCTCTCTCTCTCTCTCTCTCTCAAAAATATATTAAACTACGGAGAAAAGAGGAAAGGAGATATTACGGATGTGTGTGTGTGTTTGTGAGGGGGAGAGTAGGGCGGGTGGGAGATGGGGAGAGGAGTGGGGGGGGGATAAGGGGAGACGAGTGGGAGGGGAGGATGTTCAGATCTGTGTAACAACAAGGGGAGCAAAACACTCGAGGCTAATTCATCCGTTCCGACAAACACCAATAAAGACATAAATCAACCCGGAAATACGAGGTCGACAAGGACAAAAACACGGCAACAAAAACACTATTAAAACGACAACAACAACAACACCACTGGAACAACACCGTGTTTGCGTTGACAGTCTAGCCATATATTCTTGCTCTGTCTTCTTCTTCTTCTTCTTCTTCTTCTTCTCTCACTTATTTTATCACTACTGACACTTCTCTTTTATCCTCTTTCATCATTCACCCCCCTTCCACCCCCCTCCACCCCCCTCCACCCCCCTCCACCCCCTCCTTCTCTTCACCTTAGCCTTACGCCTTTACTTGATAACCAGAAGAGCTGAGATGGGTGGAGGTGTTAATGGGTGGAGGTGGTGGAGGTGATGGTGATGGAGGTGGTGGAGGTGATGGTGATGGTGGTGGTGGTGGTGATGGTGGTGGTGGTGGTGGTGGTGGTGGTGGTGGTGGTGGTGGTGGTGGTGGAGGTGAGTGGTGGTGGTGGTGGTGGTGGTGGTGGTGGTGGTGGTGGTGGAGGTGGTGGTGGAGGTGGTGGTGGTGGTGGTGGTGGAGGTGGTGGTGTGGTGGCGGTGGTGTGGTGGTGGTGTGGTGGTGGTGGAGGTGGTGGTGGAGTGGAGGTAATGGTGGTGGGTGGTGTTGGCAGGGGGGGGGGCAGGTCCGAGGGTGGAGAAGGCGTGGTTGGCGTGGTTGGGGGATAAGTGGATAAGTCGAGCACGTGGCAAGTGTGAGGGATACATTTTGGACAGGACTAAATGGGAGAGTGATCCGGAGTAGGGAGGTTTACAGGGGGAGTAACCAACAGACAGACAGACAGAGGGGGATAGAGACAGACAGATAAACAGACATAGAAAGAGTGACAAAGGAGAAAGAAAAAAAAAGAATTAATAAAAATAGATAAGAAAGAAAGAAAGAAAGGCAATAGGACTAGTGCTGACTACCCACGCTGACCACAATTGAATCAACCAACCAGACTGCCACAGGATGGGAGGAGGAAGGGGGAGTAGGAGGAGGAGGAGGAAGGAAGGAAAGAAGGGGGAGGAGAGATATCAAGTAGGAGGAGGGGGAAGGGGGAGAAGGAGGGAGAAACGGAAGGAGGAGGCGATGAGAGAGAGAGAGAGAGAGAGAGAGAGAGAGAGAGAGAGATACGGGATGGGGAGATAAAGGTTTGTACGGAAATAAGGGTAAAGGGAGGAGGAACAAGAAGAGTAGAGAAGAGAGATAAAGGGGAATGAGGAAGCTAAGATAGGGAGAAGGTAAGAATGGGAGGGATGGAAGAGGAGAATAATGAAGGATACAAAATAACAGTAGAAAGATGGGAGAGGGGAAAGGGGAAGGGAATCAAGGGAAGAGGTAAGGGGTAGAGAGAGAATGAGAGAGTAATCCAATCACCCATCACCAATTAAGGAAGAATCATCCATCACCATCTATCCTTTTATCTCTTCCTCTTCCTCTCTTCTCTCCCTCCTCCTTACTTTCTCTCTCCTACTTCCCTACTTTCTCCCTCTTCTTCTTCCCTTTATTCTCCCTCTTCCTCCTCCCTTCGTCTAACTCAAACTCCGTTAAGATTATTTTTATTTTTTTTAAGTTTAATTTTCTATCCATTATCTCCTCTTTCTCTGTGATGTCTCTCTTTTCCCTGTGTCTAATCTCCTATTTCTTAATCGCTTCTATTTCTTAACGCCCTTTTTCTCTCCCTTCTTTGTAATCTCCTTTTCACCTCTCCCTTTTCTCCTCTTTTTATTCTTCCATTCTTTTCCCTTTGCCCTATTACTGACCTCCCTTTCCCTTCATAGTTTCTTAATCCCCCTTTTATCACCCTCACTCCCTTCCTCATTTATCTACTTTTCTCCTCCCTCCTATTATTCTCTCTTACTTTATATCTATTTTTCTCCCCCCACCCCCTTACATTCTTATCCCTCTCCTCCTCTTCCTCCAATCATCTTCTATACTTTCTTCCCTTATTCTGTTTCTCACCTTCCATCTCCTGCTTTTTCTCCTCCTCCCACCCCCACCTAATCCTACCCCCTCCCCCCCCCCCCCCCCCCCCCCCCCCCCCCCACTCTATTTAATCTCCCCCCCACACCCAAATCAAATGACAGTCTTGGATTTTTGGAATATATTCAATTTTCTGTCAGTGTAGAATGAGAGCAAAAAGAGAAGAGAGGAGCTATAAATATATAACGAGGGGCCCAGACCTGGACGGAATCAGATGGACGTAACAGTGAGTCGGAGGAGGGACCGGGGGGAGAGAGAGGGGGGGCTGCATGATGTGAGGGAAGGGATATTAGAAAATAGAAGAATAGGGTAGATGAAGAAACGTGATGGAGGGGAAAATGAAGAGAAAGCGATGAAAGAAGAATGAACAGAATGGAGGTGAGGGAGGGAAGGAACGGGATGGGGATACGAGGTGGAATGAGGGAGGAAGGGGATGCTGATGAGAGTGCTGGAGACGTCATCACATGAGCCCAAACATGGCGATGTCCCAGCTTAGGAATGGGAGGAGGAGGAGGAGGAGAAAAAAGAAGGAAGTGGAGGAAGAAGGCAGAAGAGGAAGTATGAGGAGTGAGGATAGAGAAGGATGAAGGATGATGATGTGGAAAATTTGTGTTATAATAAACATTCTCGTATTCCAAAAGATGTGACAATTTGCCACACCTTCCATCATGACTCGTGCTAATCTCTGTTACGTAAACTCTCTATGTTAATACAAGGAGCATCAGGAGGATGAGTAGTAGTGAGTGTCGGGAAAATAGTAATAGTAATAATAATAGTAATGATAATAGTAATAATAATAATAGTAATAATAATAATAATAATAATAATAATAATAATAATAATAATAATAATAATAATAATAATAATAATAATAATAATAATAATTGTCGTAAGAGCAATATTATAATTAGTAATTGTTTTTTATATACTATCAGTGCCAGACGTATTATAAGTGGCAGTAATAGTAGGATGAGGCAACAGTCACTGAATGCCGCATAGATCTGCAGCTTAAATAACTCAGCTTAGGTAGGTACTTTTGTGTTAGGATAGTTAGGTAATAAAATGGTGGAGAAGGTATGGATATAAGGGGAGGCTGTAGTAGTAGTAGTAGTAGTAGTAGTAGTAGTAGTAGTAGTAGTAGTAGTAGTAGTAGTAGTAGTAGTAGTAGTAGTAGTAGTAGTAGCTTTGGAATGTTTGCAACACTGTTACCACCAGACTGTGGGAGTAATGGCCATGACTAGCAAGAAATCACACACACACACACACACACACACACACACACACACACACACACACACACACACACACACACACACACACACACCAAGAGCACCGCCTGACCAAATACAGCACATTCTGTGGGTAAGTCAGCACACAGGGCATCCAGGGCTCTCCCGCCACCACCTGGTCCACCTTAGCAGATTGAATCGAACCTGGTCCTTGGGAAAACCAAAGTGATGTCCGTCTGTCTTGGTTGCAAAATGCTTTTTTTTGGGCGATCGGAACATGTGCGGTGTGATTTGTGTGTGCGTGTGGAGAGAGAGAGAGAGAGAGAGAGAGAGAGAGAGAGAGAGAGAGAGAGAGAGAGAGAGGACACCATTGAAGTAACATCTACGTGTGTCTTGTAGCACCTGAGGCTTCCAGAACACAATCATAGTTTGTCTTACACAAGCGAGAACACTTTCACACACACACACACACACACACACACACACACACACACAGCCTTATTCTCCTTCACACGGACTACTGCTGTTTAATCACGTTATAGGGCGCACACATCCATCCATCCTCACTTCCCTCAACATCCATCAGTGAGTCAGTATTGCCCGCATCTCATCACCACCTGGGAATGTGTTGATGAGTGTTGATGTGAAGCTTCAACCTTTTCACCACCGCCACTCCCAAAACCCGGACCATCTACTTTGGTACCCTCAATCTGTCATCAACAACACACACACACACACACACACACACACACACACACACACACACACACACACACACACACACACACACACACACACACACCTCTTTTCGTTTTCGTCCTCATCGTCTGCCTCCTCCTTCTTCCTCTCATTTTTCCCTCCCTCATCGTCATCATTATCTTCTTCCTCTTCCTCCTCCTCCTCCAGCCCTCCCTCCTCATCGTCATCGTCCTTCATCATCTTCTAATCTTTCGTCACTCACACCTCTCACCACTTCACCTGTCTCCCCCTGCACCCGTCTTTCACACCTAGTATACACGCTGCAGGTGCGGGAGTGTATGGCCTATAGACGCCTCCCTATCATCCGCAAATTACTCCTCTCTTCTTCAGGGTGTAAGACAAACTCCGCTTGTATGTAGAGTTGACGGCGCCATCACCTTGCCCATCCGTCCTCATGAATAATCTGAGTTTGGTTGTTCTTATACACATAGTCTCTCAGTGTGCACAACAACAACAACAACAATACTACTACTACTACTACTACTACTACTTTTTTTTTAAAACGTGGCCTCCATCCTCCCCCAATAGCCACACCTTCGCCGCCATTTTATTACCTTAAAATTAAATATCCTACTACTACTACTTCTAATAATAATAATAATAATAATATCTTAAAAGTTAGTTCCCAATACAACAACACAGGAACATCAGGTACAATACAAGAGGTTAATAATAGCTATAATTACATAGTTTAACTAACCTTTGAAACGAATTTATACCATTACCTGTGTATCCGATTTCATTATCCATTTAACTAGCAATAATCGGTACTGTATCGGACAGGCTAGTGGCGATAATACACACACACACACACTTCTCTGGAATTTTGCTTGGCATCTTGTTCTGCTCAATGCTTGCCCGGTCGTCTCTTGATGGTTAGTGGGTTAGGTGGCACGCGTGGCTTTATCGTGTAGTGCTGCAGTAATCTGACGAATTTAACCTAATGAGATACACACGAAAACTAGATGTAACTCAGCGTTTATGAGCCACAACCTGCCATCAACACACACAAATGGCAAAATTAGAAAATTGTGAAAGTCTTAACTAATGTAACCTCCTCACACACATTAAAAATAACTTGAATATTTATCTAACTTATCTTTTCTATAAGTAAATACCCCTCAAAAAATATGAGTTACTTATTGCAACTTTCCCTGGTAATAAAAGCGTATGTAAATAAGAGCGCCCCTGGAACCAACATACGCACGCACGGGATGTTCCCACGACCTAACCCGGCAGGTACGCGGTCCTGACACTACCACACACACACACACACACCTCCACCAGTGTAGCCAATGCATTCCTTTCACCTCCTAACTTATACCCAAAGAGTACGTCTGCTGTACAAGCGATAATGTTCTTTTTCTCTTAATCTCCTCATAGTTGCTTTTGAATATGTAAAAATGGTTTTACTTAGAGAGTAGGAAAAAATAGTAGTAGTCGTAGTAGTAGTAGTAATAGTAGTAGTAGTAGTATTTGTATTATTATTATTATTATTATTATTATTATTATTATTATTATTATTATTATTATTATTATTATTATTATTATTATTATTATTTCACCTTAGCAGACTATGTCAATAAGCTGAAATAAAAAGCTAGAGAGCGAACAGTAACAATGCCTCAGGTCCAGACTTGACTGTGTATACGTCTGTGAGAAACTGCAGTCTGATCACGAAGAGTAAACGACGGGATCATTGTGGGAGGTGAGGCGGTGGTGCGCTGGGACAGGGTCAAGGAGGTACACGCTATTAATAGGTGGTGGAGGGGGTAGTGTGTAGTGGGGGAGGGGGTAGTGTATAGTGGGGGAGAGGGTAGTGCGAGGTGGTAGGGGTAGTGTATAGTGGGGGCAGGGGGGTGGTGTGGGGGAGGGGGTGGGGTGGTAGGGAGGGGGGGAGTGTGTGGGGTGGTAGGGGTGGTGTATGGGGGGAGGGGGTAGTGTGGGGGTGGGGTGTGTATGAGGGGTGGTGGGGGTGTGGGGTGGTGGGGTAGTGTATAGTGGGGGGGTGTGTGGGGTGTGTGGGAGGGGGGTGGGGGTGTGTGGGGGGGGGTGGGGTGTGGGGTGGTGGGGTAGTGTATAGTGGAGGGAGGGGGTGTGGGGGGTAGGGGGTGGGGGGGTGTGTGGGGGTAAATGTGGGGGTGGTGGGGTAGTGTATAGTGGAGGGGGGGTGTGGGGTGGTAGGGGGTGTGTGGGGGAGGGTGGTGTGGGGTGTGGGGGGTAGGGGTATGGTGGAGGGAGGGGTGGTGGTGGTGGGGTGTGTGTAGTGGGGGGAGGGGTAGTGTGGGTGGTAGGGGTAGTGTATAGTGGGGAGGGTAGTGTGGGGTAAATGGTGGTAGGGGTAGTGTATAGTGGAGGGGGTAGTGTGGGGTGGTAGGGGTAGGGAGGGAGTGGGGGTAGGGGTAGTGGGGGGTGGGGGTAGTGTAGGGGATAAATGTGGGGTGGGGGGGGGTGTAGTGGGGGGGTGGGTGGGTAGGGGTGGTGTATAGTGGGGGGGGGTGTGGGGTGGTGGGGTGTGTAGTGGGGGGGGGTGGTGTGGGGGGTAAATGTGGGGTGGTGGGGGTGGTGTATAGTGGAGGGAGGGTGGTGGGGGGTAGTGTATAGTGGGGGAGTAGTGTGGTGGGGTGTAGGGGGTGGTGGGGGAGGGGTAGGGGTGGTGTATAGTGGGGAGGGGGTGTGTAGTGGGGGGTAGGGTGGGTAGTGTGGGGGTGTGTAGGGGTAGTGTATAGGTGGGGGAGGGTAGTGTGGGGTGGTAGGGGTAGTGTGTAGTGGGGGGAGAGGGTAGTGTGGGGTGGTAGGGGTAGTGTATAGTGGGGGAGGGGGGTAGTGTGGGGGTGGTAGGGGTAGTGTATAATACTCGTAGGTTTACCACCGCTGAGCCTCACCAGTCCACGAGCCGTACCTCTGTAGCTGATTATTGAGTCTTGTTTCTTAGTCTCAACCCAACATCAGAGTCTTTACGTCTTCTTCATCAACGTTTGATTGTATGCTACGGTCTATCGGTCTGCATGTATATCTATCTGTCTGCTTGTATGTCTCTCTGTGTGGTCTGTATGTCTCAAGGCCACGTGTTCTCATTTGTAGCTCTTGAGACGACGACATCATGTTATAGATAAGATAGCAAGATGAGCAAACGCAGCCTTTCCTCCCCTGGTGATAGAAATTAATAATACATAAAACACACACACACACACACACACACACACACACACACACACACACACACACACACACACACACACACACACACACACACACACACACACACCAGAACCGCAAAATTCACACGTGGGCTGTACCTGACTGTGGCCAGATGTCATTACAGCTTTTGGGTTGAGCAGTTAGAGTTCACTTTTAAGGTTTAATGACCCGAAGAAGTGTGTAAGACGTGGTGTGGTGGTGGTGGTCGACGAGCATCTGTTTGTCTGTCTGTCTGTCTGTCTTATCCAGACAGTTGAGGAATGTGTGTGTGTGTGTGTGTTGGGGGCAATGACAGTGTGCTGTTTCTCCCGGAGAGAGAACATCGTATTCTTTCAACAACATATAGACACCAGCACCACTACCACCACCACCGCCACCACCATCACCGCCCCCAACCACCACCACCACCACCAACAACAACAACAACAACAACATACAGGTGTACATTAATTAATTGCCTCCGTGGTGACAGCATTTTAATTAAACTAGGTAAATGAGGAACAGGTAGTAGATAGATAGGCAGCTACCAAACAGGGAGGTACTACCGCCTGGGAAGATATTGGAAGCATAATGTATTGTCTAATGGTAGACCCTGCTGCCATATGGCATCACGAAAATTGTGACCAAGTCCCAGGTTGCTGATCTGACTTTCTGCCTCATTTACACACAATTGCAGGGTCTCAATTGTTTCTCTTTCTATTGACAACACAACATACATATATTGTTTCTCACTTTTGATCTTTTTTGTATTTATTTATGGTTCTTTTCTATTATTATTATTATTATTATTATTATTATTATTATTATTATTATTATTATTATTATTACATTTTTGCCCTCCAGACCCCGATGTAGGTCAGTGACCTGTGCCTGGGTGGGCTAATCCCTGGAGAAAAAACAACAAACAGGATTCAACTCTCGATTAACATACGAGGTTAGTAAGCCATCATTAAGTCATAATTATCATATCATATTTATCATATTCGGAGAAAACAAACACATACCTGTATATGTATATATTGACCTCACCTCTGACGTCAAATATTTCATACTAATTAGACAACCTTTATCAGTTTCATCGAGGACTTATGAGGTCAGGTCAATATTCTAGGTCACTTCACGAACATCTGGTAAAACTAAAATCGCCTCTTATAGGGATTCGAACCTTGTTTATGGATGATTCGGTTGTGTTTATGTTATCTGGGTTCGAATCTCGGTTAGTGGCGTATTTCAGCTAGACATCAATATACGTTTATCTCTTTGGAGTTTCTAGTTTATTGATGACCTTTTCTTTCAGCCAGAGTTAATATTTATGATATAGTACCGTCTTGTATAACAGTGTATAATTATATAGCTGTGTATTAAAGAACTAAAGGAAGGTTATATACGTGTCTACGAGTGTATAAAATTACTAGGAAATACTATAACTATTATTAGCATCTTATGAGACGATAGTAAATATAAAAATTATAGAGAAAGATGATAGGGAATACATGACTAAAGAATGAAGTATTTGATAAGATAGTAAATCATATAAAAATTACGGTTAAGAAAATCCCAAGAGATTATAAAACAAGTTATGATGACCTTGGGAAGATATATGTAAGGGTGTTGAAGGCCTCGGCAGGTACAGGTGTGGTCTGGGCTAATTACCATTCTTCTCTATTCACCTGGGATAATATATGTAAAGAAAATACGAAAGATTTCGCGCTGTAATTCACATCTTCTCGGTCTGTACTCACCCCTGAAGATGTGAATTACACGAAAGCGCTTGGGAACTCTGTGTTTTCGTCTTTCCTTGTGTTATCAGCATATACCTGGATCACGCGCAACTACAGTGATTTACTTGCATATATATATATATATATATATATATATATATATATATATATATATATATATATATATATATATATATATATATATATAAATACGTCTAATATATCAAACCCAAACCTTCACCTTCAAGACGGAAACAGGAATATCCTTTATTTGAAACTTATCCCCCGAGTTTCTGTTTAAAGTTTCAATAATTGTTAAACTTGCGGGAACAAATGTACATGCGTCTGACTGAAGGATCGGCGGCCGAATATATGCATGTTTTTTTTATTTAGTGTTTAACAATTATTTAGTTATGAGTCTTGAGGGTATTTTGTTGGGAAACACACACACACACACACACACACACACACACACACACACACACACACACACACACACACACACACACACACACACACACACACACACACACACACACACACACACTAATACCTCCCGCCACCTTGAATCAGAAGTCTCCGCCACAAGCTCTTGTGTATGGGCTATCTTGTCACCTGGCATAGCTTAAGAGAGTGAAATATATCGAGAATATCAAGGATAACATCTGTTGCTGCTTCCAAAAGAGGTCAGGGAGAGAGAAAAATACACAAAGGC
Organism: Homarus americanus; assembly: GCF_018991925.1. Lineage (NCBI taxonomy): Eukaryota > Metazoa > Arthropoda > Malacostraca > Decapoda > Nephropidae > Homarus > Homarus americanus. Next base: position 803,968 of record NW_024746240.1, read on the forward strand.
GCGTGGTTGATAGCCATCTCGTCTCCGTTTGGGTCTGTGGAGGAGCATTCAGAGCGTATTTTTTCCCGCCCATCTTGTAACTATTTTTTTTTTTAGCGGGAAAGGCCGTGGAACATAAAACCCCGCGAAATTTTGGAACTACAGTAGGTTGTTTATGCAAGAATTTCCGCTTAATATGGGTTAGTTCGTTGTCTTTGTTTACTTTTGAGCGTTGAAATCAACATTATTTATAAACATTTAAGGTTGGTAATCCTGTATTCGTTCCCGCCAAAAAGTTATCCAAATCACAAATCACATCTGCATGGAGTTGAATTCTTTAGAGGCCACCGACCTCAAACTATTCCTTGGAGTATAAGAGGGTTCAGATTACACCCCCCCCTCGCTCTTTAGTGTTAGTATCTGTTATCTGTTAAATAACTTCTTTAACGCATACCAGACGCGTTTATGCTCCTCAGTGTTATGGTATTTTCTCTTTTTTGTGCTGGAGAACAGATACCTTAGTTTCAAAACATAACATCATCAGTGTTTGGTTTCTTTTGACAACGTAGTTAAGAATAGATATAAGAAAACATTAACAATAATAAAGATGTCAATTAAAACAGCCACAACTATGGGAGCAGTAATAGCAATAACCATAACAACAGCAATGACAACAACAACCCATAACATTAGCAATAACAATAGCACACACACACACACACACACACACACACACACACACACACACACACACACACACACACACACACACACACACACACACACACACATCTCTCGTCTCCCACCTCCAAAAAAAGAAACAACTACAAGACCCTTAAAATTATGGGTAATCTCACATACCATCCATATATGGGCCCGTCTGTTGTCGCTCGGTTCATCTCTGCCATCCTTGCTCTCCCTTCAGGAATGTAGAAAAGTGTGAATAATGCATATGACCTGCATTTGTTCATTCCACATCACCGTGGCCTTTAAGAGGAGAAGGGGTTATGGCAGGCGTGTGTAGGGAGATGGGGAGTGGCAGAGGGGTGAAACTAGATGACAGGAATTCCATTTGGCAGACGAAGTGAGGCACGCAAATAGGAAGACGAGTATGAAAAAGGGAAAGATGGAGACCTCACAACTCTTAACCCCAGACAAAAGAGTGTAGGCTAAAGAGACCCTCCTCCTTGCGGTACTCCGGGAATGCATCTGAATAACAAAGTCCTCCCGGTGGGCCTAAACGTGCAGGTGGAGCTAGATGGAAGATGTAATCAGTAAGGGAGGAAAAAATGCACACGACACAGAGTCGGGCCATTGCGCAGATGTATGGGAGGAGATGGAGGGTGTAGTGGAAGGTGGGCAGGAGGCCAGGCATACAGACACACACACACACAGAGGAGCACTACCAGCTTATTAGAGGGATACAGGCGGCCTATCCGGTACTAGTTATGATGAGTGGCTTCCTGCAGCTGCGCCTTCTACGTTTGTACCCAGTGAACTGAGACAAGAATTAGCGCCATCTCAGACGCGAACTGAAGAGCGAACTCAGGAGTTACATAGGCGAGCATTCCTTACCTTAAGCTGGAACTCAGACGCAGACTCGTCCACGAACGCACTTTCTCCGTGTGCTTGTCCACCACCTCATGAACGTCCTATCTCTGTCTCATGGTGGTATCACGTACACAGTCTCAGGTGTCTGATGGTCGTAATAACATTTCCTCTATAGGTGATCACGAGTCATTCACGGTGGGTAAAACAGCAGGAAAGTCTAGGCTAAAGTAGAAAATTCATAATTCTAATCAAACTCTTTAACACTTTTTAGTCGTATTAAAGAACACACGACAAATACAATATTCCCTAAGTACAAAAGAATATTACGCATATCATACACATTCAAATTAAAGTGTAAAGGAAACCCTGAGGATATTATAAGTGTGTCATCTAACTCTCTTTATGAGGTAGTGAATTAAACATTAAATTTTATTGTTGGAGCTTCGAGATTCTGAACATCATACAGTATATTACGTGTGGAGAATGTTGATCGTATGGCTGTAAAAATTGTGAAATAAAATTATTTGTACATCTCTTCGTCGTATTTTAATGAGGGAAAAGTCGGCGTCAATGTGTTATTATTTATGGTCGAACTTATGTTTTCAGTGATGGTGAATTGATATTTTTATGAATAATGGATGGGGAATTATGACATCTTCCTCTCTCTTTGTTTATCCAATTATACTTAATATTTGTGTTAGTTTTGACGACTCGGCTCCATAATCACCCCTGTGGTGATGACTACCTTCCTTGATGAAGGTGTGCTGCCTTATGTTTAATACTTTGATCTTGTCCTGTTTAGTATGCATATAATCTCCTCACGAATTAATATGATTAATATATACTTTATAACTTAAATGTAATTCAAAGTTAAGCTGATGATATTCATCATACGATGCATCAACGCAACACACTGTACAGTGTACACACTGCACTGTCACGCATCAGTACACTGTGTTGTCCTGCGGTAAGTCAGACCCGGGTGACGCGACCGCTGTGAAGTTTTCCCTGGAGATTATTGCTGGTGAATCCGGCTACTGCTGTGGACTTCACCCTGGCAACGCTATGATGATGTTCCCCTTGGCGACACTACAAAGTTCACCTTGCCAGGGCCGGGGTCAGGTAGCCAGGACTCGCGTGCCTGTGGTCTGGTATCTGCTGCTGCATCGACACCACCACCACCCACCACCACCACTGCCCACAACTACCCACCACCTCAACCACCCACCACCACAACCACCCGCCACCACAACTACCTACCACCACAACCACCGCCCTCACCATCACTATCACCGCCACCATCACCTCCATGGTCCACTACCATCACCACCACCCTCACCCCCACCAAGGCTCTAAGATCACCACCAGTAGTCAACACTAGATCAGCATGGGGCAACACAGACGTAGTGACACAACAGGTCGCTGCCAACACACCCCGTAAACGCGCACAAAATGAAGAGATTAATATGACAACTGAAATAAAACAAATCAGAGCTCAACTTGCAGCTCAAAATTATCTGTTAAAGAACCTCTGTGATATCACAATACCGACCTACCCGCCGAAACGATTAATTGCGCAAAATCCTTATCCAACACAATTGAGAAAGGAGTTAGCGTTAACAGCTGGGCATCCACTCTACAAACTGAATTAGTTGCCATACTCACAGTCATTAAATTTATTGAAAACACTGTTATTGACAGTCTCATCGTCACGCATTCTCTATCCTCACTAATTGCACTTGACACCTGCAACTCAAGTTGTCACGCACTTGTCTCTGAAGCCACACACAAATATGCGTACCTTGTTGACCGGGGTGTCAAGATCAAACTGTTGTGAATCCCCTCTCATATAGGCCTCAAAGAACATGACAGGGTTGAAGTCCTCGCCAAACTCGCGTCTAACAAAGCCACTTTTTAATACAATCCAGAGATGTCAAAAGAACCTTTAAAACTGCAATCATGAATGAACTTGTTAATGAATTTGACGCAAGCAGACAAGCGCAGAGTGTGAATATGCGAACATATGGCCACACACTGGCAGAATGTTCCTCATCCAGGTGTGAACAAGTTAACTCCTACGTACAGACCTAAACACACAATGTATTGGAAATACTCTGTAACGTTTAATACCATAATATTCTGACCACTGGGGTTTGTTATACACCCTTTGTGACCTAGACTGTTTTTTGTTCGTGTTTTTGCGCTACCGCTTACAGGTTGAGTATAGCGTGCACAATAAATTAGCTGTTTCCTGAGGCAACATTCAAGATCAAATTTACCAATACCATCACCAGTACTCACTATCACCACCAATACCAGTTTGTCACCACCATTAGTTGCTACGTGCCACACATGGTCGACTTTTTTTAATTGGTTCATTAAGTAAAGCACTGTGTTAAATATAGTTATGTATTTGGTATTAATGTCGGGGTTTACTTGGTCAATCAGCTCAATTATCTGTTGGATTATACCTTACTGTCTTCTGTGACTTCCTGTACTAACGACCCCGACTACCTTAACTACAGCTTAAACTTTTGGAATTTAAAGGATTGCACACTTTTGATATATATATATATATATATATATATATATATATATATATATATATATATATATATATATATATATATATATATATATACAGTATATATTAACGCTCATAGGAGCGCTATTGGTTTGTTGCTGGAGAAATAAACTCTCAACGTTGACTCTTACCATATAATTCGGTCAAAACCTGTTAAAGAACAATTCATGTAACAAATACTGTTATCTCAGGACACATAGTATGAATAATACAATCAATATACAGTACCTAGCCTGTTAACATCTTAAATATAACTCACATGTTACATCTGTTGATACATCAGGAGACAATTTGTATAATATGATCAAATTACAGTACATAAATATACTTATTAAAGTTATTTAGAGTTTTTATTTAGAGGCTTTACTAGTTCACGATCACACTCACGTTCTAGGATCTAGGGTTCGACCAGCGTGTTGTTTCTCCTGCAAGAATCGGTAGACTACTGTGAGAGCAATCTCAGCCCAATTGCTGCCGAGGCGAGGCCCATCTGTTTCATATTAAACACGTCAGCAAACACGTTGTCAACACTATGCCTCTCTCTCTCTCTCTCTCTCTCTCTCTCTCTCTCTCTCTCTCTCTCTCTCTCTCTCTCTCTCTCTCTCTCTCTCTCTCTCTCTCTCTCTCTCTCTCTCTCTCTCTCTCTCTCTCTCTCTCTCTCTCTCTCTCTCTCTCGTCTAGTTTTCTTTTGTGGCTATCCCTCTCTTCTCTCTCTCTTCTAGTTTATCTTACATGGCGGCATATATATATATATATATATATATATATATATATATGTATATATATTCTTGTTTCACCTGATAGTTAAACGCCCTACGCTGGGTTAGGTTAGGTTGTGATCAATTTTAAGATGTAAATAAGCTTGTAGCTGATTTTCATGTGATCCAAATATCATTATTATCATTCTTTCAGTATCGCCTAATTCCCTCTCACTCTTTATTTCTCTCAACTGATTTTTCCTATTCCTTCTTCTCTTCTACTGGCACCTCTCCTCTATCCCAAGTCAGTCAGTCATCTCATCCCCACAGCTCGTCAATCATCTCTCACCCTCCTCCTATTCCTCACCTTCACTCAGCCCTTCCCACTCCCTCCCTACCATATCCTCCGCGTTATTGCAACCTTCGAAAACAGACAGGGAGGAAAAACACGACACACACGACTGGTCCGCTATGAGCAGGTAATAATGTGGTGGAGGTGAAGATGGTGGCTTTCAAAACAAGATGAGACGAGTGAATAGGTTTGTGACAGTGATGACTTAGCCCAGCAGGGAGAGAGGTAAGGTTAATATTTCTTTTAAAGTGAGATAAAGAATAGGTCTGCATTATTAAGGGGATGGAGGAGGGGAGGGGGGTGCAGTGTTAGGATTTGGTATTGTTTTTATGTTAGGAGAAAGGGTGGAAAAGATGTTGAAAGGTTCCAGCGTTAAGACAGACACGATGGATGCCTCTGACACTCGAGGAGATGTTATATAATGTCCCTTAGAATGTTGTAGGAAAGATAGTGGGGATGTGTAGTGTTGGTGGAGGGAGGTTGGAGGTGTGTTGTGTTGGTGGAGGGAGGGTGGAGGTGTGTTGTGTTGGTGGAGGGAGGGTGAAGGTGTGTTGTGTTGGTGGAGGGAGGGTGGAGGTGTGTTGTGTTGGTGGAGGGAGGGTGAAGGTGTGTTGTGTTGGTGGAGGGAGGTTGGAGGTGTGTTGTGTTGGTGGAGGGAGGTTGGAGGTGTGTTGTGTTGGTGGAGGGAGGGTGGAGGTGTACATGAAGGGAAGAAGGTTGTAAGTATAATAGGTTCGACGAGCAAACGGACGACCGCTCACTCACCTGTAAGCACCTTGAACATACCTGCGACCCGGCACGTATACTCCTCTAGCTATGTGTGACTACGCAGGAAACACGTTGACGTCTGATCTCTCCCGCCTGTATGATATATTTAGCAAAGTATAAATTATTCATCCGCATCACCTGTCGTCTGGGTCAGGTGGCGCGACACAGATTAATTCCTGGATTTAGACGATAAGCATCAATCTCTTCTTTCAGGAAAACCTATTAATCACTCGTGACTTCCTCCATAAGATAATGGGCTTTATTCTGCCTACAGTCTGTTCCCGTGAGTACTAAAGACGACAGTTATTTTCAGCCATGCATAGTAGAGGAGAAAACTGGCGCATTCCTGGAATTATGTTTAAAATAGAGGTTTTGTGAATAAACTCTCTTAACAAATGGTGTTTTCAGCGACACTCAGGAGAAATTTTACTAAATGCAATGAGCTGCTTAATGGTTCTCGCTGAATATATTTATTGATCTAGAGAGATATAACATCAAAGGTTCTGAAGATCACCGATGTTTATCTCCTGCAGAAGTTGTGGCATAAATATATTACATTCGTCGTGATGTTACTTTGTTTATTTTCTCTCTTTGGTTGATATATTGTGTAAAGAAGCAACGTTAGAGTTCCCAAACAACAAATTTTAGTGGTGTATATTAATTGGATGATTTGCTGTCTTTTTAACTTAAGTGTTGCTTTTGAAAATCATAATACAATTGTCAGTGGTTGCCTCACCCCCACTCCTGAGCGAGGGTGGAGGTACAGTACAGTAAAGGGCGTGTCCACTCTGACGAAGAATCTCAGTAAAGTGTTCAGTTAGAATCACCTGCATTGGCGCACGTGTTTGTTGACGCTGGCTGGAAATGTATTATAACGCATCACAATATTCTCTTTGATCTCGACAATAAGATTTATAATAAAAGTTTAGCACAAATGATACAGGAACACAAATTAAGCACTGAAGGTGTTATACAGGATTTGTCAGTTTAATTACTTACGGACACTGGCAGGTTTGGTGGAGCATTGGAACCTTTTTATATGTGTCACGGGACAAGAGGAGAGAAACAATAGATCTTACTGAACTATTTACTTAAACTGTGATTGTTAGTACAGTCTGCTGTCACATGAGGGTAACACTGACCGTCATCAAATAGATAATGACGACGAAAGTAAAATCACGTGATAAAATATATCTCCATGTTTACGTAAAAGGTTTTTATGAGACAGTCAGCTATTTGACTAAAAGACGTGACTGACAGATTAAGTGACTGACCTTCTGATTTCTTTATATATTTATATATATATATAGAGATTTTTTTCACCCGCCGGATGACGTCTTTTATGTGGAATTTTTACATCCTGTAGTTTACTTGTGTTCAGCAAAATGGCTGTCAGGTGTTGTATTCAGTAGATCACTGATTAGCCAGCCACCTGCCCATACCTGGTAATGTAAAACCATCTTCCCGTAGTTTACCACCTGTAAGTGTTGCGTATGGTGAGAGTGGCTAGTGAAGGATAGGTCAATTTACACACACACACACACACACACACACACACACACACACACACACACACACACACACACACACACACACACACACACACACACACACACACACACCTGTTAGTCAGCAATATATTTAGAAATCCCATCTTGTGCAATGCAGTAGAGTTTTCATAGACTTCTTAGCGAGCATCAGGAGGTGACCCTCGAGCTACTGCTGAACCTTATGTTTCCCCCTGCTGACCCTCCTGCTACTCCCTTCTGTTCCCCTGCTGACCCTCCTGCTACTACCCTTCTTGTCCCCCTGCTGACCCTCTTGCTACTACCCCTTCTGTCCCCTGCTGACCCTCCTGCTTCTGCCTTCTGTCCCCTGCTGACCCTCCTGCTACTACCCCTTCTGTCCCCCTGCTGACCCTCCTGCTACCTTCTGTCCTCATGCTACTCCCTTCTGTCCCCCCTGCTGACCTCTGCTACTACCCCTTCTGTCCCCTGCTGACCCTCCTGCTACTACCTTCTGTCCTCCTGCTACTACCCTTCTGTCCCCCTGCTGACCCTTTTTGCTACTCCCTTCTGTGTCCCCTGCTGACCCTCCTGCTACTACCTTCTGTCCCCCTGCTGACCCTCCTGCTACTACACCTTCTGTCCCCGCTGACCCTCCTGCTACTACCTTCTGTTCCCCCTTTGACCCTCCTGCTACTACCCTTCTGTCCCCCTGCTGACCCTCCTGCTACTACCTTCTGTCCCCCCCTCTGACCCCTCCTGCTACTACCCCTTCTGTCCCCCTGCTGATCCTGCTACTACCCCTTCTGTCCCCCTGTTGACCCTCCTGCTACTACCCTTCTGTCCCCCCTGCTGACCCTCCTGCTACTACCCTTCTGTCCCCCCCTGCTGACCCTCCTACTCCCTTCTGTCCCCCTGCTGACCCTCCTGCTACTACCCCTTCTGTCCCCCTGCTGACCCTCTTGCTACTCCCTTCTGTCCCCCTGCTGACCCTCCTGCTACTACCCCTTCTGTTCCCCCCTGCCCTCCTGCTACTACCCCTTCTGTCCCCTGCTGACCCTCTGCTACTTCACCCTTCTGTCCCCCTATGACCCTCCTGCTACTACCCCTTCTGTCCCCTGCTGACCCTCTCCTGCTACCTTCTGTTCCCCTACTGACCCTCCTGCTACTACCCCTTCTGTCCCCCTGCTGACCCTCCTGCTACTACCCCTTCTTTCCCCTACTGACCCTCCTGCTACTACTACCCCTTCTGTCCCCCTGCTGCTGACCCTCCTGCTACTACCCTTCTGTCCCCTGCTGACCCTCCTGCTACTACCCCTTCTGTTCCCCCCTGCTGACCCTTCTGCTACCTTCTGTACCCCCTGCTGACCCTCCTGCTACTACTACTGTCCACCCTGCTGACCCTCCTTGCTACTACCCTTCTGTTCCCCTGTTGACCCTCCTGCTACTACCCCCTTCTGTTCCCCCCTGCTGACCCTCCTGCTACTACCCCTTCTGTTTCCCCTGCTGACCCTCCTGCTACGACCCTTCTGTCCCCCTGCTGACCCCTCCTGCTACTACCCCTTCTGTTACCCCCTGCTGACCCTCCTGCTACTACCCTTCTGTCCCCTACTGACCCTTCTGCTACTACCCTTCTGTCCCCCTGCTGACCCTCCTGCTACTACCCTTCTGTCCCCTGCTGACCCTCCTGCTACCCTACTTCTGTTTCCCCTGCTGACCCTCCTGCTACTACCCTTCTGTTCCCCTGCTGACCCTCCTGCTACTCCCTTCTGTCCCCTGCTGACCCTCCTGCTACTCCCCTTCTGTTCTCCCCTGCTGACCCTCCTGCTACTCCCTTCTGTCCCCTACTGACCCCTGCTACTACCCTTCTGTCCCCCCTGCTGACCCTCCTGCTACTACCCTTCTGTTCCCCTGCTGACCCTCCTGCTACTACCCCTTCTGTCCCCCTGCTGACCCTCCTGCTACTACCCCTTCTGTTACCCCCCTGCTGACCCTCCTGCTACTACCCCTTCTGTCCCCCTACTGACCCTTCTGCTACTACCTTCCCCCTGCTGACCCTCCTGCTACTACCTTCTGTCCCCTGCTGACCCTCCTGCTACTACCCCTTCTGTTCCCCTGCTGACCCTCCTGCTACTACCCCTTCTGTTCCCCCCTGCTGACCCTCCTGCTACTACCCCTTCTGTTCCCCTGCTGACCCTCCTGCTACTCCCTTCTGTTCCCCCCTGCTGACCCTCCTGCTACTACCCTTCTGTCCCCTGCTGACCCTCCTGCTACTACCTTCTGTCCCCTGCTGACCCTCCTGCTACTACCCCTTCTGTCCCCTGCTGACCCTCCTGCTACTACCCCTTCTGTTCTCCCCTGCTGACCCTCCTGCTACTACCCCTTCTGTCCCCTACTGACCCTTCTGCTCTACCCTTCTGTCCCCCTGCTGACCCTTTTGCTACTACCCTTCTGTCCCCCTGCTGACCCTCCTGCTACTACCCCTTCTGTCCCCCCTGCTGACCCTCCTGCTACTACCCTCTGTTCCTCCTGCTGACCTCCTGCTACTACCCTTCTGTCCCCTGCTGACCCTCCTGCTACTACCCCTTCTGTCCCCCTGCTGACCCTCCTGCTACTACCCCTTCTCCCCCCTGCTGACCCTCCTGCTACCACTCTTGCTCCCTTCTGGTGATCCTCTTACTACCAACAACTCCCTCTGCCTCCTCTCTCCCGTTCCTACCCCTTCCTCATTCCCTCTTCCTCAACCCCTTTTTCCCTTCATTTCTCCCCTCCCTCCTCTGTCCCTCTCACCCCACCCCCTCGCCCGCAGCTCATCAGAGTCTCCTCTATGGGAAAAATGTGGTTACGACAGGTTCTGGTGACGCTGTAGGAGCGTGACTCATGCCCTGCACCGCCTCCTTATCCCTCCTTCCTCCTCTCTTCCTCCCTCCTTCCTCCCCGGTGAACTCTCCTTCTATCACCCTCCTTCCCAGGTGACCTATCCCCTTTTCGTAAGTCTCAGGTGAACCTCCTCCCCTCCCATCCAGGCGATCCCTTCCTCTTCCTCCCACCTTACCTCCCTCTCAAGTGACATCTCCCATCTCCTTTCCTCCCCGTTCTATCACTAATCCTCCGTCATCAATAGTTATCCATTACCTCTTCCTCCTCCCTCCTCCTCCCTCCCTCCATCCCTCCTCCTCCTCCTCCTCCCTCCCTCCCTCCTCCCTCCATCCATCCCTCCCTCCCTTCCTCCCTCCCTCCCTCCCTCCCTCCCTCCATCCCTCCTCCCTCCCTCCCTCCCTCCCTCCCCCTCCCTCCCTCCCTCCCTCCCTCCCTCCCTCCCTCCCTCCTCCCTCCCTCTCTCTCTCCGACTACCCTCTTCGTCCTTCCTGTAGAATGTAGATGGCTCCATCCTCCTTCTTCTCTTCTTTCTAGATTCCCTCCCCTTCCTCCTCTTCCCTCTCTTCCTTCAGCCAACACCTTCCTCGCTTCCTGCATCTCGCTTATGTCCCCAGCTGACACAACCTTCCCTCCCTCCTGCCCTCCTCCTCCTCCAGTTCATCTGCATATATTAAGATACTCTAAATTATTAATTCATTCATTTCCTCCCCTGTCTATTTCCACACCTGTCTTGCAGCGCTCCCCACATCACCCCCTCCCCTCCCCTTCTTCATCTCCCCTCTCCTTCTACATCCACCCCACAGAAGGGCAGTGAAGTATATAAATAGATTAAATTATCATCTGTAATAGAAAAGGAAATTTTAGTCCACCTACCGAATCGTAAACCGATCTTGATGTTGATTCTTTACACTAATTAGGAGGATTAATTACGTCATTAGAGTCGACAAGTTCATTAGTGATGGTCTGTGTGGGCCCTGAGTGACGGGGCAGGCGGACGACTGGAGTATGTTACTGTGTTGTATCAGACTCTCAGGTATAATAAAAGGTGTACTCACAGGTATGCTCAATTACTTATAGATATACACAGAGGTAGACTCACACTATCATACTCATAAATCTTCCCCGGGTTGTGTAGGCTCCTGTGTTAGACCTTCTGTTGCCAGGGTGTCAAGACTATTAGACTCATCGTATTCAGCGTTAAATTATCACACTCAGGTGTTCATTAGACTCAGTGGACAGGTGAGTGACAAAAACATCAAGACAAATAGATAATGTAAGTCCTCAAAGCCACGGCATTATGGGGAGACTAAGGCTTATGGGGAGACTAAGGATTATGGGGAGACTAAGGATTATGGGGAGACGAAGGATTATGGGGAGACTAAGGCTTATGGGGAGACTAAGGCTTATGGGGAGACCAAGGATTATGGGGAGACTAAGCCTTATGGGAGACTAAGGCTTATGGGGAGACTAATTAGGATATTAAAGACATATCTACCTCAATATATGGTAGTGTGAGCTGGACCATCAACACCACCACTACTGTGACTGAGTTTAGTCTCCTTTGTCATCACCACGAGTCAGGGTCAGATAATTGCTGCTCCTTCAAAAAATTCATAATGTTTTAATCAATTGTTCCTTGAGAGTAAGTTCATAAGCCCTGTACAATAATTACGTAAATACTTTTGATAATTTGTTTTGATAATTTGTTTTGATAATTTGTGGGAATGTATCGTTTTCGAAAATAATTGATAATTTTAATGTGTATTTTTGTGTTTGCTTCACCATTTTAGATTACGTGTCAGGTTATGGTAAAGATGACGTCACGTGATATAGTAGTTTATTACGTATTTGGTTCTGGTCGTTGAGGTGTACAGTATGTTATGGTTCGATAGTTAATTAACGCTGACGTTTTAAATACTAATTGACGTCATTAATTGTTGAGTTTTTTATTATTTGGAATACTTCATCGTGTGTGTGTGTGTGTGTGTGTGTGTGTGTGTGTGTGTGTGTGTGTGTGTGTGTGTGTGTGTGTGTGTGTGTGTGTGTGTGTGTGTGTGTGTGTTCATACCTAATGATGTGAATCGGTGGTTGGCTCATGGGTATAGTACACAGCAGCCATAAACAACACTCCAGTATACAGCCGATACAAACAACACTACTCATGATGTAAACAATTCTTGGTGAAAATAATGACGAGGGCATAAACTCTACACCTAAATATTGACATAAATTTTTACGAACGAAAAGGCAGGTTAAAAATGCACCTGACAGCCATGAAAAAGATTAAAGAAATACCAGATGTAAATTAATTAAATCATAGTTGTAGTATTAGTTAAAATTTCCAAGTGATATACCAAGGTAGTCAAATTGAGATACTTTACACCTGATAAAATAGACTGTAACCTTTGCGACATAGATAAAGTGACATGACAAGATTAGGCTCAAGAAGATATTTTGGTACCCCACAGCAGAACCTGTCCATTGTACGCATGACCTTCGCTATCAGTCCATTGGTTGTTACCGGGCTTGGGGTCGTGAGCAGGTTGGAGGGGGCGGACGTTCAACTCAGATGCAATGTCCTGCGTGTCCAGCGATATCACGTGGAGAAATAAGTGAGAGAGAAATGGCGATAGAGTGATAGAAAGAAAGAGAGCAAGGAGATGGGATCATAAAGAGAAGGGAGATAAAGAGAGAAAATAAAGGGGATAAAATAATAAAAGAGGGATAGAAGGGAGAGAGAGAAATAGAAATTAAGAAGATCGAAGCCTCACGTCCCAACAGTATAATTAGCAGATGAACGCTTGGCTGCCCAATGCACTACGTGACCAACGGGCGGTAGCATCTGACACATGCTCTGTTTCATGTACTCTTGGTATGTATGTACAGTATGTATGTATGTATGTATGTAATCTCATTGTTGTTTGCATTCATGTCAGTATGTAAACGTGTGTGTGTGTGTGTGTGTGTGTGTGTGTGTGTGTGTGTGTGTGCTCAATATATATATTAAAATACCCACGAAATTAAAAAAAAGAAACGCTGATAAAGAGCAAAAAAAAAAAAACTATTTCGCGAACATAGAAAAAAATAATAATGCAAGAGCAACACAACAAAGGTGGTGGTAGCCTTGACGTCAACAAGATTGTGACGCGTTTAAGCACGTTTTACAGCACACTCAGCGCGGGGGGCCAGGCGAGGCGACCTCACCAACACGTGCAGGAGCACATGGAGGTAGATAGAGAGAATAAGAGGTTCATACATACATACATTGAGAGAATATGAAGAAGCCTCGATGGAACTGTTGAGAACGTCATCACAGTCAACAGGTTAGCAACGATAAGTTTCACTCTTTCTCAGCAACACGTGAGTCGAGGGCGTCTTACTCACTCACTCACTCACTCGACGAGTAAACGAGTTGCCGGAACGAGTCAATCATCATCATAGAACAAAATCCATAGCATACTCAAACCTTTAGCCCAAAAAATTCAAAACATACCCCATGGTGATAGTCCTTGGTATAGTACATTCTACCACAACTGTATACATTCTACCACAACTGTATACATTCTACCACAACTACATATATTCTACCACAACTGTATACATTCTACCACAACTACATACATTCTACCACAACTGTATACATTCTACCACAACTGTATACATTCTACCACAACTGTATACATTCTACCACAACTACATACATTCTACCACAACTACATACATTCTACCACAACTACATACATTCTACCACAACTACATTACATTCTACCACAACTACATACATTCTTCCACAACTGTATACATTCTACCACAACTACATACATTCTACCGCAACTGTATACATTCTTCCACAACTACATACATTCTACCGCAACTGTATACATTCTACCACAACTACATACATTCTACCACAACTGTATACATTCTTCCACAACTGTATACATTCTACCGCAACTGTATACATTCTACCACAACTACATACATTCTACCACAACTACATACATTCTACCACAACTGTATACATTCTACCACAACTACATACATTCTACCACAACTACATACATTCTACCACAACTACATACATTCTACCACAACTACATACATTCTACCACAACTACATACATTCTACCACAACTACATACATTCTACCGCAACTACATACATTCTACCACAACTACATACATTCTACCACAACTACATACATTCTATCACTACAACTACATACATTCTACCACAACACATACATTCCACCGCAACTATATACATTCTACCGCAACTGTATACATTCTACCACAACTGTATACATTCTACCACTACTACATACATTCTACCACAACTACATATATTCTACCACAACTACATACATTCTACCACAAATACACACCTTTCACCACACACACACACACACACACACACACACACACACACACACACACACACACACACACACACACACACACACACACACACACATCCTCCCACTCACACACATCTTGCAAAACTTTCAAAGCAACTATGGTGTATTCCACACACTCTGGCCACACTCCGCGCTTCTGTTTACACTTGTCTCAGCTGTTGAGTGCACGTGTACCCAGAGTTTAGTCAATAAGAGCTGATTGAGGCGTAGGATTCTAGTGGGTTCCAAAGAATACTTATACTTGGAGTGATGGTTTTGGTGTGATTGAGCAGAGAGATTTTTTGATTTATAATGAGGTGGGAAGTGATTCATTGTGTGTTGTGAAATGAAAATGTCTATTATGTAATACTAATGTTTTTGGGTGGGTGGGTGGGTGGGTAATTGGATTGATAGATAGATAGATAGATAGATAGATAGATAGATAGATAGATTTTATGCCAATTCTTGTAATATCGTAACATTTAACATGAAAACAAGTATCAGTAAGAGACAAGGTTGCTGTTAACATTTCTAGACTCGATGCTTAAAAGGAAAAATAAATCCAATGTTTAATATCAAGGCGGGTAATTGTCGGTAATTACCTACAGTGTATGAGGTGATTCCCGAACAGGTTTGCACATCAGCATCATTACGTCATTATGCTCAGGTGAAGCCAGGTCAGGTGTCCACGTATTATGAGGTGTGAGACTTAGGTGATTGGCACGTGTACGTTGTTAGGTTAGGTTAGGTTAGGTTAGGTTAGGTTAGGTTAGGTTATGTTATGTTGGTGCAGATGATAGATATTCACTTCTAACTTGTATGAAGATCAACATAACTGCGTCATTGATATATACAGGTGCTCAAAGACCGGTGATATGTGTAGGGTAGCGTCAATAAGTGCTTTCTTAAAAATACGTAGGCTACTGTAAATACGCCACAGTAAGTGAATATTGTCATTAAACACAAACATTAAAATGTACTGTACACTGCCTTGACTACACTAATATGAAATCAGAGTCAGGTACACTACACGAGTCCTTCTTCAAACACACAAGAATTTCAACCAAAACAAACACCCCCGAAAAGCGGATATGATACAAGGAGCACTGAAAACATCACAAACTACGGCGTGTGTATCTGGTGGGGTGGGGTGGGTTAGGGTGGGCTGGGCTGGAGGGAGGGTGAAGAAACAGCCTCAAACACACACGTGGCTTTCATTTGATGACTTTCTTTGCCACTTACACAATCATTTAATCAGTCATCAGTGGGATCTGTTATTAGTATAGTCTGGGAGTTTTTTCCTTATATTCTGAATCATCAAAAAATTTCCTTTCTAGGTTTGTTGTTGTTGTTTTTCGCATCGTAGACATTCAATTACTGTTTTATTACACTGTTGTTGTTGTTGTTATTATTCACTATTGCTATATTTTGTAACAATCGTATATCACAGACTCATTATGGCTGAACCAGTAGTGAATGATCTTCCACTAAACAACTCCAGCTGGTTATTGTACACGGCGGGCGAGGCAGTGAAGCACACATTACACATACCCACCTCCGGTACCCACGAGGACACTTACACCCATCCACCCTGATTCTCCACTTGCTGCGACGCCATGGTCTTAGCGTTGTGTAATCACCAAGGTTAATGCTGAATGACAACTGAGTCCCTCCCTGCCTCCCTGTCAGAGTGTGAGCACTGCCAGGGTTTCATGGCCCCTGGAACTGTGATAAAAATGGCAACACGTAGAGAGAGAGAGAGAGAGAGAGAGAGAGAGAGAGAGAGAGAGAGAAAATATCCCTGGCATTAATAAGATTCTCTAAGTTGAAGCTTCTCTCCTGACTCACCTGCTTAAACAACCTAGGGATAATACCCCCTAATACCCCCTCCCATCCCTCTCCCCCTCCTCCTCCCCCTCACCCTCACCCCCTCAAAAAAAGAGGAAGACCTGGACATAAACAGACAAGGCGCCTTCGTCCAGAACAACACTCGGTAAACACACACTGTAAACACCACCTCGACAACAACACTCGTACACCCACCACCACACTACTACACACCAGGTCCGTGGTACACTCTCTGCCTGGTGAAGGATTTGTATATCAGGTATTTAAGAGCGAATTCTGACGGCCAGTTATGTTGATTATACTGAACTCTGCAACTGTGTGTGTGTGTGTGTGTAATAATAATAATAATAATAATAATAATAATAATAATAATTAACGGTTTATTGAAAGAGCATGGCAGCCGGAGGGCTGAAAATATACAGTTACATAATTGGGGAATGGGCCTCTTGATTTACAAATAATATAAAGGTAATATGAGTGATACAAATATGATATATAATAACTAGGTGGGGAGAAGCTCAAACTACAGGGCATATCAACATAGTGACAGTGCAAAAAGTAAGATTGACTGGGAGTGAATACACTGGTTGATTACAAGTTATTGATAATTTTTACAATGGTTGTGACTGGGCTGTTCTTATAGCGATCAGTTCGTGCTCGTATGGGCTGGATGCGGTTGTGGTGTCGAACAGCAATTCTCGGGCGAGGGATCTCAGGTGGTAGTAGGAGCCGGTGTCGAGGATGGTGCAGAAGATTCTCACCAAATTTGCAGATGAGGTCGTGGTGATGGTCATTGAGAGCCGAGAGGGTCAGTGTGTTCAGCGCTTCTTGATATGTGGAGTAGGAAGGGGAGAGAATAATCTTGCATGCTCTCTTTTGCACTTTTTCTAGGTGTTTACGTTGTGTGGCATTTGGGGAGGAAGACCAGGTAGGGAAGGCATAGGTGAGCTTGGGAAGTATGAATGTTGAGTAAACACTGAGGAGCTCGGGTGCAGGAACTTCGAGGGACTTGAGTCGGCCGAGGAGGTGGAGACGGAAACTGGAGGATTTGACAACTTCACTGACATGTGGTTTCCAACTTAGTTTGTTGTCTATGGTGACGCCGAGGAGCTTAGTGGAATCTACAACCTGGAGTGTGTTGGGACCTAGGAAGTAATGGAAGGAAGTGGGACAATGTCGGAGGAGGTTGATGCGCATAACCATGGTCTTGGTATGGTTGATGGTGACGTGTGGTTGTTGGTGGCCCAGTTTGGAGACTGTTCAATAAATGTGTGTGTTACGTGTGTGTGTGTGTGTGTGTGTGTGTGTGTGTGTGTGTGTGTGTGTGTGTGTGTGTGTGTGTGTGTGTGTGTGTGTGTGTGTGCGCGTGCAGGGAGCACCACCTTTATACATACACACAGGCAATACAACTACAGTAACGTACACAGAACAACGAGAATTAAAGTACATACACGGTACAATACACACACACGAACACTAGAATGTATACACCATAAATGAAAAAAAACGTAAAGAAACAGAGAGGAAAATAAAGTCATGAATAGCGAAAACAAGATAAGGCACTCGACCAACTCTTCAGTGCCACCCTTGAGTGCCACACTTTTTCCACACCTGCCCTCACCCTTCACTCTCCTGTCCATCGTCCTCAGTAGACCGAGACTCACTACACACACACACACACGTATACGTCTCTCTCTCTCTCTCTCTCTCTCTCTCTCTCTCTCTCTCTCTCTCTCTCTCTCTCTCTCTCTCTCTCTCTCTCTCTCTCTCTCTCTCTCTCTGTCTGTCTCTCTCTCTCTCTCTCTCCTCCATTAGTGATCAGCAACACCTGGGATTATATATGACAGCTGGGTGACTTCGTGGACAGCAGCTGGAATCTTCAAGTTAGACAGCTGGGTGACTTGTTAGAATACACGTGATTAGTAACACGCTTGTCCACGTCGATGACCAGTCTGTAAAAGAAAGATTTGCGGCTGGATTAAATGAGGCTCACAAGTCAATTATTTTTTCTCCATTACGTTCATAATTTATAGTAGAATCTCAAAGCAATTTCGACGCCAGTTTGACGATTGTGTTTGTATCGTGGTTTGATCAAGGTAATTAGATATGCAAGCGTTTGAGAGACCCTAAGACCAATTAATGAAGAAAATCAGGTAGCTAAGTTTTCACATCTCCAGTTACTTTAAACAAATAAATAAATAGTGTGGAAGTCATTGAGGATTCAGGTCCTGTTTGCTACGACGCCAGATACTTGATCATTTCGGGTCGAGTCAGCGGCGGGGGAGCTGATTGTGGGTTTGTCTGAGGCCGCACACTGTAAATATACCCCACCTATCACACCCACCCACCCACCTAACCCACCCACCTAACCCCCCCCTCCCACCTCACCCCACCTCACCTCACCCACTTCCCTGGGCTGATGCTGAAAAAAAAAAACCTGAAGTAAAATATTCATCTATCTATTTTCACCACTTGTTTTGGCTATTTAATTACTTATGTACTTTATTTATTCTTTATTCAATTAATCACATATATGGATAAATAGTTATAAATAGGAGTTTGATCTCTCATTATTATGGACTAGTGTGATAACTAGTCTTGTTATGCTATTGAAGGCATTAGTGGTTGAGGCGCAGCAATAACATCATCATAACGTCAACGAATACAATAGGTGAAGTTATTATAATTGTTTATCTATCATGGTAATGTGTTACAGTAAGTGAGGGAAGAGAATGAGAGAGATTACCCTACCTTCAGGGGATAGATGAGGGGAGAGAAGGGGATAGATGAGGGGAGAGAAGGGGTTAGATGAGGGGAGAGAAGGGGACAGTTGAGGGGAGAGAAGGGGTTAGATGAGGGGAGAGAGGGGAAAATTAGGGGTAGTGTACTTATATAAAGTGAATACAAACACGGCCAAGACTTATTAAATACAATCATGCAGGTGTGTACAGCATTACAGTGAGGAGAGAGAGGAGGGTTATGGGTTGATGAATGGAAGATAGTGAAGAGGAGGAGTTATAGAAAATGAGGGATAAAAGAGAAGTGAGGAATGTGAGATTACAAGGCAGAGGGAGCGGGTAGATTAAAGGGATATGGAATGAATGGGGAGACAGTAAGGAAGGGAGGACTATGGGAGGGGAAATAATGGGGACGACAGAGGAGGGGAGGGGAGGCTAATGGAATAGGGGGAGGGAAAGGAGGGGAAAAGAGGAGTGAGTGGAAAGATAGTCTGTCTCTTCCCTTGAAATAAATCGACTGTGTTAATTCTCAAATGATTAACAACTATTTTCTAAACTTTTCTTCCTCTCGTGTAAGCTTAAGACACCCTACTGTAGGCTGAACCAACAACACGATCATAATAACGATTTGATAGTGAACCCAATGCTACTATGGTGACATGTGGTGAGATTAAGACACGTGGGATCAGTTTACGACACGGCAGACATATGGTGCGTGAACTTACAATAATATATCCGAGTTAACGATACCATTCAGTTATTTACGGTAATGTTATTATTTGTTTTATTGAGGTCTACCATATGTCGACTACACAGAGCTGAGAGATGAATCACCTTATGCTGAGAATAACGAAAGCTGAGAATAACGAAAGCTGAGAGTAACGAAAACTGAGAATAACGAAAGCTGAGAATAACGAAAGCTGAG
Source organism: Homarus americanus (assembly GCF_018991925.1). Taxonomy (NCBI): domain Eukaryota; kingdom Metazoa; phylum Arthropoda; class Malacostraca; order Decapoda; family Nephropidae; genus Homarus; species Homarus americanus. The sequence continues at coordinate 824,192 of NW_024746240.1, forward strand.
AATAACGAAAACTGAGAATAACGAAAGCTGAGAATAACGAAAGCTGAGAATAACGAAAGCTGAGAATAACGAAAGCTGAGAATAACGAAAGCTGAGAATCACGAAAACTGAAAGAAGAAAGAATAAAAATAGAGATTAATTAACCAAAAGATCCGAAGCCTGGGGTAAAATCAAATTAATAACGGAAATAAGAGAGAGAGAGAGAGAGAGAGATAATAAACACAGATGGGAATTACGAGGAGGTGATAAAAAACAGGGTGAACGCGAGAGGGAAATAATTAAAAAAAAAAAATTCAACTCTACACCGAGAGAAATTTGAGCCTAATTACCTTAAAGATAACGCATACAAGGGGCTGAGTTATGAGACACAGACCCACGAGTTTGGGTTATAGCGAAGGCAGAGATGGTGGGGAATATAGAGAGAGTGTGGGAGAGGAAGGGGAGAGGAGAGGTAGGGGAGGGAGAGGAGAGGGGGAGGTGATAGCAAGTATACAATGGGCCGTAGTGGCAGTACTGAAGAGGGTTTTTTTTTTTTTTTAAGCCTAGCTATTGTTAACTCCTTGGTGGGGGGTGGGGGTGAAGTAAGGGGGAGGAGGCGTCAGGAAAGAGGGGAGGAGGGAGAGAAAGAGTTTGGAATGAGGGAGAGGAAGAGTTTTGAGAAGTATAGGGGAAAGAGATTGGTGGAGAGAGAGAGAGAGACGAAAAGTTTGGGGAATGGAAGAGGTAGAAGAGGGGGTGATAATGATGAGGAGAGATATTATGTGGGAAGAGAAGGAAACGGGGAAGTGGAGGTGAAGGGAGGGGATATAGAAGAAGTGGAGGAGAGGTTGGTGGAGAAGGCAAGGAAGGGAAGTGGAAGAATCTCCAGTCGGTTTCAAATCTGCTTCTAGTATTTCCTTTAATTTATTGTACCTTTATAATCTCCGTTAACAGGTCCTTTAAGTCTTACATAATGCCGTTAATAGTTGCTTTACCTGTCAATGGGGACGCCAGTAGTCTAATAACCTACCTCTCTTAGACGGTCCTTACCTGTGGACTTAGAGGTTAAGTTGATGTTAGGAAACTTGCTTTTATTTACATGTTTACATCACGTTGGTCATGAGTTCTTTGGTTTCTTATATTCAGTTTTGATCTGTTTGTTGGGCTTTAGTTATTTTTAAATTGAACAAAATTAATGCTTGAGGAATAAAATATCAGTTTTGATCTGTTTATTATAATTGTTGTTGTTTCAGATTACTGTTTTTCCATAAGGTTTCGTTTATATTCCACATTTTCATTGTTGAACTTCTTACTAGCATTGTTTTATTTTTTATTATAAGTATCTGTTTTGCTTAATTTTATAATCATCTTTCTTTAACATTTATTTACATTATTTGTTTATTTGCTTCATTATGACTCCTTCTGTTATGTTTAGTTAAGGGTAATATCTTATTTTATTCCTGTTTTTTTCATTTATCTTTGTCCTTTGACTTTGTTTGATTTCATTTTCTCATTATTAATCTTTTTTTGTGTATGCTAATTTTATAATCAACATATTAATTTTTTTTCTAAGTTTATATATTATTATTTTTTCTGTATGTGTGTTGTTAATTTTGTTCAGGTATTATCATTATTATATACATCTTATCTTTAATATTTATTTGTATGTCACCTTGTTTCATCTATAACATCATCAATATGTGTTTTATACATGGTGTTTTATCGCCATTATTTCATACGCCGTGTTTTCTTTACCTAACTATCTCAAAGTAATAAGGGTTGGTAAAAAGACACAATATTAGCTTCAAACTTAAAAATTTAATCATTACACATGAATTTTCAATATTTTTTACAAAAATATTTTTCTTACAAACACGGTTTTTATTTTCAGGCATATTATTTATACTCCATCAATAAATAAAATACAAGAGTTCTAAACAATGGATAAATCAGAGTCGGTCAGTCATATTATCAGACCTTGTAGATTGTTTTTTTCTCCTACTGCCGCCATGGTGTTGTGGTCCCCGACATACTATAACACAGTACAGTAGATAGACGTGTCGGCAGTACAGATCGCTACCTCACCAGTCTCATTGATAATATCACTGAGTATGTGTGACGGGGTTAGTGCCTCTGACGCTGCTAAGACTACCTCAACAGAAGTTCATTTCACGAGTTTTGACATAAAAAAAACCACTTACGTTTAAGATATATAAAAAAAAAACACATCTTAAATATACATGTTAAATAGGAACACAATAAAACATTTACATGTCACTAGAATATAATGTAATTTACATAAGAGAAAATGAGATTTTACTCGTTATGTGAATATACGTGTCAGAGTCACTAAGCTGGTCACTGTAATACTGTGGTACTCACACTACTCAGAACTCTTGGATAATATTATTAATCATACATAAATATTCATCACACACGGATGCTACAAGGCTCAGGGGTCTGTATATTGCTCTCTCTCTCTTTCTCTCGTCACTGAATATATAAGCAATTCATTGACAATAAAAAAATCAATAAAATGAAAGCAATAATTCGGGAAAATCTCACATAAATAAAAATGTTGATGTGAAGTATGTGGAACGTGGTGTTGGGAAGATAGATCACATTAGAGAGATGCTCATTAGGTGGACACTCTTCATACACCCTGTGGCAATATGACCCCTAGCTGTTGCTCCCATAGTCTGACCTGTACTTAACCACTGTGGAAAAGGAACTTTGATATGATTGCTTGATATCGTTTAATTTTTATTTCAGTTCGCAAAACATTCCTTTACAAAATGTATATCATTGATCTTAGAAGCAAATCAGATCTGCATCGAGAAATGAGTAGAAATTTTTTTTAACATCTCGTGATAGATTTAACACCGGGTATCATTATCATATTGTATATATATATATGTATATATATATATATATATATATATATATATATATATATATATATATATATATATATATATATATATATATATATATATATATATATATATTAGTATAGTATATCTTCCATATTCAACTTTTTTGGCAATGATTACACACTTAGGTTCAAAGAAAATTACAGGTGGCTACACATCCGGTCTCTGATTATATTTGATAACATTACAGGTGATATACAGGTCGGATAAAGTTAGCGGCACACCTCTATTATACTCATTTATAACACTACATTGTTTTTCCTGTATAAATACTCAAGAACAAGCTTGATACACTTCTCTGCCAGGTCTTGGGGACAAACACGACATGTGGAGACTAGACAACTGTTTAAATACACGGATCATCGCGCCATTACAAACACTACCTTCTTCATTAGCCATCACATTTTTTTTTGAAAAGTTTGTTATATAACACACACCAATAAACTAGCAAGGGGCCTCAGACGCGTATGGTACGACAACTGGCTCGGGTTATGTGGTCGTAATTCCCCTAAGAACGAATGATCACTGAAAGCCATGCGTGGAAAAATTCCTTAATGATTCCAAGCGTAAGAGCCTGGATAATGCTTGTAAGACCTACCATGTATTTAAAGGTGTGTCGTCCCCCACATACAAGAGAGAAAATGATCCTATACAGACTTGACTTGCATTGTTTCATCAGTTGCTTCTGAATTTTTCCCTTTAACATGAGAAGCAGGGGAGGATTATTGTTGTAATGTAGGTGAGAGATTTCTGAAATAGGTTTGGAGTAAGGAACAGAATGCCTTCAGTCTTAATTAATAAAAAAAAAAAAATAAATAAAATAAAATAAATTTGCAAGCCTTGACGTTGTCTGTCTTGCTTTATAACTGTGTATCATCTAGGAGAAGCGAGTGAAGTCAGCCTGCATTACTAAGGGAAAAATAATAAAGGAAAAAGCTGCAACACAGAACTCTATAACCTTGAGAAACATACTAGTGTTATTAGTGTGGGTCTATCGGTTAATTGTGTGCTATCACAAAGTCACCGCAGTCATCGTGGCTGGCGTGAGGCACTCTTGAGAGAGCTCACCCAGAACTCGTTTATTTTTTTTTACTTATTCTATCTCGAAAAGGCAAGGTCTATTAGGGGGTTTTAAGGGTCACTTCCCCTTAACCCTCCCCTAAACGACACACTACGTGCCTGTAAAGCTGGCTGTGCTGTCGGCGTATATACGAGGCAGGTGGTTAAGATCCTTGGAAAAACACGAAAAAATAAACGCACTCAATAAAGCATCAGATCTTTCCAGAGAATCATCCCCTCGTCATGTTAATTAAACAGTTTATTACATTTAACAATAAAATTTTTTGGCTGCCGTGCTACAGCGTGGACGAGCTACAGGTACAGTCTACAGGATCACGCGGCTCACTACCTACACCATGACTTAAGCGGATCACCATAATTCGTTACCAACCTACAAATTGTTCATGTGTTCTTATGACACTCGAGAAGCAACACAATCATTGGACAAGATTATTCCCAGAGTGACCCTTGTTTAGTGCCGTGGCCGTAGACGTATTTGTAACATTGTTGACACAATGGTAAAATGACCTCTAGGTCAGAGACTAACATAGGTGCAGACTTCTTTGGTCTCGTCGCAATACATAGCTGCCTTAGTAAAAATAATAAACAAGAAGCTTTATACAGCACAGGAACTCGTGTAGAAGAGAATTGTTTTAGAGGGTCGTTAAGGAAAGAGGAACGAGGCATTACCTTCAATGCGATAACCATACTGGAAATAAGAAGTTTACTTGAAGAACTTGACAAGTTGGACGTATACATTAGTGTATACCCAACAATAAGTTCCAATTTTATGCACTGTTTTATATTACAACATAAATACGATATACTGATGCACCTGGCGGGCGCACAGCGAGGCTAAAGGTTGACTTAGAATGTATTATATGCGAAGGAAATATCCTTTTGGAGGTGGAGCGGGAGGCACAAGGCGTCCACGGCGTGATGGTCACTCTCTCTCCTTGGTACTTTAATACTGCAATATGCATTACACTGGTGTATCTCTGCTAGGCTTTAGGATTATTTTGATTAATATTACTCGAACCTTGAAGAGCAAATTTTCATTTTGATGAACACATATCGCCGATGAAAGGCGATACACAAATGTTCAAAATGTTAATCTGAGGAGCCGTGAGCGACCCCTTCCCCCAGCGCACGATAAACACTTACAGAGACCATATTGCTGACGTCAGCATTTCCTCTATAAACAAAAATGTACCAATAGAGGGAAAAGAGACGTGTAATGATAAATATCATTCACGGCGACATAAAACAGAAAAAGGGGGAAAAATAGTATTCTATACGATAATTCCATGACTCGCAGAGCCTAAGAAAAGATCACTTCGAAATATCGAATACATTATCAATAATATGTTCAGCGGATTATTTATAGCACCAATGGATAAGATTATCGTGCCGGCTTAGTAGATTTGGGAAGTTGAATTATCAGTTACAAAAATAAAAGCAAAAAGAAGAATGTGTGAACAAAAATATAATTTCTCGTCCTTCCCATATCTAGTACATCTCCCGGTCACCAATGAGGCTTAGCCGATCAATAAATATAATAAATAAAAGTTCCATATTCTACAAAAAGCAGGCAATGCGACTAAAATTAATATGTACACCCAACAAATTATGGGTACTAGAAGTTCATCTCTGGAATGTAAGGGCTGAAGGAAGGCAAGTGGAACAAGGGGACACAAGGAACTGAGGAGAAGTAGGAGGACATGGACGTAAGTAGGTGAGAGAAGAGGAAGAAGAAGACTGTTGGCTTGAGTGGATGGGTCGCCGATCCTCTGGGAGAGTCTCAGTTGTGCACAAAGACTCTACCATCAAGGAAGGCTCCTGGTGTAGCCTATGTGGTAGTAATAGCGTGTGCGACGTTCAGGATGACGTAGGGGAGGGGAGGTTCGAAATACTCAGGATGTAAGGTAAGACAGAGAGGAAAGGCCGTGTCACTGGGGAGACAAAGGGGTGAGGAGCAGCAGAGGAACTAGCACTAAAGAGTTACCAGAGTGCTGAGGGGTCAGAGGTCATCGACAAGTAACTTAAGGTCAGACTTTTTCCCTTTGCAAATTTTAAGGAAATATGACCTCGCCTGACCTGTCGCTGAGGCGATATCTTCACCAGGATGTGTTCACTGGTCATCACAATAGTGAGTGTGGCGGTGCCTCACGGAGAAACCATAGTCGTCTCTAAATGCACTACAGAGGGACACAGTATAAATATGACTAAAAAATAAGAATGTAGTTGTCCTTATGGCGACTGAGAGGCCACGATGGGGAAACTGATTTATAAACAAATCCCGGGAGGACAATGATGCAGGTGAAGAGGGTGATGGGTGATGAAGCTATATACAAGATGACTCACTACGATGACGACGACAGGGCTTTGGTAGTTGGGCACTGATGCTGGGTACTAAGCCGTGCCCTCACTCACCTCCACGCCCTGGTTTGGTCACAGGTGCCCTCTCCTGGGCACCCATTGCCACCCACGCCAAATTTTTCATCTCTTGACGGGGATGTTGGTCGCGGGTAACGGTGGCGACGTGGTTCATGAGGGCACGGGCGTGAACTAGGTAGTAGCGGTTAGCCGTCGCTGGCGTCACAACGTCGTTGCATGACTGCCTTGGGAGGACGTGGAGCTAAACTCGAGTCTATCCTGCGGCCGAGGAGTGGGCGGGAGAGACCCAGAGCTGTGCGAGGACCCGACTGACCCCAGAGAGCCTACGGGCGAGGTGGCGCTGTGGGCGGCCAGAGAGGAAGGCGTGGCGGCGGGGGCGCTGCGGGTGGAGATAGACCGTGTAAGAGCGTCCTTGGACCGGAGCATGAACCACGGATGCTGTAGAATTTGCTCCAAGGAGGGACGGTCACCCGGCTGCACCTGCAGGCACCACCGAATGAGTCTCTGGCACTCATCGGAGACTGGCAGCCGGAACTGTAGCCTGGCCGACACGATCTGTTCCTCGTACTCGAAGGGGATGTCCCCGAACACCAAGTCGTACAGCAGGATGCCTAAGGACCACACAGTGGCCGGGACCCCCTGGTACTGGTTGTGTATGATCCACTCTGGAGGGGAGTACACCTTTGTTCCTGCAGAAGAGAAAACAAATGGTTAATTTTCCACACACATAATCGCTTATTTGCTTACAGCCAAGTAAGAAAAAAGCATGACACACACACACACACATGTTCATCCTTCACAACATCATACAAAACAAATAAAAATAAATAAACTGAGAGCCATCCCTCAGTAACCTGTCCACAAGAAGAGATTAAATTAAATCTCCCACACCCCAAAATTTACAAGCCATGGACGTGTCAGAACAAGTTTTAGACAAGAATTATTCATGACGAGAGATCCCCTCTTGGTGGTCCTCGGGGATTCCCCACTATAGACCACGAATTCTTAATCAGCAGCTGTGTCCTTGTATGAATCACTGAAGGGTCTCTCTCTCTCTCTCTCTCTCTCAAATTCAGACTCGACGCTATAAACCCGAGCAAGTTTATAAGATAAGAAAGAATAATTTTTGCCTTGTTACTTCACAAACAATATGAACGGAGACGGAAATGTGATACTGCCTTGAGATAAATGTTGCAACAAGTTTCTATCAGTCGCCATAGTTCCTCCTGCCAGGTACCCCCAATCTTACACTATCAACAGGAAGACCGCCACCCACCCTCCACCACCCACCCTCTACCACCCACCCTCCGCCACCCACCCTCCACCACCGCCCTCCACCACCGCCCTAGAGCGAAAAAAAATGGATATTCCTGTAACCATCGACAAAAAATAATGGTGGATGGAGAGAGGAAGGAGAGCGAGGAGGAGGGGAAGAGAGGTGGGAGGGAGAGAGGAAGGAGAGCGAAGAGAGAGGAAGGAGAGATCAGAGGAGGGGAAGAGAGGTGGGAGGGACAGAGGCGAGATTGGAAGAGCATTACACTCGCACTCTTTCCTCCCTCTCTCACTCACTCACCTGTCTACTAATTACACCTGGCAAATCATAACTATATAAATAAATCTTGGAATCGACAGTGAGAGGAAAACTTCTCGCCGCTAGTGCCATCACAACCAAATGTTCTTTTCCTACCTTCTCCAACATCACTTTCCCCACCACCACCACCCAGTCACTTAAGCTTCACCATCAACTCTACTATCTCCTCCCTCACCACCATCCTCACTACCTCCTCCATCCTCCCTCACCACCACCCTCACTACCTCCTCCGTCCTCCCTCACCGCCACCCTCACTACCTCCTCCGTCCTCCCTCACCGCCACCCTCACCACCCTCACTACCTCCTCCGTCCTCCCTCTCCTACCTCCTCCGTCCACCACCCTCCTCTCCTCCGTCCTCCCTCACCACCACCACCCTCACTACCTCCTCACCTCCCTCACCGCCACCCTCACTACCTCCTCCGTCCTCCCTCACCACCACCCTCACTACCTCCTCCGTCCTCCCTCACCGCCACCCTCACTCCTCCACCGTCCTCCCTCACCACCACCCTCCCTCCTCCTCCGTCCTCCCTCACTACCTCCTCCGACCTCCCTCACCGCCACCCTCACTACCTCCTCCGTCCTCCCTCACCACCACCCTCACTACCTCCTCCGTCCTCCCTCACCGCCAAGTCCTACGGTGCCACACACAACCACGTTCACCTTGCCCTGGATTCGTGGCGCGGAGGACTATGAAGGGCAGCAGGAGCAGTGCCATGAGCCTGTGGTGGTGGGCATCTGACACAGCAACACAGCTGTTGCCGCCTCAGCCAGCCAAGATGTAGATACTAATCCCTCCTTAGACCTTCTTCTTTTTTATACAGCAAAGGGATTTATTTTGTGTGTTAGTTCAGTCCAACCATAAACATCATCACCAACACTATACACACATACACACCACACCCTCCCTAACTCACCACAACCCGCCAGCTCATCACAACAACCAACGCCGCCGCACCTTGCCGCCAGGTGGTGCGTCACATGAAATGCCGCTGCGGCAAGTAGGTCGACGATGGCATCTGAGCGGCGGCAGTGGCACTAACACTAAACAGCTGTGATTATAGTTACGATCGTTTACTTTTGTTTGTTTTGTTTTTTCACCACAATTTGGTGATTCTTGAAATATGTGATTTTTTCTTGTACTTTATAAATTCCCAAACGTAATTGTATAACATTATAGGTGTGGAAATGTCAATACACACGAGACTCGAAGATGGAACACGAGAATGTGGAAGGAAAGAAGTAGATAAAGAAATGCGCTATCTGAATAAAGAAAGGGGATGGGAGAAAAATAAGAGGCAGTGGAACATTAAATGGGGAGGAGGGATGGTAGATGGGAAGAGGGAAAATAAATTTAGAAGGAAAATGTAAGTGTATAAAATAGAGAAGATGAAACAGGGAAAGAATTGGGGGAAAGGTGGAAAGCGGGGTGGGTACGAAGGAGAGAGAGTACAGCTACTCTCTGTGATTACTTCCGGTTGTGGAGCCTACCTTAGCAATTAGTGGAGGCCCCTAGACGTAAGGAAGATTAAAGTAGCCCGAGGAGGGGGGGGGGGGATATAAACCCCCCTCCTACCCCCCAAAAGACAACGTAGCCCATAAATAATCTGATCACACCAAGACATACTACAGAAGCCTATTTAATATAGTCTAAACCTACTGAAAGTTACCCAAAGGCTATTCAACTCCACATCCAAATGAGATGTCTTTTCAATACCATCTAACCCTAAATGAAATCGGTCACATTAATACACAGCACGTAATCTTAAGCCTGAGTGTATTCTGTATATAATCGAGGACTTTTCTAACCATCATCACCTAATGCTACACATCTCACTCAATTACACACACACACACACACACACACGAGTTCACATTCAATAACATAAAATCATTGCTGGTCTTTCCTCTCTATAAGTTATAATCACCAGCTGGGTTAAGAACGTTATTATAAACTCAGAAAAACACATTCAATTTGTCCTTTAATAATTATGAACCAAATATACAGCACTCTCTCTCTCTCTCTCTCTCTCTCTCTCTCTCCACGAAAATTTACAACTATCCCATAACAAATGACAGTTACATTTTCCAAACACACACACACAAACAGGATCAAACAAGGAAACAAACAAACATCCGTAAACAAACATATCATGAAAGACTAAAACAGGTTTTTCTCTGACTCACTGAGTGTGTGTGTGTGTGTGTGTGTGTGTGTGTGTGTTTGTTTATCTGGGCGTAGGAATTCGATTTGTTTCTTTATTCTTTACTTGTTCTTCTATCCCGCTCAGTACTATCACTTACTCGCACATTACATAACTACAGTTCGAGTGTGGTAGAGAGAGAGAGAGAGAGAGAGAGATAAACATTATGAAGAAAACAGAAAAAATGGGAAGTCTTACGAGAAAATAGGAAAATAATAAGAAGTCTTAAGAGAAAATAGGAAAAATAATGCTAAATAGTAAATAGGAAAAATAATAGAAAATGGGGAAGTCTTACGTCACAAATTCCACAAAATCATCCCAGAGGCAAAAGATAAACAAACTAACTCTACGGGTTGAGATTTTAAATGGCAAAAGGGGTTTAATTGGACTAATTTGGCTTCCCAACCCTTTCCCCTTTCTCTACCTATCTACCCCCTAAAAATCATCTCTCTCTCTCTCTCTTCCATCTCCAGTTCCTTTTCTACCGTTATCTAAGTCTTTCTTTTACCTCCCCCTCCTCCTCTTCCTTCTTCGTCTTCTTCTATTTTAATACCTCTTCTTTCTCATTACGACTTTAAAGAGGACCTGGTGCCTTGAGTGAGATCCTCTTTACCACTTAAGAAGAGCTGATGAAATCCTCTCCACTATCTCAAGCGACTTACGCCATAAGTCACAACACTCTTACGCATTTACGCCCGTCTTACTGAAGCACGATTATGTGGAGACAGAAATCTGACGAGGAAGAGGAGGGAGAGAAGCGGAAGAGGAGGAGAAAGAACGGCCAGAGGAAAAAGAGGAAGAAACAAGAGATGGAGGAGAAAGAAGATGAGGAATAAAAAGGAGGAGAGGGAGAGAGAAACAGAGAGGAAAAAAAGAGGAGGCGGAAGAGGAAGAAGAATGAGACTAAAATGAAAATGACCAACATAAAACAGAAAAAAAAGAGAATATGAGGGAGAAGGAAGAATACCAAGAAGAAAAGGAAATAAGAAAATAAGCATAAAGAGTTACAAGAAAAATTACGAAGAAGCAGATAAGAACAGTGTGTGTGTGTGTGTGTGTGTGTGTGTGTGTGTGTGCGGGAACCCATCAATAACCAGTAACCACCGCCAGTCCCTTCACGCTCTACTTGTCTTTGCTGTCTGTAAGTTCGCCTGTTCGGCTTCCTTAGGCATTACCTCCCCCCCCCCCTTACGGGGGGGGGGTAGGGGGTGAGAGAGAGGGAATTTGAGGAAGTGTGAAGGATGAGAAGTATACAACTACACACACACACACACACACAGCTCCGCCAGCCAACACACCATGTAACTCTTACAATTTTGAGAGAGAGAGAGAGAGAGAGAAAGAGAGAGATAGAGAGAGAGAGAGAGAGAGAGACCACCTTACCACTGACGGGTGAAGCTCCTCGTCCCCCGTCTCACTATATATAACCATAACCACCCGCAGTGAACATAATATATCACAACCAAACTTACTGCGTCATATACCAAGAGTGGAAGTCAAGGCAGTGAGTACTATTAATATAAATGTTAATGAACGCCTTGAGAAGTGAGCCCAAGTGATGATAATAGTGTGAGCGACTCCAGGCCAAACTTAGCAGACATGTGTGTGTGTGTGTGGGTGTTAGTGTGTGTGTGTGTGTGGGTGTGTGTGTGTGTGTGTGTGTGTGTGTGTGTTTCAAGGAGGCTGACAAAGATCACCATTGCTTAATCTCAAAATCACCCCCAGAAAGGAGTTTATCCCAATCGCTCTCTCCTTCGCAGACAGAAGTACAATACACAAGCACACAAACATACACACACACATCTAGTAACAGGTTCACAACACCACCAAAACAATATTGATCACATGTACACACAAAAACGCACTGTGGTTATTCGGTTATTCAACTTCACATTTTTATAACACAGGGAATTTTATAAGCTTGTTATCATATGCGAGTGCCCGAAAGAACAATGGAATGAGGAACTTATATATACACACACACACACACACACACACTGCAAAGACTATACAATAATCTCTGGTACTAACATCAAATTATTTATAAGTGTTTGTACTATTTTACGTCTTTTCTCTCATCTCTATCGACGACTGAGTAAACTGACAGGTGTTATTCAGTCGAATCTGTTGCTGACCGAAGTAAGTGGTTCAGTTAGGGCCGGCGGTTCCCCAGTCTGACCACTTCCCCAGTCACATACTTTCTCCCCAAACACGGTGACCTAACGATGTGTGTGTGTGTGTGATAAACCAGTATACATGGATGTGAGTTATCACACTAGATACACATGCAAACCACCCTCTTCTTCCCTCCCTCCCTTACCTTGCTGTACCTGTATCTAAGACCCATCTTTAACACACAAGCATATACAAGTAGACATCATCAAATGTTTATATATCCCACACCCGCCACGTAGAGAATCGTGCCAATAAACGGAGTCTTACAGGTTATAACATGAAGAAAAACATTGAAGAAAACCCAAGAGAGACAAGTAAATTTGGAAGGAAAAAATGTAAGTTGCTGATGTCAACTACTGAAGACAAAATTCTGGTACCGAACTCGATTACGACAGGTATGACGTCATTGCCCGACTTAACCCCCCCCCAAGTCAGTTGTCGCATAGTAACAAGATGATGGTGGTGGTGGCAAGGCTAGTGATGGAAGTATGAGTGGTTGTAGTGGTGGTGGTGACGGTTGTTAATGATAATAATAACTTCCGGAGGAGCTGGGACAACAGCAACAGCTACAGCAATAACACACACACACACCAGAGGGCGGAAGTTGTAGCTAAATGACTCACCAAGGAAAAAAATACCCAACGCACTCGACCGATCTATGGCAGGTGAAAAATCAAGAGCCCCCCCCCCCCCCCACACAAAAAAAAAATACAAAAGGCATTTTAAATACAACTATGAACTCTTTTTTGTATTGTCAAACACGCGCAGCACGTACGTGTACACACACACACACACACACACACTGACACTTCGCTAAGCTTGACGCCAGAATGATCCGGCGTCCGCAACAAGCAGTCTCAAGCAAAAGAATAAAGACAAGCACACTAAGTAACGCCTGGGAGCAAACACACACTCACAAGCATGTAGTAATGGTGGAGTCTTAAACACAATTTTGCCAGAAGCGTTTCCAAGTGTTTCTAGCGTACCCGAGTTATGAACACCGGGAGTTGGCAATACTGCTGGGATTATTGGTTGTAATGTGTTGGTCACACTGTGTCTGTTCCAGTGATTGTTAATATGTAAAATAACAATTGGTCGCACTACCTATTCCAATGGTAACTCACCGATGTCATTTCTCCCCTTGCTTGTAAAAATGGTTGCAGTGTTACATTACAACAACAATTATAACCAAACCTATTGGCCTCACAGACCCAACATTACCTTGAAGGATCTCCAACGACCATGAATCAGATATGTAGTTAAGATATCCTAAACTAACCTGAACGACATCTGAACTCCAATACAACACATCTTGTAACTCTCAGACAATACAAAACTTTAGAAAAACGTCAACACTCACCCTCAAAATCCGTGTAGACTTTATCCCTGACGAAGAACGCCCCGGAGCCAAAGTCTATGAGCTTAAGGGCGACTCTCCCGTGTTTATCTGTGGTGACGAGGAGATTCTCGTCTTTAATGTCCCGATGGATCACCCCGGCCATGTGGCAAGACAAGACCATCGTCACCACCTATGGAAAATAATGAAAAAAATATACAGCTGTTAGTGACTTGTTCCTTGTTACCTGTTGTTTAGTTCATCATGACCTTGATTAATGCATGATCACCTTTTGAGTCAAGTTATTGCTTACTCATGATTAGTTGCTGGTGCTCATATACTGTACTGATGATCTTTTCTTAAACACACCTGTATCATGAGGTCCCGAGCTTCTTGTTCAGGTAGGGGACCCCGTTCGGTGACGTAATCATACAGGTCCTTGCAAGGATCAGGCCGTTCTAGGATCAGAAGGAAGGAGTCGTCCCTCTCTAACCAGTCGAGAAGGCGCACCACCTGTGGGATATGTGCCACCCTCAGGAGCAGTGCCACCTCCATAGGCACTCGCTCCCCGTTTACCTGTCGGAAAGAGAGAGAACACTTGGTTAATGAATAGGTAAACAAAATCGTCTCATGTATATAGATATTTGTGAACCTGGCTGATGAGGTGAATAGTGGCAGGCTTGGTATGTATGTGTGAAAACTTAGTTGATTACTGTGTGTAAGATACGTCCATTACCACATTTGTAAACCTGGTTGAGTATATAAACAATGTTGTGTATATGTTAAAAAAAAACCCTCACCGATCTATATTTTCAAAAACAAATCGATTACGTCAACTAACATCAAACGTTTCAAGGTTCTCAACAGCTAAGGCTAGTTAATTATGTCAACAGATATCCTACAGTTAAATAGCCCAGATTATTAAACCCTATAGCACTGCAGTCAGAATCCTTCAATTTATTTAGTATATATATAAAAAATAGTGATGTATCATGATTTCTATCCTCTCACGTGTCATCAAATAACTTTCTATTTACATTCTTGACTGTCAATTGCACAAATTTCTTTACGTAAACATCAGTGAATTTGCTTAATCGACTTTTCATGTTGCACGCCGTCTTTTTCCCGTATTACATGACAGAACGATCAAGTGGCGGTGTAAACAACTAGGGAACCTTCACAGCCAAACGACAGATAGGTGAATGTCATCAACGTGTGTTCCTTGTGTTGCTCCAGCCAGCTTAAAAGTTTTGTTGTATTTCGAATGCTCAGTGATTGGAAGAAATAGAGATATAGACAGTGGAATATTAACAGAGAAACAGAATTATTGACGGAGAAACAGGGATATAGACAGAGAAACAGAATTATTGACAGAAACGGGGATATAAACAGAGAAACAGGGATATAGACAGAGACAGATAAGTTGGTAGAAGGACAGACTATAGAGTGCGGTAGATCAGTCAACTCTTGCCTCTTTGCGCTATGATCCATTATGAAAACAAACTCAGAAGATGATTATGATGACAATTCGTTTACAAACATCCTTGAAGGCTTGAGGGTCCCATTAATACTTCGCCAACGACGTCATTCTCGGCTTGCCTCGTCTCTTTTATGTATGCACTAACAATCGATCACTAATTTAAATAACTGCGGTTAAAAGGCACGTCTATCAGTCTTTTAAATGAAGGTGACATATTATCTTCTCTGGCATCTTGAGTTCGAAGGTTTGCCGCAGTGAAAGTTTAAGATTCTTTCATCTGTCATCTTCATTATTGTTTTCTATTTCATTAGTTTGGTAAGTGTGTACGTATGCACTGATGGCTGTTGAACCTGCAGTACTCCTTCACTACACATACATACATACATACATACATACATACATACATACATACATAGATACCAAATCAACCCCCGAGATAAACTGACGCAAAAAAAATCCAAAAGAAAAATAGAAAATAAAATCACAGAATCAATAAAAAAATAATAGAATAAAATGAATAAAAATAAATTTCAAAAAAAAAAAATTGTCTACCTTAAAGGAATACACAAATAAGCTTAACTTTCAGCCCAGGTTCAAGGTCGACTTAATTTTATCCATTAGGTAGATGTTACGTCACTTTATCATTAGCTCAGGGGGTCTCATAACTGACCTTTCCCGAACACCTACACCCCCACAGACACACACATTTCTAAGGTCACACTAAAGTACTGATTGACCTGTGTACCTCATAACCCAACCACATATATGAGGTTAGGTCATTGGGTAATTTGATACGTAATTTAAAGTAATAGTTACAATACGTCTTAACTAGTTGATATGAATATTTAATACAGATTTTCCATAATAAAAACACCGTGGAATAACTCATTAGCCAGCCATATGTTGTGGTATTAGTATCAGTTAAGAGCTTTGTTGGTAAGGAATAATAAGATCAGGTTGTAGTCTATTTCTCTAAGCTTTCATAGTACTTTAAAGGAACTAACTTGAGAATTTGGTTGCTGTTGTCCTGATGCTGTAATTTGTAACGCAAAGACAAATTATACAGTGAAAATTACAGGAAAGGAGACGCTATTTTGGTATGACTTAAATTCGTATTTGCTTTAAAGGAGATAAAAAAAATTAACGATTTGGTTTTAACGTAAATTATGAAACAAGTAATATGTCGCCTCGTAACTATCACATCCCTCAACAGATGTTCAGCGTCCATAAAGAGGAGACTTACGTAATAGTGTGGGCGTCTCATTCAGTGGCACTAATAGACTTCCGTATCTAGACAAGTGTTAACCTGAAATTTCATCATCACAGCGAGAAGAGAGCCAATTAATGCCCTCCATGCCACGCAGCCAATGAAACATCTCGTAAACCTCATGTTGTTGGCGACACTAGTAACCCCGAGAAGGAAGGTAGCCACTGTGTACTAAGTTTTTTTTTTTTTAATTGACTCAAAGACTTTAGCTGGTCTCGGTGGTACGTACACACACACACACACACACACACACACACACACACACACGCATGCACACTCTCTCTCATTCCTCCCCCGAGTGCGTCACGATCAAGTTATAGAACGCGTATGTGTGACTCCCTCTAGGCTTATCATATCTAAAATTCCCCAGCGTGTGACATTCTGCGAGTAGGCTTCTTAACACCCAGGTTATCTGCTTACCTGTCCTCCACCACCAATACACCTGCACCCACCTGTCACCATCACTAACTGTAAATATCATCTTCATTTCCCTTCCTTCTTACCCATTCCTCTTAGGGGCAGTGAGGAGTTACATACCCATCAACAGCTACGAGAATTGGGGGGTGCGAACGAGCGACAGTTAAAGCATTAGGCGAGTATTGTATCAACTCGTCCTCCGCACCCTTACATAATGGTAATAAGCATCGTTAAAAAAAATAGAGCGAGAAATATGTCTTTAACGATAAAGATTAATATTAATCATGAAAGTTTGTGATTTTCATTTTTAGGAATCTTGAAGTCATTAAGTGGGAAATAAAGTTAAGACGACGTTGTCAAGTTTGTTAAGCAAACTTTTATAGTTTTGTAATTAAGAGCGATTTTTTTTTAAACAGGGGTCAACAGTGTGTGTGTGTTAGTAACATTTCTACTTCGTAATATTAATAACATTACTATTTTCTTACCTCCACCTTTCCTGCTTCAACAATCATGCGTAACAGATATACGAAACCACCACAAACTGACGCACGCCACGCCCATGCACGCACGAGCTACTATACACACGTACGCCCTGTAGTCACTCACGCACCTGATATAACGGGTACACGCAACGGTACGGTGACTAAATATAGCGAATAACCTGCACCTGCCAAATACCTGTAGCGTGAGTAGAGTGTACCCGAAGTACAAGTAGCTACTTTTACCTGTCTACTGCTATGTATATATCTACCTGTTCCCAGTAATGAAATTAACCGAATAATGAACACAGGTGGAATGACCGGACCGTACAGATGAACAGATAGAGCGAACGCGTTTAATAAGCAGTGATGGCGTGAATCTACTTGTATAAGGAGATAATTTCATCAGAAGACACTGCCGAGATGAGAGACGTCACTAACCTTAAGCTCCTAACCCCCCCCCCCCCTGTGCCGGACGAACGAGTGCCGAAGGAACGTGTGTCGGATGAACGAGAGTGCCGGACGAACGAGTGCCGAATAAACGTGTGTCGGATGAACGAGAGTGCCGGGTGAACGCACATCAGGTGATTCGTTGGCTGCGCACTTAGCGGGGAGTAAAACGTGCGTGACGGACTTAACCGCTGGCAGATGTATCGGAGGAAGAGGAGGAGAGGTAGTGGCTGAGAAAGAAGAGGAAGAGGAGAGTTAGGAGGATGGTAATGATGGTGGAGGAATGGGGAGAAAAGCAGCAGTTGTAACTAGAGGCAGTGAACGATGGAGGAAGATGACGAGGAGGAAGGTGGTAATGGTGATGGAGGAGAGAAATGTAGTAAGGGGAAGAGACAGGAGTGATACTGTAGAAGAGAAGACAACGGGGGAGAAAAAAAAAAGGGAATAGGAAGCCGAGGAGAAACAGGAAGAAGAACAATAACTAGAAGGAGGAGGAGTTAAGAGTGCTAGTGGTGGAGAAAGAGGAAGCGGTGGTGACTGGATATGGTATAAAAAAAGGAGGTCGTTGCTAGGCGAGGAGAAGCGTCATAATCGCCCTGACACCAACAGATTGTAAACAAACGCCCCTGTCGCGTCGTCCCCTGAGCGAGGCAGTGGAGAAAAAAAAACATCAACACCAACTTCTCGGGATCAGCATAATGATGTCACCACAACAACAACTTTCCCTTACACTCTAACAAACTAATTGGCTTGTGTAGTCTCCTCTATGTCGCCACCCAGCTTACTATGACTATTCTCTCTCTCTCTCTCTCTCTCTCTCTCTCTCTCTCTCTCTCTCTCTCTCCAAAATGAGGTCCACCTCTGGCCATCTGTCCACACCAGAACCAGCCACGCGTTACGACGTTTATATTTAGAACAGGTGCAAGGAAGGAATGACAGCAGGAGTGGGAGTAACAGCAGCAGCGGCAGGAGGGAGGAGGAGGCTACAACAGCAGCAGCAGGCCCTGAAGCACGACGCCACCCATCACTACCCGCACGACGATCACCTGCTGGTAGAGCTGCCGTCGTCTCCGCCACCTGCCGCAGCCGTCACCATCTGGTTTACGTCAGGTGCCAGCCAGACTAATCCCTCGAGTGCGACGACCCGACGCCTCCAGGGAGACTTAACGCCTCGAGTACGATGATATTAATCTTGAGTACAACGACCCACAGCCAGGAGTGAGTTAACATTATTCCTCGAGTACGACCACCTGAAGTACAACAACACTAACTCTCGAATGTGATGATCTAGCCACTTAAGATCGGCGGTGAACCTCTTGAGGAAGATGAGTTACCCTCCTTGAGGGTTTTATGTCCTAACCAGCCGAGTACTCGTGTGATTACTCTATTTCTGAGGTAATTCTGGTAAATGTCAGCCTGGATACAAGAGCACAGGTGACTCCCTCCCTCTCATTCACTTTGAGAATACAATACGTTGTACTCATGCTGTTAAGAGTCGAATACAACTGGCGCATCCTTGAGGGTATGGGAGCGAGGCAGCTGGAGGTCCCCGGAGCTAAGTGTAGGTCTTCCACGTGTCGCTTATGTGAAGAATCTTTAAAAGCCAAACTGAGTGAAAAACTTACTCAAGGTCTTGTAGGAGTTGCGATAATTTTGTGGCTAACACTTGTATAAAAAATAACCAAACACTAATTCAGGTGTACTGTCTACGCTCATTGTAAAAAAAAAAAAAAGTGGTGCCCCGTTGGTAAACCTACACGACGCAACACAACCAGTTCCTCGACTTTGTTACTTACCTCTGTAACCAACCAACCACTCATCGTGTTTGCACCTGTCAGCGTCAAGGTAAACTAGTAGGAGACACTCGTCGAGACTGGACATTCACGAGCTACAGCATGAAAATGAAGTTGTCTAGACCCCCCAAGACAGCGTAACAACCCCTGCACACACACACACACGTCTCCCCTGCCGTTACGTGGAATGTTGAACGCAAACCAGACGACGTCACACACAGGTAACACGCTGTTATTCGCCCTCTCGTTTTCTTCACCTTCTGCAGGTGTACGAGGACAGGTGTGGGGTTGTTATTCCGGCCTCTAAGCACCTACCCCGGAAGATTCCCAGCCTTCCGAAGGAGTGTGGTGAGGGAACCTTCGTGTAAGACGCCTTCAGGAGTGTTCTGGTATTCGGGCCGAGTCACACACACAAATACACCTAGAAAGCTGTTGAAATCCTCGCCCCAGGATGGCCACATCCGTACTGCGGAGCACCTGCACACCATCCATTGCCTAGATATTACACAAGGCAAAGAAAAGAAAGAGAGAATGCACTACAATAATAAAAGAAAGTGAGGTAGGTGAAGACGAAGAACGGGGAAATGCACAGGAGACAGAAACAAAGGCAAAGAGTGGAGGAAATGTGAGGAAGTAAACGAATGAAAGAATAAGAGAAGGATGGGGGGAAAGAGGAGAAACATGTTTAATATCGCACGACGACAGATTAAAAGACTCACAACACACCCAAGTGGTCAACAGGCGGCGCACCAAGTTAGGAGAGCGCAGATGACCTTAAAGGTACAATCCCATACATAACCTAGTAACGAGTGCCTTACACCGTCCACCACAGCGCCATAACAAAAACTGTTCTACGCTGCTACGCCTCCGCTCATCTTTAACACTTGGGGGTTCCATCTTTTTTTTTTGTTCTTCATTAAACTGTTCTAATGTTCTCAAGGTGATCCCATCGAGTGATAGAGATATACCGCTAGAATTTCCCGCCCTAGATTTCTTAAAGGTGCGTTGGTATAGCGGGGTTGGCCTCGGCATACCTTGCTCAAGGCGGCCGAGCACAGCTGCCACATGTACGATACCTACACACACACACACACACATACACACTATCACCGTTTTCCCCCCGTTTTGATACGCAATGATCGTCGTGGTTGTAACATAATCACCAGAACAGCTATTCCTTGTACGTCTAGAGTCACGGAGTTACATAATAAGCCGAGATTGACGGATCTATGGCGGTGAAACACAGGGAGGAGGAGCGAGGCGTCAGCTGAGCCACGTTGTCAATGTCCGCATGACGCAAGATCAGCCCCATGCCGTCTATGCCGAGCAGGTGCATCAAGCACTACACCTGCCTCCCCCTACTCACCTGCCTTTACCTGCGTCGAGGTCACTGGCAGGGAGGAACTAATGGCCTCCAGGACGTCGATGTAAAAAAAAATCGTAGCTTAACAGTGTTGGGGAGAGAGAGAAGGTGGAGGAGGGAGGAGGCCGGAACTGGATCTCCGGCAAGAAACTCTTATTACTTTCTCTTTCAAAGCGAAAGTCATCGTCGAGGGAAAACAACCTGGTGCCATGGACTGGATGTTTGTTTACGTCTGCAAGGCATTTTAGTCACACTCGGGCTTTTGTTCTCATTTTGATTTGCAGAATGACTGAATACGAATACTGACTATTACGTAATTCAGGGGTTTCAGGTGAACAGGTGACACGGCTATATGGTATGGCAGCCGTAATAGGATTCCACGGCATTACAACCCATATTAAAGGCTTTACAACGTCGCTAATCAAATTAAAGGGTTTCTAACACCGAACCTATGGAAGAGTCGAACATACTTTGAACATATACTTTGATATATATGTTTCCGAGTCGAGTAAGAATTCCTTAAAGTCTAATCTCACTTCTTCCTTCTTCTTCCTACACTCTATCTTTCCTCAATATCCCATTCCCTGCGCCCCTTCCTCCTGTCCCCTTCCCCTCTTTACCCAACTCCCCCTTCTACGACCTCCGCCTCGGTGAGCGTGGCGTGTTAGGTCTAGTCTAGGCTTATATTTCCCGCGTTATAGAGCACATCCAAGGTTGTGGCCTACTTTCCAGAGGATTGTGAGGATCTCTCTCCAAGTTACAGTTTAAGTACCTTATGGATGTATCCTATAACTCATACGATACAGTTAGACGTTACAGTGTTTGTCTTAGTTGTAGGCTACATGTCTTTCAGTTGTAAATTTGTTACACGCTGCCACAAGATTCAGGAGTTTTTTCCTTCTTTTATTTTTTGCCCACAGAATAGTATTGAACTTTTTAGCCTTTAGGTCTTCGTAAGGACTTTGTACCTCGGGCAATTTAAGCAATTCAAAGTAACAAGTTAAACCAGTTTACACAACGTATGGCTACAGTTTTCAAGATTTTATGTGAAGAATTTTGTTTTACACGTTTCATTTTGTTCTCCTCAGGGTTGTGGCCTGATTATTGTTATTGCCTACGTCTCTCCCTCTTGTGCCCGACCACCGGGGTCAGTGACACCACCTAACAGTGCCAATTACTTCTCTCGTCATAAGGTTTCCGTCTGTCTCCATTGAGAGGACGCAACACCACCACATTAACAGTAGCTGCCTCTATGTATGCCAGGGAGAATATTTTAATTTAAGTGTCGTAGTGGATAGTACGTATACAGTACACACTTGTTTCTGGATACTGTAATGTTGTTGTTGTAGGAAACTGTGTGTTATGTTGTATGCTCTTCACCTCAGTTTTTGAACACTCGACTTTGCCTGAGGTTTAGGAAAATTAGTCTAAAAGCTGAGGGAATGTTTAAAAGAGTTTTGATTGTCTGGGTCTAAGTCATACCTAAACATAAAGATGAGTGAGAGGTAATTAAGAAAGGTGGTGGTGAATACAGGTAAGAGCTGTCTATAACAACATAAACAACAAGATCATCAACACTTACCACACCCCAGGCGGGCACTCGGTTCTTGGCTATGAGCTTGATGGCTACGGGCGCTCCGTCCTTCACCCTGGTGCCGGCGTACACGGTGCCAAAGCCGCCCTTGCCCAACACCTTGGAGACCACTTTACCCCTTTCGTCCACCGTTTTATCTAGACGGTAAAGAATTTCTCTGTCCGGACCTCCACCTCCTCTTCCTCCCCCTCCTCCACCTGGTCCACAACCTCGCCCATTGCCTCCTCCACCGCAGGGGGAGTGACTGGGGGGCCTGGAGGTGGAGAAGGGACTGTTGTGGCGACACAGGTGCGTCGTGGTGGAGGTGGTGGGAGAGTGGTTAGGAGTGGTGGTGATAAGGTGGTGGTGATGGGTGGTGTGGTGACCGGTTGTGGTACTGATGGTGTGACTGGTGGTGTTGTGGCTGCTGGGGCTGTGTTGATCCCGACCAACTGTGAAAGAGAAAAACACAATAATTAGATCATTCTCATTTAAAAAAAAATATATTTACAACGTGAAGTAAAAGAAGAATTTAAAGCCCTAAACACACGTGAGATAAGTAAGGAGGAGTTAACAGATTTGCCACACAACATAAACTTTCATAACCAAAAGGCGATTCGTAGCTACATACTTCCACAAGAGTCAAGTGGTCAGCAGGTTTACCAAGAAACGTAACCATTTGTAATAACCCCGACACAATGAGATTGTGGAGAGAGAGAGAGAGAGAGAGTGGGGGGGGCTATCGAGACTGTAGTAATAGATCAATACAGAGTGACGGGAAGCGTTGTAGGCGGGATGGGACCTCCTCCTGCTGGCTCACTCACTCATCTGATACTCTCGGTTTGACAGTCATCTCCCTCCCTTTCACAGGCCTATAAGAATCACCATTTCGAAATACGAGTTTGGGTTTTTAATGAGTTGCCGAGAGTGTACGGCATTCATTCCGCGACGCAATAGGCTGGCGGTGCCGCGATCAGCTGATGCTTGCGTGTCCTACTTTCGAGTTAGGTTGGGCTGGCATCCCCCTTCACCTGCCTACCCGGCCCCCTACCACATCACCTGCCTTCCCTACCACACCACCTGGTCCCCCTACCACACTACCTGGTCCCCCTACCACACCATCTGTCTAATTATCACGTTAACTAAACCAACGTGGTTCCGGATTACTTCGTTGTATTAATTTTCGTGAGAAGTTCGTAGTAACTCATTGTGGTGAAAAACACCCATGATAGTACAGTACTTGTATTTCAAACGGGCTTTTTATTCACGCTGGTTAAAAACTTGGAGATTGTTTTCGTGTCGCATCCCTTTAAAAGAATGATAATTAATTCGTTTTTGTATATTACTGTTTACTTCAGTGGATGGAAACGTCCTTCATCATCACAGGTTAAAACAGGGAGCCACTGGTGACGAT
Organism: Homarus americanus; assembly: GCF_018991925.1. NCBI lineage: Eukaryota > Metazoa > Arthropoda > Malacostraca > Decapoda > Nephropidae > Homarus > Homarus americanus. The sequence goes on from NW_024746240.1 coordinate 848,100, forward strand.
AACCTTGGTGTAGCACAACCATGTCGTCACTACAGGGAGGGAGGAATTCATGTTTAACATTTAATCACAAATGTGAGAAGGAGCCCTTTACTAGCGAGCGACATTTAGCGAGGGTGACCCACTCCACTGAGCCAGAGTCGACAAGAACCTTCTGCACTGGTGAATTCTGCTGACCCAGTTTCCCGAGGCTGGTGGCCCTCACACCCACCACACCTCTTCCTCCTCCTCTCTTCTCCAATGTAAACATTCCCTCCTGCGGCTGTTCGTCACACACACACAAATAGCTGTCACCTACATCCACGTCACCTGAATCTCTTGCCTAAACCTTATCTATATCAATCTTTATCAATCCTTCCACACAGGTCCACTATCCACACATACTCCACCACCTCCACCTGGCTCCTGCTCGTTACCTGCGCTGGTGAATGAGGTAAATGAAAGCGAGTGTCTCACAGAGCGTCACAACACGTAGTTGCTGGCATAATTATTCACTCGACCTTATTTGTTTTTGTATCTTTGTACTGCCGTGTATATATTTGTGTGTGTGTGTGTGTAAGCTATCCTAACACGTCACTTCCACCTCAAAAGAAATTTTCCTCACTTCCTAATTCGATTTGCTGATTTTCCCTCAAGTTCCCAAGTTTTAAAATGGTTAGTTTCCGTGCACAACTTCTCCGTGAGTTTTTATGTACCAAATTAATAAGTGAGTGAGGCAGATGTTCTTAATATCAAGGATATCTGTTACACGCTGGCTGCTGGGTTTGTGTACATATATGGAGTGTTTATAAGTGGAGTCCTCAACCCACATTTGGCTTTACTCGTTACCACCCAGTCTTACTCCATCTAATTCATTCTCCATACCTACCCTCCCCCCACCTCCCTCCACTCAAGTTTTACTCTCTCCTCTTCTTACTCCACCGGCTTCACTCATATTTCCCTCTTTAGCTCCCACACACACACACACACACGACTATTACTGATCGTAGCGAAGTGAAGAGGGAGTTCCTACAAGCGTCTTCAAGCTCCTCATAGTCAAGTATTAAAGATGACTGTCTGGGTTATGAGGGATGCAGTTACTGAACGACATACTCATCTTAGGAGCAGCTCTGGGCCGGCTCTCGCGTGGTGTGTAATATTGATTATACTCGAGACTACTATGCTGCTATATGGAGACTCGCCCAAGGCACTGCAGGCTCCCTAGCGCACAGGTGTTGGTGGCTAGACTCGTTTATAACCACTGACTACAACCTCATATGTAGTCGGGTAGTGTTTATTGGTTACGTAAGTCATTTATCAGTATATTAGTTTATATTTATCTGCACTAATCCCGCCAAATATATTCTTATCCGTATTACCGCAGAGCAACACCACCACCACCACACTACTGACCTGACCCACCACACTCACACGCCGGAGACACCTACCTACCTACCTACCTGTGCCTAATACTGTCATTATATACCTGAGCATCTCCCCTCCACTTTTTCCTCGTTGGCCCCCACATAGCAACAAGGGCACCCTGCCCCTGCCCACCCGTCTACCCCAACCAATTGGCCAATATATCTCGGACAGAGGCAGACTACTGAGCCAGACAGACGCAAGGTGAGCCGCGGAAGGAGGGTGGAGGAAGCAGTGGAGAGTTGGGAGGTAAAGGAGGGGGAAGCGACGGTAGGGAGGGGGGTGAAAGCCCTTCTCGCCTCAACCATCACCTCCTGCACCATCAGGAGTAAAAGTTCTAAGGAATCATCTTGCCTTGGTTGTACACCCCATCGTTTATATACTGTACCTGTACTGTCCATGTACCAGAGAACTAAGCTTTTGAGATCATGGACTTCTGTCTTTCTAGAGTCTAGAGGGAGACGTCCTGTTTCCGAAAATCGTCTTGGGATTTTCGGGACAATTCATTCCTATAAAGAGCAGGACGAGGAGAGCGTACAGGGAAGGAAGGTCATGAGGAGGGAGACGACAGGTGAGGATGGAAAAGGGTAACAGGGATTGGAAGTTGTGTGTGGTGAGGCCAGACAGGAGACACACACACACACACACACACACACACACACACACACACACACACACACACACAACCACACACACACAACCACACCCAATGACAACAACCGTGTGTAAACTCGTAAACGTCCGTCGTCCAACACTAGACCACATTGGGATAGCTTTCGCGTCCCTAACCTCCCTTCTTCTTCCCTTTCTCCAACCCACTCACCCTCCTCTTCCCCACCTCCAATCCACTCCCCAATCCTCCTTGTGTCTTGACGCTATCCAACTGTCTTGTCATTACAATAAAATAACAATCCGCACCATAGATAAAGGAAGAAAAAAATGGGGGAAATTGAGCCTCCTTGTCAATTACTCTTGTGCTATTCTCTCTCTCACGGCCTGAGGAAATAACATAGTTACTATAAACCTCGTCTGAGCCCACGGGGGAACGTATCATCCAGCCAGCCATACTATTCAGGTCAGCTTGTTTTCCGGGTGGGGGTCGATGGCGGGAGAGGGGATAGTTTAGGTGGTGGGGGGGGGGGGGCTGTTGAGGTGGGTTCTGTGGTGTAGTGGTAAAGTAAAGTTGGAGGATGATGGTAGTGGCATTTTAAGGAAGATTAGTGGCGTAGCGGATGAGGAGGGAAGGGAGGTGAGAGAGACGGAGGGGAAGAGAGGAAGGAGAGAGACAGAGGGGGTGGGGAAGGGAGGAATGAGAGAGAGAGAGAGAGAGGGGGGGTGGGGAAGGGAGGAGTAAGTGTGGAAGAGGGAAAATACTGACACTATGAAGGGGGGGAGGGGGCAGGAACGACAGTAGGTTGTGAGATAAAGAAAGGTTTAATTTAACATCTCGCTGAGAACTTAATAATTAGCGAAGGAAGAACAAATCTCATTCAAGCCATTCGCAAGAGACTAACAACAATATAATTAACCTGAACTTCATTAGATATGCATTATTCATAGCTACGAGTGCATTCTACTTTCTATCTATATTCCGTTACCTCATCTACATTCCTTGGCTCCATGGGCACTGTACCCTCCGCTTCCCTCACTTCCACCCCTTCACCCTCTAACTCTGTGCATTCCACCTTCTCAATATACACTTCACTCCCTTTGCCTAATGCATTCTGCCCACCATCTCACCCTAACCGTTGGTGCGTCATATCACCAGCCTGTCCTTGCCCCATAGGCTTACCACTCCTATCTATCTACCTACCCTCACCTATTCTTTCTCCATCCTTGATCATATCTCTCCTTTCTTCATTCTCATCGCTTCTTCCTCCTCCCACTGTGGCCCTTTTTCAAATTTTCTTCGTCTCTTACCCCTATTTATGTTTCTCTTCCCTTCTGTGTTTCATTGCCCCCGTCACCTCCCCAATACAGTCTCCCCTCACCGTCCTCTCATACGCTTCCCTCCCCTTCCGCTCTTAGGTAACCTCCCCCATCAGCTTTATTGGTCAGGAGGTCAGGTGCGCACTTCCCCTACTCGTTTACACACACACACGCACGCCGCACAAACACACGCACGCGCACACATACACACGCAGGCTCACATTTCCCTTTCAGCGACTGTAAACACCATTGGTCAGTCAACATTTCCACCTTTCATTTTCCTGGATATTGTGCAACACTCACACCTCTTAGATACAAGAGACTAGAAAACATTACCAAGTAGTAATTGCTGGGTAAGTTAGGCGAGTAACGTGCACTTATGGCGTAGTTACTTGTGAGGGGTGAAAGAGCCTCCCCTTCCTTCCTGTCCATTCTACAGTCACTCTTTTCCATATCTTTACCCCCATTAATTATCCTTTCCATCTTCTTATCCTTGTCTCAATAACATTATCATTTTGCGTTTTGGTCTTTCCCTTAAATCTCCACCTCTCACACCCGTCAGTCAAGTTGTTCCTCTACTTACCACACTCTCACCTCCGTCAGGGTGTTCCTCAACCATTTAAATACCAGACGTCCCCACCCAGTCCCTACCTGAGCCAAGCCACCACTACTACGACGCAAGAGCTGCCGCCACCCACCAGCCGCCACTTAGTAATGTCTTTCACCTCAAGGAGGAGGCGGGGGAGAGACTGAGGGGACGCAGGGGGAATAAAGAAAAGGAGATAAGAGGAGGGAACGAGTGATAAAGAAGGAAGGAAGTAAGGGAAGGAACGAGAGAGAGAGCGAAGGCGGGGGCGCTGAGGGTGGACGTAAGGAATGAGGGGTGGGAAGACTGGGGGATGAGTGGTGGGGGGTTGGAGGGAGGTGGGGTGTGAACAAGAGATAGAGGGCATAATAAAATAAGTTACTCAATGGCAAATGTTTATAGTTGTGTAATACACACAGGGCATGCGTAGCTCTTATTCCTGACATTAATAGACAAAAAAAAATATCCCTATAACCTTTCTAACATGGGTTCAGGTGAATCATGAATGGAAGAGTTAATAAATAAATACACCTGTATAATCGTGTTTCCCTATCAAATCATCTTCGTCCAATAAGTCCAGAGATATTCAGATTTGTACTGTTAACCATCTCGACCCACCTTAGTCAACCCTCTGGGCACAGCTTACGTGTAGTCATCCTCTGGTGACACTGTAAACAAACTTTCCTACTCGTTGTTTTGCTCCGTAAGACTTGACAGACCATTCAGGCGGTCGGTTGGTAAACACACTTTTAGATACACCGAACATTCAACTTAAATCCAGGTGGTATATACAGTACATATCAGGTGCTTTTAGCCTTACACAACAACACTCATAATACAATAAGACGTCTGATTCCCTGTGCATCGTTAATGTTTATTTATATTTGATCTGGTGGAGAGCTGGAGATCATACCAAGACAAATAGCATAAACAGTCAAATCATGAGGACAAATCTTGGTTACTTCTTTTGGGTGAATAGTTGATACTACGTTGTTTACAAACAATACTTACAACGTCACCTGGATCCTTGGGGGGCGGGAGGGTAGCATCAGTACTGGGGTGAGGTGTGGAGGGGGATAAGGGGGTGGAGTAGTGCGTTGCTGTTACTGCAATATTTACATTTTCCTCAAAGTGGAGGTGTTGCAATACTTTCCCTATTCCTTTGGAGAGGAAGAGACTGGCGTTACCTGCAGGTTTAAGCTTTGTGTATCGAGAAAACTGGAGTGACAAACACTCAGCTGTTTTTCTTGATAGAACTGGGGGAGATGGCCATTTACTCTCGTCTTTAAGAGGCTGAAGCGATAAATGTTTCGTAAGAACTAAAATGACTGTTAATGTGGGTTTGACTCTCGAAATAAAACAGCTATCCCACTTTCTTTAAACTAGTGGAATACCAAATCATGTACGTGTACATAGTATTTAGATACATAGTATTAGAAGTTAGATACATAAAGGTGACTAGTTGTTGATGGGGACCCAGGAGTACGTTCTTACTGTGGACGTCACCAATACTTGTATAGATTTGTACTAGAGAGCAGTTAAGAGTTGTCTTGTGTCATCACTGACCACATCACCCTCAACACACACCCAACACCCCATAAGGTCCCTCAGACTCCATTGTGATAAAATAGGTCAACAACTGACCCTATTTTGTCAGGGGAGCAACTGTGTCACACGAAGGGGGTAAACTGCGTTGTTCTGAGAGGCACGACCACAAGGCGTCCCAACCTTCGACCACTCTGCAGTCGTCTGGTTTGTTGTGGTTCTCTGTATTCTGCAGGAATTACCTCTGACAGGAAAAGTTCCAACCTGTGACATAATCCTCATACAAGTGAGATAAAATTGCTTCACTCCTCAACTCGTTATAAGCCAGGTAGGCATTGCGCGTAGCAATGCATCGCTTCTCCAAACGAACAAAATTTAACATGTGACCTCCTGACCTACAATATAACAATCAATGTCTCACTGGCTGGCGTCTGCGTGGGTACACCCAGAGTCTAAACGCTTGATTTTATTGTTTTTTGGGGCTTGGTGAGTATACTGCTCATTAGCCTTTCGCAGGCAAATAACACATCCACCTAGGCCCTGAGGTCTTGTGCCAACAGGGGCGGTGACTGGCAACCATTATTGTCATCAATGTCGCAACGACCTATTTAATTTGAACCCAAATATGTTTCGTCCTTGAGCAAACACAAGCGATTTCTCGTGGGTTGTGATTCCATGTTTACAGAGGAACCTTAAAAATATCTTCCTATAATGTGGCTTAATATTAACAGCACTACTGACTACATACGTCTAGAAAGCACTCATCACACATTAATTATACATGTTCCACTTGACTGTGTAAATGGCACTCACTTCCGTTGTAAATAAATTGCTGCTCTGATTTCAGTATGATGTTTCTGTAATCTCCTGGTTGTTGCTTGACTCAACACTACATCATTATGGAGAACTCTGGAACAACTGTCACACACAGGATGGAATAAGGAAACATCAATGGAGGACTTACCGTTAGGCACTGGCTTCGGTTTGGACCTGTCAACTGGGAGCGGGAGGTTTGAATTTTGAGAGAAGACATTGAACACTCTCTGCATAAACATTTTGATAAACGTTGAGTTATCCACGAGCGATGCTTCACTCCTTAGACAACCAAGGTAATGGGTATCACTGTACTACCCTTCCGATTAAAGTAAATCCGAAATGGATACTCCATATGGGTATGTTTACATTGACAAGGTGCGACGAGAATATGCAATACCCGTCCTCACTGCACCAAGTCTAGATTACTACTGAATGTTTTGGAGTCGACTTACAACCTTTCACTGTATCGTTGCGCCAGCAGGAAAAGCCCGCGGATCAACTGCCGGAATGAGAACAGCTTGTTTTTATCTTCTATTCTCGCTTTTTAGTGGATAAATTTGTGATATTATTGTTTAGAATCTTACATTATAATAAAACAGCCAAAATTTAACACTTCATGCCCTCCAGTTCCTACATTCTCGCGAAAAAAACATTATGGGAACTACTTCCTCACGTGGGCGTAATGTTTACGTCCCTGGTCCTGCGGTTGAGAGGCTATATGACGTCACAGGTTTGGCCCGCGCGGTGAGAGAAGGTCTCATGAAATCCAATGCCACCTGACTTGGCTTGTTCTCGTCTGTACAGGTTGCATCACTCTTTAAAACTGGCGATATATAATACACTGAAACATAATATATATGTTAATCAAAATACGGTTTCTTCCTTTCAATTTGAAGAAGTCGTGAACAGCGACCATATTGTTTCTACTCAGAAACTGACGCAAAGGAGAATCTGGCATCTATACTGGGCCGCGCATGCGCCATGGAGATGCCACGACGTCAGCATTAACAGCTCTGGCAATCCATATTTATCTCGAAGTTTGAGCGACAAACGGTCGTAACGTTCGTGAGAATATAAGCAAATAAACGTTCAACAATGTTTGTAGATAGGTCGTTGCTTATATCCTGTAGATAAATACAACAGACACTTATTAATACTGGCCAGGAAGCTGAGAGACATCAGCTATAGTTGTGAGGAAAAAGTTGTATTTCTAAAACATCAATACTCGATCAATGCAATTGTCAAAGGTGTCGAGTTTTGCCGTAGACTATTACACCACCTGACGCCCACCTGGTCTGGTGGCCGGGTTGCGTCACTGAGTTATGTTTTGTTTTGAACTGCAGCGGCTGTTACCCAGCTTCACTGTGGCGCGTCAGCAGGTTATTTTAATGTTAATTAATGTCTCTTACCAGACACGTGGCCACACTCTCATATATATACCGGTTATTATTTAAGATAAGAAATTATGTTACTTAAATTATCCAGTATTGTTCAAATATTATTAAACATATTTTACTTTATTCATTCTTTAAGGATCAGATTTATGTTAACATTTCATTGCATAAGTTACAGAGGCATTAATAATTTAATTAAAAAGGACTACACCAATTACCCCAGGGAGGGGGGTCGTTAATGGCGTCCTTACCTGACCTACTTTCCGTGTGTCAAGCAAAAGGATAAGATAAATTAAAAGAGTAATATTTTTGATACGTATCGATATTATTATTATTATTAATGTTATTATTATTTCTTATTATTATTTTCATTGTTATTATTATTATTAATTCTCACACAGGCGGGGTTAAAGAAGTAGTCGGTCAATGCCGTCTGTTTACATAACAACCTATGTAAGTTGGCGGCATAACTCGGGAGCAGACAGAGCTATGTTGTTCACACTCGGTATATTTACTCGCCGTGACAACTCTTACAGCTGCTATGTTTTGTGGGAGTCCAGAGATCAAGTTACAACCTTGACAAGGCAGCGCACTGTGTGATCCGGCAACTTGCCCGAGTATAGTTTTAGTATTACAATGTGTGGGATTGTGTATAAATAAATGCTCATTTGTCCGCCACCAATCACCTAATACGAACCCTGAATACAGTTAATGACGTCGTTTGTTTGAGTTACGAATGTATGGATCAGCCGTGTAATGCAGAAATAACAGCTTTTACCATTTCCCTGACATCTGTCTTCTCTATCGGTACGGTACAGTATATGGGTGTCTATCATGGTACAACACTCCTCAGAGTCTAAAAAAGTATAAATTTATTATAGTTCGTTGTATATTTTATGCCATTAACCAACAACAGCATTGCAGGTATATAGACATCAGAGTCAGCAAGTTAATTAATAAATATAAATACTAATTAATGAATAAAATACAGGTACAGTCAGTCAGTCATGCCGATGTGATGACTGTATCGCAAAGATGGTGTATTATTAATCTAGTTTACGGGTAGAAATGTATTTATACACACACACACACACAGACACACACACACACACACACACACATTCCTCGTGACTAACATGCGGTTATACATATCATCTACACACAGGAAGTACACATAATAGTTTCACTCACACTATTTGGCAAGACACTTGTATTGTAATAGGCGGGTACGCAGTAAATAGTGTTCACTGCGTGGCAACTTAGCGGCTTACAATCATGTCACACGTCAGCTTTCAACACGTGGCGGCAAGCGAGAGGGAGTGAGTAACGCAGCAACCTTCAAAACATGGCAAGACAACGCAGTAGTCGCCATCATAGTTACCTTCGAACCGTGGATGGCAAATCAGTGGCGACGGGGTAACCTTCAACATGGCAACCTTCACTTTGTGGCGGCACAGGAAGTTTGTGTGTGTGTGTGTGTGTGTTTATGCTAATTTACACACGCATGAAGATACTCCTGCAAAAGTTCACACACACACACACACACACACAAAACGGAAGGGAGAGAGTGTCATGGAGTATTCAGTGGAATGAACTGGTGGTATTAGTACTCACGTAAGGAAGTGTCATTCATAGTGTATGTGTGTGTGTGTGTGTGTGTGTGTGTGTGTGGAGGCAGGTGGCGGTAAACCCCTGTTGTACCTCCAGAACACGCTCACACTATAACACACGTGACCTCTCCTAGCAATTTCCACACCTTCACTGAGACTGTTTTATTCTGTGTGTGTGTGTGTGTGTGTGTGGTCATGTAAATAAATGCACATAAGCCACTGTCATCGTATTTACACCATACTTTTGTTTTACACATATAGGTATGTTTTAAATATAATTTTTTATTAACTTAGTCATCTTTAGTAACTATCGACCTCAAAAGTGAAGGAATCATTTACGTAACCCGTTAAGGACGGACGTACTCACTGGGTTAAGACATCGTACTTCAGCGGGTCAAGATATCGTACTCAAGGGTTAAAATTCAATTGTGTTATCTAGTGTGAAGCGCGACACACACAAACTCACAGACGTCCCTCGTAGTACAAACAAATATAGGATACCGACGCAGTGAGTGGAGGATGAGTGTTATTATTGCCTGAGTAATATATTGACACTCATAAACTGATGCTATCAACGAGTCAACACAATCATGATGCAGTTCAGTCTGTGTGTGTGTGTGTGTGTGTGTGTGTGTGTGTGTGTGTTTCAGAACCACTGGGTGCTAGAAGGGAGGCAGTGAGCTAACAGTCGCCGTGGTGGCGGCAGGCAGACAACCTCTAGTTGTTGGCTGGGCCTTTCCCCCCCTGTCCTGACCCGTCTTCTTTCCGCCCCACCCCGCCCCGTCCTGCCCCGCCCCGCCCCGTGCTGGGAAATAACCATGGTGACAAACCCTCACCCCCCCTAGCTGGACCCATGATGAAATACATCCTCCCAGCTTTTCTTATCATGCTCTCCTCTCCACACTGTATACGGTGGTGTAACCGACTCTCCCTCTCCCTACTTATTCTTGTGTTGTCGTCTACTGTGACATAATATGGCCCCTTCTCTCCCCCTTCCTCCCTCCACCCTTAAGGTTAATGTACCTTCTAGTTTATGGCAACATGACCCCGGCCTCTATAGCACAGCGATGTTATATTCTACCACTAGTGAGTAAGTCATCGGACCCTAAAGTATAATTTTCAGCTGTTTTATGGTGTTTCTTCTCTACGAAGACAATACTGTACAGATTTTTAAATCAACTTCATCTCACAGAGAAAGTTTGATATTCATAAGAAAGTGAAAAATATATTAAAATTTTTTTTTAGGATTTTCTTATTTTCACTCAAGCAGACTATCTTAGGTGTCCTGAGCTATAGCGTCACGCGAGGGCTGTCAACACACCTTATCATGAGTCAAATACGGAAATCGGTAAACAACAAAGGAGTCGTAATAAAACATTTAACACCAGGATGTACTAATTATTAACTAAACAAACAGTATGAATACAACAAGTTAAACAGACAATAGCTTGAGCCGTAAGACTGGAGAACACACCAGGAAGGAATCTTTTACGTTAAAAGCAGGAATTAGACCAAATATTTATGTCTAGCGTGAGGCTGAATAAGCTTGTCCTCCTGCAGGTTGGTGTGAGTGTTGCAAGGAGGGGGGGACGCACGAGCGGCCACCAGGCCCGGGTTATTTCCTGTGTCGCAGTGGCCACCTGGCAGCCACAAACTTCACGCGGGCGTAAACGTGGGTTTTCCAGACCCAGCCGACCGAGGCGCTGTGCCGTCTCTGTTTGTAAACAAAAGGCGGCCATCTTGTATGTGGAATTATGGAATGACAAATGATGTTGTACTATTATATAATCGTTTTTAAGTGACGAGATCAAAGCGGATAACCTGAAGAATCGCTCTTCAGCTGATTTCCCCTAATTAACCTCCCTAGCGCTAACTTAACCTAACCAAACCTAATCTAACCTAACCTAACCTAACCTAACCACACCACTAAGGTAACCAGTAATATCTCTTCCTCATTCCTAATCACATGACCAAAGTATTTTATTTTCTATATTCTATAATTTTCCAGTATTTTTCTCTCGTTGCTGTAGCGAGTTTCTCTATTTTATGACTCAAACAATTGTACTACGTAATCATTTACTGTATTACATTTCATCAGCCTTTTTTTTCTCAATCTAGGTACATTTAACACTGAGAATCTGTATTTTCTTCACTCAGTTCTTATTTTAATGCCTTCTACATCTACCACCACAACTTATGTTTTTCCCCCAAGTGCTACAAAAAAAAAAAATCCCACGTGTTTAAATTTCCGATTGCTTAGTATTTTCTCATTTTAGGATTTATTTTTAACTTGGAAATAACCAATGAACGTGTCAATACCACATTAACTCTAAACCATCTTTTTTACTTTGGCTACACACACACACACACACACACACACACACACACACACACACACACACACACAAATTATCTAACATCACTTATCATGAACTCTTTTTTTTACCTCTCGCCGCTACTTATAACTTTTCATTAAAAAATTTCCGAATAGATGTTACATAATGTTTCAGGTAACACAATGGAACACTTACGAATTCCCTTACCTGGTACTTTTAATTAGTAGATCACAGGACCACAGGGATACATTACTTTAACCTGTAGGTGCGTTCATATTTTAATCCCTTTCTCCCCACAAGAGCGGAAGATTACTTAAAAAAAGGACTTTATTGGTGTTCAAGTTGTTAATGTGTGTACGTGGAGCCGCCGCCGCCACCACCACCACCTTGACAATCCTCCACCCACTTGGCCGCCACGCTGGAGAGGGACTTATTCCTTGTGTTTGTTGACTCATCTGTCGTGAGTGTGTTTGCAAAGAGCCTCCAGCACCTCACCACCTGCCTGCCTCCCTCTCTTTTCCTCTCTTCTCCTCTCCTCTCCTCTCCTTTCCTGTCCTCTCCTCTCCTCTCTTCTCCTCTCCTTTCCTCTCCGTCTATTTATTTTTATCTTTAACTTTTTTCTGTCGATCGTACTTGTTTTGTCTATTTGTTACACACACACACACACACACACACATACACACACACACACACACACACATATATATATATATATATATATATATATATATATATATATATATATATATATATATATATATATATATATATATATATACATACATACATACATATATATAATCTCTCTCTCTTTCTCTCCATAAATAACAAACTGTTTTTTATTAATAAACTCTATTATTAACTCCATGATTTAACCACAGTTTTAATAGCAAGTTTTTTTTTCTTTCCCCTTTCTCTTTTTATGCCCTCCATCCCTTCCCCTTCCCGTAACTCAGCTGCTTCCCCTTCCATCTTTCCCTTAACCAACCTATCTACCCCTCCCTCTCCTGCCTACCACCTAACCCAGCATCCCCTTCCCTACATCCCCCCCCCCGTTTATACTCACAACTTTTAACCAGTTATAAATGGTGTTGTTTACTGTGCAATGGTCTATTCGGAGCTTCGGCCCTCTGATGTAACACTTTGGCCGGGCGCCGAACACCTCACTCCCCTGCCTACCTGCCCCTCTCCCTCCCTCCCTCCCTCCCTCTCTCCTTCTGTCGCCATACCATACCAACTCCTCCCTCACTCCCTCTATCATCATACCACCTCCTCCCTCCTCTATCATCATCTACTCATCATCATACCATCTCCTCCCTCACTCCCTCCATCATCATACCATCTCCTCCCTCACTCCCTCCATCATCATACCACCTCCTCCTCACTCCTATCATCATCACCACCACCTCCTCCTCCATCATCCATCATCATCATCATCATCATCATCATAGGGAGTTATATCTCTTACAATTTCTACTTGTTGGAGGCCTTATGTAATTACTAACCTTGTTACACTCTTAAAGACTTAAAAGGCACTCTCTGTTTATGGCTCATCCTCTCTATCTTCAATTACCCCTCCCTCTAAAATCCAGACTCCTACCCCCCCCCCTGTTGTTTATGTCTCCTCTCTCCCTCCCGTCCCTCCCCTCCCCTCTCCCCACTGCACTATCACCCAGTGGTTATGACATTCCCTGATATAACACGTTTTTTAATATTCCTTCAGTGTTTCGTCATGACTGAGTCTACTTGCCAAAAACACTGTCAACATGTGTCAGCCTTATGTAATGCGTGGTGATGAGAGGAAGCTACAAAGTGAATATCAATGTTGTTGTGTCAAGAGTGGCTGCCAACTTTCCAAAATGATAAGGAGAAATTAGAAGATTGGGTGAGTGTGTGTGTGTGTGTGTGTGTGTGTGTGTGTGTGTGTGTGTGTGTGTGTATATTGAAACATATATATCAATACAGTAGCAGGTGTTGTCTTTCTCTTGCACCTGGATCAGTCCGTGAACCTTGAGGTCTTTGTCTCAGATGACCGATAAACACATCAGTCCTTCCTTCACTGTTTTGATCTTTAAGAACGTCCTCTGGCAGTCCGATATACTTCCTCCCGATGCCCTCTTCACGCCCTCTGCACGCCCTACCACGCCCTCTATGTGAATTTCCCCTCAATCCACCCCTCACTGTGCCTCACGCCCTCCATACGCCCTCAACGCCCACATTCCACCCCCCCCCCCCCCAACGGCCTGTCACTGAGGAACGTCCGTAGCGACTGTCATTACCTGTATATTTCTTCTACCTGGTCATCGCTCCCGTCACCTGCCTTATCCTCTCCACCACGCTCTGTCGTCTTATGTAAACGACACCCGTTGCTTAGTTGTATATTACAGATACTACTTCTACTACTACTACTACTACTACTACTACTACTACTACTACTACTACTACTACTACTACTAACTAATATTAATACTACTTCCACTACCACTACCACTACCACTACTACTACTACTACTACTTACATATTATTTACTATTTTAGGGAGCCATTGGGGTTGGATAAAGTGTTTTTATTATTTATTTACGTTAATAGGATTTTAGGGTTCAATAAGAGGTATTATACATAAGTTTATATCTATTTATTCACTTTATTTCTCCCGCAGTCCTTCTCTTCCTTTATATCTCACATTATCCATTACTTTATTCACCTTTTCCTTCCTTCCTTTCTATGCTCATTTTATTTCCTCTTTTACCATCGTATCTCCTTCTCTTTTTCGCTCTATTTACATCCTTGTCACTCATGTATGTTCTCTGTACTTTATTCTCTTCTCCTTCATTCCCTCCCCACACCACCACACCACCTTTTCCATCACTTCCTCCCTCACTTCATCACCACACCATACCACACCACCTCCCTCCCTCCCACATCTTCCCCAGTTCCTATTGCACCCTTGTCGTTTATCATATTTTTTTTCTTATTCCTCTGTCCGTTCCTCCTCTTCCGCCTATTGTCACTTCCCTTTTGGCAGGATCGTAACGTGTACTGAGTCATACTAACTTGTCCGGAAATAGCAGACCGATTTGTCATTACACGATGGGAGAAAAAAAAAAAAGAGGCTGAGCGAATCCCGTGACGGCGAGACAAGAAAAGCCAAAGGTCACTAGTTAGCCTTGACGATGCGTATGTAAACAAAGCACCGAGTATAGACGACTGTATCCTCTTGTGTATAGGTGACGTAATATAAACAAAATAAACCCTACACAACGTAATAATTGAGTAAATAATAGACTTAATGTAAATAAAATGTGAACAAATTATATTCTCTTGGTCGTAAAATATAATAATATACCAGACGCAACACAGACATGTTTTTTTTTTTACGAGTTATAATTAGGGTTATTAGTGGTACAAGCTGCTGGTCTCTGTGGTGATTAATGTTACCTTTAACCACATCACGTAGGCTTATTTACTCCAAGATATACGTCATTGAAAAAAATAATGTAAATAAATAGTATTACCTTGATACAATTAACATACAACGTGGAAAGGTAAGTGGGAATTATAGTATAAACACCTGGGTTAATTGGTAATTGATGTCGTGTTTCACCTTTACCTGTACCCTGGGGGGTGGGAGACCTTGACCTATGTTTGGATCATCTTCACTAAAAGAATAAATGATTTCTTTCTTATTTTTTCTCTTATCTTACCTGTTGTTGTATATAAACTGGTCTATCTTTTTTAACGTTTTTTTTTATGATTATTGTGTAAAATGGTGTACCTCTCTCTCTCTCTCTCTCTCTCTCTCTCTCTCTCTCTCTCTCTCTCTCTCTCTCTCTCTCTCTCTCTCTCTCTCTCTCTCTCTCTCAAACACAACACAGTCTCGGTGAAGATAAATCAAACATGTCAAAGGTCAAGGATTAATCTCAGTTCCAACTCCCGTGACTGTTGACAAAATATTTAGAAAACCCAAATTAAATAGTGAGACGAGCAGGTTGTTAGGTGCTGGCCAAGGAAAGGTTAACTTAGGCGTTGGGTCATGTTCAAGGTTACAGATCCAGGTGTGTGTGTGTGTGTGTGTGTGTGTGTGTGTGTGTGTGTGTGTGTGTGTGTGTGTGTGTGTGTGTGTGTGTGTGTGTGTGTGTGTAAAAAGAAACATACACACGAAGGAAGGACAAAAACAAATTATAATTATGAAAAATACAGTTTAATTATTGACGAACACCTGTCATTACCTGTCAGTACGAGAGCTTTGTAAACAATTCACACTCTTGTTTCACCATTTAGGAGTTAAGTAAAAAAAGTGTTAACAGTCTTGGATATATAATAAATAAATCTGTATATTCTTATCTGATCATTGTGTAATTTGTTTTTAATTTTGAGTCGCATATTTACCAAGCTGATATACAGTATATAATGTACAGGATGGTGGCGTATAGATCTCTTTGCTGACAACAATTATTATCTATGGCATTCTTGTTCGATTGTCTAATTCTGGTCAAGAGATTCTGTTTATGAGGTGAATATATAAGGTGGATCAATTTACCTGTTTGTGGTAATTTTTTGGGGGAGGTCATATCATCTTTTTCTTATTTTTGTGAAGGTCAGAGTGACTCAATGTAGACTCGACCTCTGTTAGTCTACTGCTAGAGGTCTGTCTTCTGCGTGAGTGCCAGAGAGTGCCAGAGAGAGGGTCAAGCACCATCATCTGACTCTTTGGCACAGTGCCTTGAGGGGTGACATGTTGTCGGGAAAGTGGATGTTCTGGGTTGGTGGATGGGTGGGTGTTAGGGGGGAGGTGGATGAGTGGGTGATGGGGAGGGAGGTGAAGAGGAGTAAGTTTTGGGTGGGGAGATGGGCTGATGGGAAGGCTGAGTGATGGAAGGGAGGTAAGAAGAGGGTAGAGTGAGGGAGAGAGGTAGGTGATGGGTGGGAAGATGGTGTGATAGGGAGAGTCAGTGGTGGAAAGGAGAGGAGCGGTAGAGAGATGGTGAGGGATGGATTTGAGAAAGAAGGGAGAGCGACAGGGGATAGGGAGGGAGGGAGAGAGGAAGAGAGATAGGGACTAGGAAGGGAGGGAGGGAGAAGGAAAGAGAGACAGGGTGAGAAAGAGGGAGACAGGGGATAGGTTGGGATGAAGAGAGGGCTAGAGAGAGAGATAGAGAGGTGGGAGGGGGAGAGAGAGAGAGGGGGGGGCAGGGGATAGATATATGTGTGTGTGTGTGTGTCAGAGAGAGAGGGGTAGGGAGGGACGGCCGTAAAAGCATCGGCCGCCAAGAATTCAATGTCAAAAGCCCCAGACGGCCTGAAATAGCGTGTGCCAGTGGCCTCCCCTGACCCAATTCGGCGAGGTCTTCTCCCGGTGCTCTTTAACCTCCATAAAATGTTGTTTTAGAGCCGGAATTCTCTATCAGGCTCTACGGATATGAATTTTTTGTTGAGATGCTGCTCCCCCTCTCTCTCTCTCTCTCTCTCTCTCTCTCTCTCTCTCTCTCTCTCTCTCTCTCTCTCTCTCTCTCTCTCTCTCTCTCTCTCTCTCACACACACGGAATCATACATAAAGAAAAGAAAAAAAAGAGAAAGGAAAGAAAAGTGAGAAAGTGAGAGTAAGAACAGTCAGATTTATCACATGTTTTTCTACAATATATATTATAAAGTTGTGAAGGTCTTGGCACTGTAGTAGGCAGTGAGACCACCTTCTTATTATATACAGATATACGGTATATATATTATTCCGGGAACTTCCTGTGTCTTGCTTAAATCAGTGTATGGGTTTCCGGCTACCGTCTCCTCTGCCTTGTTTTGCTTTTTTTCTTGTTTCTTAAGCAACGTAACAAGAAATCAGTTGATGTTTTTTTCTCATCTCAAAATTGGGGATGGTTACTTATAAGGAAGAGGGAGGAGCGGCGTAAGGGGAGAGGGGAAGAGAGGAGGTTTGGTGGAGGGGGGTGGGGAAAGGAAGAAGGGAGGGGGAGGGAGGAAGAGGGAAGGAAGAAAGGGTGAGTTAAAGACATTAGGCATCAAGTGTTATATAATAAAGACCAAGAGAAGATAAATGATATGAAATAATAAAGGATATACGTGAAGAATGATGTGTGTGTGTGTGTGTGTGTATGTGTGTGTGTGTGTGTGTGTGTGTGTGTGTGTGTGTGTGTGTGTGTGTGTGTGTGTGTGAGCCCTGGCACACCACCAGGGATTAACTCAGTAGTAACAGTGGACAAAGATGAGCTCAGAGACAACCAATGTTATTTCCATGATTCATCCTCAACCAAAACTGATGATTAAGAGCTACAGAATACGGCAGTGTGTGTGTGTGTGTGTGTGTGTGTGTGTGTGTGTGTGTGTGTGTGTGTGTGTGTGTGTGTATATGTGTGTGTGGATTGACCTTTATATCCCTCATCTTATAATTATTACCAATATTTATTCTTTAATTTATTCTTTTTTATTATTTTTTCTCCTTTCTTCCTTCTCCCCTTCCTTCCTTCTTCTTGTTTCCCATTTTAGTTTCTTCTATATGTTGGTTATTCATCAGTCCTTTCTCCCCTTCTCTCTCTTTCTCTCATTATATTTGCTTTCCCATTTTTTTTCATATCTTGACTGTTCCTCCATTTATTTTCCTATCCATACCCTCTCTTACTCCCTTTCCCCATCCCTTATTCCTCTTCAGCTCGTCTTTCCCTTTCAATTACTATCCCATTCTACCTCTCCCACTGGTTTATTGCTCTTTACCTATCCTTCCCCTTCCATTTACTATCCTACTGTACTCACCTCTCCCATCCACCATCCCATTCCATTCTCCGCCACTATTCCATTCCACTTCTTCAACTCCCTATTCCACCTCACTCTTTCTTTTCCTTGCCTCCCATCTTCTATTCAATTCTACCTCTTCCACCTTCTCCTGGCCTCTCTATCTCATTGCCACCCCTCCCTCCCCTCCCAAAATCGCCCGGCCCTTGGTGTGTCATCCGCCCACCACACTTGGCACTGGTTGGATGGCGCTCGTCATGAGACTTGGCACCAGAACGGGATCACATGGCACCCCTGTGAGTGTGTTTATCTCTCTCCCGCGGAGGAATGGTATGGCAAGGAAGGGGTGGGGGAAGGAGGAGATGGGGGAAGGGGGAGAAGGAGGAGGTGGGGGAGAACGAGGAGGTGGGGGAGAACGAGGAGGTGGGGGGATAAAGAAGGGAGATGTTAGAAGGAGAGATAAGGGTAGGAAGAGAAAGTGGAAGGAGAGAAGGAGGTAAGAAGAGGAGGGAAGGTAAGGGAAGGATAGAGGAAGAAGATGGGTGAAATGGAAGAAAGAGGGAGGGTAAACTTGGGAAGATAGAAGAGGGAGAAAGATAATGAATCATGATGGGAGGAGGAGGAGAATAAAAAGATAATAAAGGTACACTAAACGTAAATCTCCAAAAATTTGCCAAAATAACATAGAAAATTATACAAAATAATAAATACTAAATTAATAAAGAAATTGAAAACAAGGATAAACTCGTTCATTGTTTATTTGGAGAGACGGTGTTTACGTGTTACCTGGCCTGTGATGGTGTTTCCTAATATAAAACAAACACCAGTTAAGGCTGTGTGTACCAACAGTTGATTGTGTGTAAATGCACTACTTGTGTACATAATAAATGTTGCCGTGTACAGTCCAGCTGATTTACTGTGGCGATCAGCTGATTTACTGTGGCGATCAGCTGATTTACTGTGGCGATCAGCTGATTTCTTACTGAAGTCAGGCAAAGCGGTAAACAATAGCAGATGAGGATCACCTGATGTTGTGATATCCGGCAGGTGTCACCCACCAGAACGATGCCAAAATATATTTGTGTTTATACTGAGGTTTCCCCTACAGAGGGAGACAGAGCGGCAGTTCACGGAAAGTCTATCAACAACTATACAAAAAAAATCCCCGTGACTTCCTCCTTCCACCTCATCCCTTATCCCTTATGCCTCATCTATGTTGTGAAGTGTCGTATATTTAAATTTCTATATTACTGAGGTTTCTAGCAGTGTCCTCGATAGGTTTGAATTGTAGTTGTTAATTCACTCGGTAGATGGCGGTGTTAGCAGGGTTATAAATAAGTACCTGGCAACCATATTTAGTATACAGCATTCACAGTTATTCCCTTAACTTTCCTTTATTGGTTGAGCCATTAATATTTGTTTCAGAACCTTCAGATTGAGTGAAGACGTCACCTTGGAAGGCTAGACAAACCTGTGTGTTGAGCGTTTGATGAAGACTTGCAGTTAAAAGACTAAAGTGAAGTGTTGTGGGATATAACTTACTTAAGACTGGTATACAATATGGATTGATCGTGTGCGTTAGTGTGACGGTATGCAGTAAGGCTGAGAACCTGTGTTGTGAGAAGGAATTTCCATAACTAACATTTGTATCTGACGTGTTCGCCGACTCGTGAACTACCCTGCCGTCCATTTCGACTTTTATCTCTGAAACTTACAACAAACTCTGGTGTCGTCGATCACATGGCGAAGACGATAAGACTACTGGTTCAACTATGGAATAATTTACTCCGATGGAAGGTGAGCGGAAGCTGTGATTATTTTGACTGGTACACTGACAGTCGTTAACAAAAGTTGACCCCCGCGGGTAAGACCAAGTCACTCGTCTGGTGCGGGTGTATTGTTGTGTTTCATAGTTATTAGTGAAAGTGGCGTCCTTGAGTGTAGGAAACCTGAATAAGTGTCTTTCTGTTAACGGTCCGACTAATTACCCAAATGTAGCCAAATGTAGCCGCAATGAAGTCAAATAATGGTCCTACATGAATAAATCGGACTGCTAATCACTTCTCGACTAGTATTTGGTGTCACAATGTCACAAAAAATTGGAAAACTTACTTTAATCTGAGTTAAAAGATCGCGTGCATGTACCTAGGGAGCGAGTAATTACCCAAATGTAGCCAAATGTAGCCGCAATGAAGTCAAATGATGGTCGTACAAGCGTAAATCGGGCTGTGAATCACTTCTCGATTATTATTTGGTGTCATAAAGTCACAAAAAATTGGTAAACTTAATTTAATCTGAGTTGTGTTAGGTTAGGTTAGGTAAGGTAAGGTACATGCACTTGATCTATTAACTCAGATTACATTAAGTTTACCAATTTTTTGTGACTTTGTGACACCAAATACCAGCCGAGATGTGATTGGCAGTCCGATTTATTCATGTAGGACCATTATTTGACTTCATTGCGGCTACATTTGACTTCATTGCGGCTACATTTGACTTCATTGCGGGTACATTTGGGTACATTTGGGTAATTAGTCGGACCCTCTGTTAAGGCTCGTGGCCAGTGACCTCCGGTCTCTGTGACCTCCACATTCTCCTGACGCTCCGGTGAATCGGAATAAATTATCATAGAAATGTGTTTGATTTTAGTGGTGGTTGACAGTCTGGCACGTCTCGGTGATCTGTTTTAGTTCATTGGAGCGGACGAAGTTATGAGCAAGATGATGGAGTGAACACTTACTTACTGTTGGGTGAAATGTTTTGGTCAAAGAGTTTATAGCTAATAAATGTTTGAATGGGTGTTACAAACGATTCTAGTAAACAACTCGTATAAAGAGAGTATATACTTGGAAAGGTTCACAATAACGTAAATGACAACTTTGGATATGAAACCCACGATAAATAACCAAGATTAATATCAGCTTCAGGTTTTTTTTATTGAGGATCTGATTCCCGAAAGACATACGACGTAAGCATGTGAGTGTAACCGATCAGTTCAAAAGACTCCAGTGACGAGAAGGAAATTGTCAGAGTTATTGCTAGTAATTAAAATCACCATAGATTTCTTGATTCTCCTGTACTTAACACACTTTTACATGGAGCTGTGTTAACCATACGGGTCAATTAGCCAAACTTGAAACTGAAATTCTTCCCGATTCTGATTTACGTAACGCTGGAATAAGAAGGATGGCGCTCGCTAACTGTTGTCTCTCCTGGTTAATGGTCGTTACAGGTCGTTGCCTCTCAGTTGTGTTCATTGTGGTCACGGTGGGTCAACTCTACCAGTGGCTGCAGGAGGTAACGTGTATCTGTGTTTAACAAGAGGCGTGCGTCAGTGTAACAGTGATTGCAGCAACATTTAATAGACAGTTGTATGGGGTGGAGGGAACAGTGATATTATATACTGTACTGCCCAAGAAATACTTTTGTAGTTGTGTATTATAGAGGCATGTTCTCCCCCCCCCCCTCCCTGCCTGACTCCCAGAGCCCGATCCCCCCTTCTGCCCGACTCTGCCCTTCTTGACCCCTCCTACTCCCTTCACCCGCCTGACCTCCCCTTGCGAAAGCTGACGTGACGTTGTCTAATTCAAGTTAAATTCGGGTGGTCACTTTGGCCTTCTTCACTTGATTCGTTTGATTATGCGACATGACAGGCTAAAGCTTATGAACTAAACCCCTTTAAGAGGACCCCCCCCGCATTCTGCTATAAAGTTGTTTACATTAATTCGAGTAAAAACTATATAAACATTGTAACAAAGGTAATGAAACAAGTTAACTAAATCATGATATACACTTCCGCCCCCACAGTCGTTTAAGTACCCCCTGCGTCACCCAACAACGATATCTCAGAATTGCTCTTATGTCACGACCTTATGTCACTACTTCAACTCTGTAAAATTTGTCATTTATTACAATTAGTTGAAATTTAGTTTACTGTCGCTCATAACTTGAATGTTGAATTGTATTAACTGACACCTTGTCTCAGTGTCTCGTGTTACTGCTCACTGTACTGTACCTCCCGGGTGCCGAGACTATGCCTTTATTTAGTGAACTAGGAACATCAGCTGAGTTCGTGTAAACATCAGATGATACGCTGTGTACATCATCTGGTTCTGTGTAAACATCAGGTGATTCAGAGGCGCCTGGCGGGGCGGGAGTACCATTCTTGCTAAGACAGTCGCCATATGTACAGTATATTAATATTCCTGAGACGATGCGTCATTCCCTCGCCACGCCCGCACGCCTGTCACCCGCCCACCGACTGGCTGGAAATACACATACATACATACCGTACATATACACACTTACATAAACACATGCTTATGAACCGATCTGTACACACCCCACCCTACCCCACCCCACCTACCCTACCCCACCCCACCTACCCTACCCCACCTACCCTACCTCACCCCACCTGCCTACCTCCTACTGCCCCACCTGCCTACCTCACCCCACCTGCCCTACCCCTCCCACCCCCCACCTGCCCTCACCTCACCCCCACCTGCCCTACCTCACCCCCACCTACCCTGCTCTACCTCACCCCCACCTGCACCCTGCTCTACCTCCACCCCCACCTGCCCTGCCTCACCCCCCACCCTACCCCTGCCTCACCCCCCACCTGCCCTCTCACCTCACCCCCACCTGCCTACCTCACCCCCACCTACCCCTCCCCTCACCCCCACCCTGCCCTACCTCACCCCCCACCCTGCCCTACCTCACCCCCCACCTGCCCTACTCACCCCCACCCTCTCTACCTCACCCCCACCTACCCTACTCTACCTCACCCCCCCACCTACCCTCTCTACCTCACCCCACCTACCCTGCTCTACCTCACCCCCCACCTACCCTACTCTACCTCACCCCCACCTACCTACTCTACCTCACCCCCACCTACCTACTCTGCCTCACCCCCACCTACCCTACTCTACCTCACCCCCACCTACCCTACTCTGCCTCACCCCACCTACCCTACCTCACCCCCCACCTACCCTACTCTACCTCACCCCGCCTTACCCTACTCTACCCCTACCCTACCCCCCCCACCCTGCCAGTCATTTCCGAACATCTTCCCTGAAGTGGTGAATCACAGGTCGAGAACTCATTAGGTAACGTGGTAAGGCGTCAGTCTGCTTACTAACACTATCTTGAGTAGCTTGTTGAGGCGGTGTGTGTGAAGGAGAAGTATACGACGAATAATAACAAGAAGGAATAGGCTAAAGCAATAATAAGAGAGGGAAAGAGGAGATGCTTCAGTATAGCTACAAGACCCAATACCTCTTATTTAGTTTCCCCTGACAAACAACAGGACACAGTTTACACAACAACAGCTCCCGCGCGTCTCACCTGACACATGCGTTTTGGCGACACTTCATGACGTCACTGTCTCCCACTGATGTCATGGCGCCACGACGCCCGACCCACCACCTGATGCCATCTTGGGAAGTTGGGTACGCAAGGAGTGGGTGTCACAAAAAATTAAAATCCCTCGAAAGTGAATGATCTGTCTTTTCTTGAGTGTTATTGTTTATGCGTGTGTGTGTGTGTGTCCTTGGACGTGTGGGTGTTTATACCTCACTAGCAAAGTAAAATGGGTGAGGGAAAAAAACAAACATGAGAGGTAAGACTGCGAGTATGTCCGCGGCCCACAGGGTACAAACATTCTGGTGAGGGTATGAATGACAGACCAGAGCTGCCAGAGAATGTTTACAGACGAACATTTGGGAAATAATCTCTGGCACTAATCGCCCGCTGTGTATGTGGTGCTGCGTGAGGTATTTTTTTTCGGCGTTCACTGCAGCTTACTGTCCACAATTAGACGTGCTGGCGGAAATAATTTTTTTTTATATACTTTTCGTCATATACTTTTTTAATGTCTTGTTTATATTATTTTACGTGATTATATGGAACACATCTGTATCACTGAACTCGCGATATTTAGGTGGTAAGGATCATGAAAATACTGAAACGTGGTGACACTATGAGTTGTGTGAATTCAACCTTCTGGGCCATACACTCACTATCATAGTTGTAAGTTCCTTATTTTTTTTCTTCTAATATTCACTTTCGTCAATTGTAATGAATTTTTTGTGCTGTTACTGTAAAACGTTGAAAAAATCGAAATTGGTGGGAGTTTGTTGAAGACAGAGATGATATTCAGGGACTTAACAACTGGTGGTCGTGCCAGACAAATGAATGACAAAAGCTGCCCAGGGTGGGTGTTGACGAGGGAGGGGCGAGAGACGATAGCCAGGGTTCAGAAATACCAGCAGGGTTGGTTATATCGAGGAGACAGCGGGTGACGGTAGGCAGGAGGGTTTGTGTGTGTTAGTATTTCTGTCGGTCAGTAGCTAGTTGACACACACACACACACACACAAACACACACACATTATCCGTTGCATAGAATATTTCTGAAGTTAACCTTGTTGTAAACTATGAAAAACCACAAAACATTTAAGATTTCAATGCTGTCCCTCTGCACCTCCACCGCAGTACTGGTTATGTTGTCTCTGGCTACACTCACCTGTCTGTCATGGCCATACTTATTTGTAACGTTGTTAGCCAGTTTGAGGCGCCCACCTCCTGCACTACAGCTACTTTTTTTTTCTTAAACTCACTGACCGTTGTTGCATCAGTTGTTGAAGTTTATCATTTTGGGTGTGCTGTCGTTCTGTTGTAATGGAGGCGTCGAATCTTGACCATTTCGTTGGTATCCACCTCGCTTATTGCATTTTGAGCTGTTGTGTGCTCAGTGAGGGCTGCCATGAGCGTGGCAGAGTTTTAATGTTCGGCGGTAGCAAGCTCCTCTGGATTAGTCATTCCCATTCCTCCCAGTATCGGTGGTAGTGCAAGGAGCTTTCTGCTGGGGTTAGGTGCTGGCTTTTCACTAGTGTTGCGATAAAAGTGACTTGATGGCTTCTTCCAGAGGGTGGAGGAGGGGTCCGATATCAGGGATAGTGCGCGTCAGGTAGTTCTAGCGCCACCTGTGGCTCCGTTTTAGCAATATCACACAGAGCTTTGATTTCTTTCACCTACTCATTTACCTTTCCCGTTACGTATTTGGTCTTCCGTTGAACACTCTATTGCCCGGTCATGGTGCTCTGGCTTCGCCTTTAGGAAGGACTTACTGGCTTTGGGTGGTACCCTATTTGTGGAACACGTGATGTCACCAGGTCCCACCAATTTTTTAACTCCGAACTTTTCCTGCTCCTGTGAGGTCATCAGCATATGTTACCTGTTTGACTTTGGTTTTCTCAGAATTTAATGTATGTTGGAGCACGGATTGGCCTAATGCATATATTGCCATGGCGACTGGGTCTCCCTGTGTCGTTCCCTGGGTTGGCTGTATGGCAGTATCTCTATATAAGACATTGAAGCTCGTTATATAGAGGTCTTGGTGTTGTGCAGTGTAGCCGTGAAGTTGAGAACATGGAAAACGTTAGAGGCGTGTACCAGGGGTACAGCCTCACAGTCATGCTCCTCAAATATGTTAATCATGGCATGAATGGCAGCTTCTCTCCCCCCCCCACCTGGTGTCCAGCATAAACTCGCAGGTTCACCGCTGCTCCCCTGACATCATCTTTGACCACCTCCATTATGCATTTACCGACTATTATTCTCAGTACTTCCCCCACCCCTATAGGTCTACACTCTGGATTTCCGTACAAGGGGATAAGGTGGCTGGCCGCTAGAGCTTGTGGGTGTTAGAAGCAGGAGGTTGCCAGCTTTCTTGCGAGGGCAACAGAGGCGTTGCAAAGGTCGTTCTCTGCATCGCCGAACTTGTTATTGCTGAGGATGACTCCATCTACGGTAATCCAGGCCTGATGCTCCGACCCCTCCCTGGGTCTTCAGTGCTTTTTTCCAGACATCTCTCCTGTTATTTTTTCGAACACAACTGCGTTTGGCGGGGCATAATCACCCTGGAGCCTGATGTCTTCCTCTTCACTTGTAGGAGGGTGTTTTTCCTTCAGAACGCTTCATGCTTTCTGTTTATGGCAGCACCCTACCTGAGGACTCCTCTGTGAGAGATATTATTGCCCAGGCCACTTTTCCAGCGCCCATCTTGTTACCAAACTACCTGGACGCATCATAGGAGACTTGCCTTCTATTTCCTGAAATGTTCAGTCTCTTCTGCAGCATTTTTGCTACATGGTTAGTCTTTTCTTCATTACTGCTGGGGTATTATTGCCAGTATTTGGAGAGCTGCTGCTAACTTTTTTCTCTAGCCTCCCTTAATAGCCACACCTTCGCCACCATTTTATTGCCTTAAAATTAAATATCCTAATACAAAAGTAGCTACTGCAAATACTACAACTACAACTAACAACAACATACTCCTTCCCTTCGCCCCTCCAACATGAAGTCATGGTGAGTGGTGAAACATTCCTACAGTGGCCAGCGGGTCTTACTCAACCCTCACCTGGCCAGCCCGGCGCCTGCTACTCATGGTTCCTGACGTCATGCTATTCTCAGGTATCTATAGCAGCCGGTAGCCATTTATTAACACTCAGGTGTGGCGGTGTGTTTGTCAGGTGGTCATGGAAAGTCATTATTAGGGAGTGGTGGTGCAAGAAAAGTTGTTTGTCAGGTGGTGCAAGGTTCCTGTTGAGATATATTTGGCAGGTTGTGTGAGAAGGTGGTCACTCACAGGTGGTGGTGCAAGGTGTTAGTTTATCAGGTGGTTCCGAGTGCCGTAGTGTGTCAGGTAGCGTAGTATAGTTGACTTATTAATGCAATTCTGGATTAAATGGCATATTTTTCCTATGTAATTTAGGTTTATGGGTGTGTGGCTGTGAGACTTCGTGCGTGTGTGTGCGTGCGTGCGTGCGTTCGCTTGCTTATACAAATCCACCTGAAAGAGAGAGAGAGAGAGAGAGAGAGTACACGTAATCCCCCATTATGTATCTTCCCGGTGTTTCGTAAATGGTGGAGGGTCTTTGATTATGTCCCCACGTAATGTATACGTCATCTTGCATCACCTGGTTGGTTGCGTATGTACACCTGAGATGCCTCAATTTGGCTCAGCTCTCTCTCTCTCCCTCCTCTCTTTTTTCTAACCTTCCCCTCCTCCCCTTCCTCCTTACCTTCATTTCTCTTCCCCTCCCCCCCCCACTTCTACCCTCCTCTTCCTTCTCCCCCCCCCTCCTCCTCCTCCCACACTTCTTCAATTTTACAGATTCCTTTTATGCTCAATCGAGAAAACATTAATGAATGAAGGAGACATTTTTTGTGTCTTGAAATAGCTGAAACCAATTTTAATTTCCCTTTTAATCTTCTTATTTTTTCGACACACTCGTCAATAACATCCCGAGAAGGCAAATCCACGTGTTTTTTTTTTTTACTTCTTATTCCTTTAGAACATTTTTAGATATATATTTTTTTGAGTCACTGGTAAAAAATATATCGACTACCGTAATGACTTATGAACGATCGAGAGTTTGTATAGGTTTATCATTGGACGTATTGAAAGTCGCTTATATTATGTCCAACTCGCTAGACGTAAACACACCCTCCAGGAACAGCTGATTTTTAAATTTTTTTTTATTGATTTCTCCAGATATTTATTTTCTCGTTTAATTTCTTCAGTTTTTGTTGTTTAATTTCTATCCTCCTCCTCCTCCTCCCTCATCAATCCATCCCCTATCCTCATTCCTCTCCTTTATATCACGCCATCCCTTCCCTCCTCTTCTTCCTCACACTCCATCTTTTCCTCTTTTTTTCCTCCACTCTATCCCCTCCTCCTCTCTCTCACCTCATCAACTACCCTCTTTCACCCCCTCCTTCTTCCCCTCTCCCCAATCCTTCCTCCTCTCCCTCACCCCACCGCTTTCTCCTCCTCTTCCATCCCCTTTCCATCCCCTTCATCTATTTCTTCCCCCTCCTCACTCCAACCTTCTTCCCCTTCACAATCTATCGACCATTTTCAACAACTTTTTTTCTTAATACATAAACCAGTTCTATTCTATTTCAATTGAGGGAAGTAAACAAGGTGATCCAAGTTTTGTTTTCCTCGTTAGTTTGAACAGCTGATGCTCTCTCTCTCTCTCTCTCTCTCTCTCTCTCTCTCTCTCTCTCTCTCTCATGATTCTTATAAAATATTTTCGAGACCACCCACGAAGGTAGCAAGACACCAACTTACACACACCCATGTAGGTCAGGTGCGTTGTGTAGGCTAGGTGCGTTATACAGGCCAGGTGCGTTGTGTAGGCCAGGTGCGTTATGTAGACCAAGGTGCGTTGTGGTAGCTAGGCCAGGTGCGTTATGTAAACCAGGTGCGTTGTGCGGAGCCAGATTGGGTGTGTAGGACAGGTGCGTTGTGGCCAGGCCAGGTGCGTTGTGTAGGCCAGGTGCGTTATTGTATTGTAGGCCAGGTGCGTTGTGAGCCAGGTGCGTTATGCAGACCAGGTGCGTTGTGTAGGCCAGGTGCGTTAGCCAGGCCAGGTGCGTTGTGTAGGCCAGGTGCGTTGTGTAGGCCAGGTGCGTTGTGGAGGCCAGGTGCGTTGTGCAGGCCAGGTGCGTTGTGTGTAGGCCAGGTGCGTTGTGTAGGCTGGGTGCGTTATGCAGACCAGGTGCGTTGTGTAGGCCAGGTGCATTGTGTAGGCCGGTTGTGTTATGTAGGCCAGGTGCGTTGTGTAGGCCAGGTGCATTGTGTAGGCCAGTTGTGTTATGTCCGGCCAGGTGCGTTGTACCGAGCCAGGTGCGTTGTGTAGGCCAGGTGCGTTATGCAGGCCAGGTGCGTTGTGTAGGCCAGGTGCGTTGTGTAGGCCAGGTGCGTTATGTAGGCCAGGTGCGTTGTTTGGCCACGTATCCAACAGCAAACACTTGGACGATAATTGTCTCACTCTTTGCTGTGTGGCGGATTATACGTAGAGAGAGAGAGAGAGAGAGAGAGATAAGGTCAAGGTAGGGTTATCTTATCACTCCGTTTGTCCCTTTTAAGAGTATTGTCCTCGGGCCATGGTCTGTGTAAATTCGGACTTACACCGAGTCTATACCGTCTTCCTCCTACACATGCTCCTCTTCGTCTTCCTCCTACTCATGCTCCTCTTCGTCTTACTCATGCTCGTTTTCCTCCTACACATGCTCCTCTTTGTCTTCCTCTTACTGATGCTCCTCTTCGTCTTCCTCCTACTCATCTTCCTATTTCTCTTCATCTTCCTCCTCCTCTTCGTCTTCCCCTTCCTCTTCGTCTTCCCCTTCCTCCCCTTCCTTCTCCCTTCTACTCCTTCATGGGATATATTAATTTCTTATGGGAATGGTAGAGAGTAACCCCCCCCTCCCCCCCTCCCCCCAGGGCTGTATCATGGAGGGTTTGTGGTTTGTATACATAAGGCCTGATTGTGTCGCTCTCTTTTATGCTATTCAGACAAAAGCTTGAGGAACGAGGGAACTCAAACATTATCTCTGACAAAGGAAGGTGTAGGAATAAGAGGGGGAGGAGAGGGGGGAGGAAGAGAAGTAGGAACACGAAGAAGAAGAGAGGGGGGGTGGTGGTGGGGTGGGGGTTGGTTATGAAAAATGAAGGAAGTTTGTGTTACTATATATTATGACTGTGTGAACAAGGCGTGTCTGCCGTATATAAATTTACATAAACAAAGCTTTGTTATTCTAATTAACAACTGAGTGTAAGTGAGTTTAATGATGTGCCTTGTTGTTTTAGGCATACTTTATAAATTAATAATAATAATGACTATGTTAATAATAATAATAATAATAATTAAAAAAGTAATAGTAATAATAAAACTAACGTTGTAGTAAACTCGGTACTTCACGGTCATACAAATATTCTTTAACTTTATGACGGAACTAACAAGCAAGACCAACAACTCTCGCAATCTTACTCGTAAACAAACCATATGTGCTGAATCTTGTACACCGTAAACATAACTCAACCAATCAGCGTGCAGGCAGAAATCAATGACGTCACAAACTCACCTGAACCAATAACCCAATTAATCTACCTGTAAATAAAGCGAGTGTAGTCTTATCGAGTTGACACCGAATGAGAAAAGATACTTAACGCTGAAAGCTAATTATCTTGACGGACAACTCTTATCAATGTGCGGGTAAATATAGGAATGTGTGCTGAGCTGTTGGTCATTTCTCTTCACTCCCACTCGTTGAAAATGTGTCGTATATACAGACTTTAGGTAAACTATTTTAAATCTTCAAACTGTACAGGAAAATAATTGAATAAGTGTTAATAAACCAAATAAATGCAGAAAATAAGATAGAAAGCCCAGCGCTATGTAAACAGTCTCAGAGAACCGCCAGTCTACAACAACAAATACTACAATAATTACAGGAAAGCTTGCAACAGCTACCACAACAACAACTACATTAACAACAATAGCAATAACAACAGCCAAAGCCACCATCACCACCCACCCACTCACTCACCACCACCCACCCACCAC
Organism: Homarus americanus; assembly: GCF_018991925.1. Lineage (NCBI taxonomy): Eukaryota > Metazoa > Arthropoda > Malacostraca > Decapoda > Nephropidae > Homarus > Homarus americanus. The sequence goes on from NW_024746240.1 coordinate 878,870, forward strand.
CACCCACCCACCCACCATCACCACCACCCACCCACCCACTCACCATCACCACCACCCACCATATTAAGATTGTATCCACTTTTTTGCACTTGGTAACTATGTCAGTTTTCATGTATAGAACCAAATACACAATGTGCTCGAATACTTCTCACGCAAATGTGAATAACAAAGTGTGAGGCCAGACATACTGCCTCACACGCCTGTACTCAAGCATTTGTGAATAAGTTACCCTTTATGTATAGAACTAAACAAATAATGTAATTGAAATACTGTGTAACATTCAGTGCCATAATATCCTGACAACGGGGGTTAATTATTATGACACGTTGTAAACTCTACTCTGTAATCCTTTTGCGCTACCGCTCACAGGATGAGTGTGGGGTGCACAATAAAGTAGCCGCTGTAAGCGGCAAAATCAATCACCACTACCCACCACCACCCACCCACCACATACCACCACCACCCACCCACCCACAACACCACCACCCACCCACCCACCCACACCACCACCCACCCCTGCCACCCACACACCACCACCACCCACACACCACCACCCACACCACCACCACCACCACCTACTACCACTACCTCCACCACCACCACGCTACTGCCACTGCCCTCCACCACCTGCACCACTACCTACCACCACCCCTAACCACGTGTCACCACCCACCACTAACCACTACTCCACCACTACCCTATCACCACTACTCACCACTACCCACCTCCACCACCCTATCCTCCCACCACCCACCATTATCCACCCACCCACCACATGTCACCACCCACCACCACACAACACTATCACCACTACCCACTATCACCTACCCACCACTACCACCACTAACCACTTCCAGTATCTCATCATTAAATGGAACAACATACAGGTAAGGGAGCAGTCACCATATACAGTCATAGTCAGTCACCATATACAGTCACCATATACAGTCAATATAGTCAGTCACCATATACAGTCACCATATACAGTCATTATAGTCAGTCACCATATACAGTCACCATATACAGTCATTATAGTCAGTCACCATATACAGTCATTATAGTCAGTCACCATATACAGTCATTATAGTCAGTCACCATATACAGTCATTATAGTCAGTCACCATATACAGTCATTATAGTCAGTCACCATATACAGTCATTATAGTCAGTCACCATATACAGTCATTATAGTCAGTCACCATATACAGTCATTATAGTCAGTCACCATACACAGTCATTATAGTCAGTCACCATATACAGTCATTATAGCCAGTCACCATATACAGTCATTATAGTCAGTCACCATATACAGTCATTATGGTTAGTCACCATATACAGTCATTATAGTCAGTCACCATATACAGTCACTATATACAGTACAGTCATTATAGTCAGTCACCATATACAGCTTATACAGTCACCATATAGGAAACAGTTCTCGTATACAGTCATCATCTGGTGTTATACGTCGCATTATTACAGTGGGAATAATTTGACCATGTAATGTGGCATGTCGTCTCCTGATAAGTAAGTGTGTGTGTGTGTGTGTGTGTGTGTGTGTGTGTGTGTGTGTGTGTGTGTGTGTGTGTGTGTGTGTGTGTGTGTGTGTGTGTGTGTGTGTGTGTGTGTGTGTGTGTGTGTGTGTGTGTGTGTGTGTGTGTGTGTGTGTGTGTGTGTGTGTGTGTGTGTGTGTGTGTGTGTGTGTGTGTGTTATTCTGATCACTCATGTTTCATAGGAGTACAAGGACTATTATGAACAGTATAGTACTAAATATTATACCACTACTACTACTACTTTTTTTTCCGTGGCCTCCAGCCTCCCCCAATAGCCACACCTTCGCCACCATTTAATTGCCACAGATCTATGCGGCATTCAGTGACAGTAGCCTCATAGTCAATATCTGCAGCAGTTGTCGGAGTTGGGGCAGAAGCTCTCGTTCCCCTGAGGCAGAGCAAAGCCGACCGAAGGAGAGAGAAAGACAGTCGACATATCATCCAGGCTGTAACATAACTTCTGGGCTGCTGCTTCTGTTCGGAGATCACCTCCGCGAGTCTGGCGTAGAAACATCTTGCACTTGGTCCCATCCCACCAGAGGTTGTGAACACTAGAGGAGTGAAGCTGCCTTGATCAATGTTTTGAATTCTCTCCCCATATGCCCTTCTCTTGTCGTTCTCGTTCCTCCTATGTGCAGCGTCGAGAGCTAGGTTACGGTGACATGCGGCCATGGGATCAAAAATACTGTTGTCGAAGAAAGCTCGCTGTCCCCGCGTCCAGAATCCTCGAGCACTGATGTCAACACGGGCCTCGTTAGATGTGTTTGAAGTCCAGTGTTGGAAGATCTCACCATCAAATGGAAGGAGGGTCGGTTCTACCAAGACATCCCGGCAGATTTCCTTCAACATATTTGCTGTGAGGTCCCTTACTTCGTCATGCCTCATGCATATGAAGCCCCCTTTCCTGCACACCATGGCGTGATCGCCATCATAGGAAGAGCCACACACGCATTGGGAGGGCAAACCTTCTACTGGCCTACCGTACCTTAGAGCAATGGCATCTGTAAATTCTTGTTAATTAAGACTGAAACCATTTGCCCTTATCGGTAACGTAGTTAACCAGTTCGAGGCGCTCACCTCCTACGCTATAGTTACTTTTTTTTCAAATTTTCTGGTACCTGCAGCAACGATTGCTGCAACTTATCATTTTGGCAGTGCTGTCGATCTGTCGTAATGGACCTACGAATCTTATTTACTTCACTGGTATCCACCTCCCCTGTTGCATTCTGGGCTATTTTGTGGTCAGTGAGGGCTGCCGTGAGCTTAAGTGAATTTTGATGTTCGGTGGCAGCAATCTCCTCTGGATTGGTTAGTCCCATCCCTCCCAGTCTTGATGGAAGTGCAAGAAGTGCTCTTTCTGCTGGGGTTAAGTCAGGGTGTTTCACTAATTTAGGAATGAAATTGATACATAACTTCTTCCAGAGGGTGGAGGAGGGGTCCGATATCAGGGATAGTACGCATCAGGTAGTTCCAACGATGCTTGACTCCATGGGTGAATGCAGCAAAGGCCGCATGTGGCTCTGTGTTAGCAATCTCAGACAGAACTTGGATTTCACTAACCCACTCATTCACCTTTCCCGCTACGTACTCGGCCTTGAAGTCCGCAGTGCCAATTACTGCGCCTAGATGTCTTTTGCCGTCCTTAGTTATTTTGACCTCACTTCCGCCAAAAACCTCCAATGCCCGTTCATAATGTTTTGGCTTCACGATGAGGAAGGACTTGCTGGCGTTTGGGTGGTACCCTATTTGTGGACCTCGCGATGTTACCAAGTCCCACCACTTTTTGATGCACTCCACTTTTCCTGCTCCTTTAAGGTCATCAGCATACGCCACTTGTTTGACCCCAGTTGTTTCAAATTTTATTTCTTGTTGGAGCACTGATAGGCCAATTGCATACATTGCCATTGCAACGGGGTCCCCCTGTGTTGTTTCCTCGGTTGACTGTAAGATGGTATCACCTCTTAGAGTCTTGTTGTTTACTATATAGAGGTCTGATGGATTCCTATACGAATTTTCAACATACATTGCAAAGCTTGGTCACTTGATCTTGATGTTGTGCAGCGCTGCCTTGCGGTTAAGTATGTTGAATGCGTTTAAAGCATCCACCAGGAGAACGACCTCACAATCACGCTGCTCAAATATCAATCTCATGGCGTGAATGGCGGCCTCCCCGCCAGCCTGGTGGCCAGCACACACTTGTAGGTTCCCTGCTGCTGCCCTGACATCATCCTTTACCACCTCCATTATGTATTTTCCGATGATCCGCCTCAGCACTTCCCCCACCCCTATAGGCCTACATCCTGGTTTCTTTTCTAGAGGAATAAGGCGGCAGGCCGTCAGGGCCTGGAGGTGATGGCAACAAGAGGATGCAAGCTTTCTTGCAAGGGCGGCAATGGCAGTGCAGAGATCGCTTGCTACAGGGCCAAACTTGTTTGTGCTGAGGATGACTCTCCAACCGTTTGCATCCAGACCTGAAGGGCCGGCTCCTCCTACTACTACTACTACTAACTACCCTTTCTAGCGTGGCCTCCAACCTCCTTTTATAGCCACGCCTTCACTACCATTTTATTACCTTAATATTAAATAGCCTAATACAAAAGTAGCTACCTTAGTCAATATCTGCCTCCTCCTGTTCCTAATCGCTTCTTCCTCCTCTTCCTCCTCCTCCACCACCTCTTCCTCCTCCACCTCTTTTTCCTTCTCCACCTCCTCTTCCCCATCCACCTCCTCTACATCTTCGCCTTTACCATATTCCTTTGAATTCAATTTCTTTACGAATACGTAACGTAATGTGAGACGACATGAATCCAATATTCCAATCTTGATCGAGTCTCGGAGGGGGTTGGGCACTCGTGAGGGGTTGGCACTCGTGGGGGGGGTGGCACTCGGAGGAGGGGGGCATTCAAGAAGGAGGCACGAGAGAGCTTAAAACCCTGTTATCATGATATTGCATTGATTCTTCTTCTGTCATTACTTCCTTCTATGAACAAGAAATGTGATCTGAAGAGAGAAAATTAGAGTAAGTTTATCCCGATCTGGTGACAAGGTATTGCGGAGGACACTGCCAGTAAGAAATTGTTTATACGACTCCCCTCCGCCACAACTACCTCCCGCCCACTGGCCCACCCTCCTTTGGCCAGCCCCCACCCTCACCTTCCCCCACACAGCCCCTCCGCCCTGACCCCACTCTCCCGCCCACTGACCCCCACCCTCCCCTTACATTACCCTCCCGCCACAACACCTCCCGCCCACACAGCCCCCACCCTCCACCCACAACCTCCCTTACACAACCACCCACCACCTTCCCATCCACCAAAATCACCCCACCCCCACCCACACAGCCACCCTCCTGCCACCGCCTGGCCTCCCACCCACAGCCTCCCACCCTCCCACCCCACAGCACCCAGCCTCAACCCCACACAGCCTCCCACCTCCACCCCCAGCCTCACCTCCATGCAACCGCCCAACCTCTCACATCTGGAGGTGTGGGCCAGTGTTGGTGGTTATGTTGATGAGGGGGGGGCTGTAGATAAGGTAGGGAGAAGTAGGGAGGGGAAGGTGGGGAGAGGAGGGAACGCAGGGGGGAGAACATACATGGTTCCTCAAAAGTTACCAAATATCAAAAGGTCCATTACCACCCCCGATCTATACGGCCAGGCAATAGACAACCTCCCTAGAGCAGCATCCGCTAGTAGGGTTGGCGGAATATGAAATAAGGCCCTTAAAGCACCCATATATGGGACAGGGTAGGATGTCTAGTGCCTGTACCGACAGACAATAACTAACCCATGACACAACCCTAACAGACCATTCAATTTCCGAACTATAACTTCCTTCCCCCACCTCTAATCTCTTCTTTCACCCCTCCTTTCTCTACCCCCCTCCCAAAAAAGGGGGGAAGACAGTGAGGGTGAAAAGAGTGAGGAGTGATTGTTGTGGGAGGAGTGAAAATCTTCTGAGGAGTTCATACATAGGATGAGGTCATTGGGTATGTAGAGAGCAGTGAAATGAAAGCTTTGGTAAATGGGAAGGGAGGTGGGAGGGGGGAGTTGACTGTTGATGGTATAATGATGGTGATGCACAGACATGGTGGGTGGTGAGTATCATAAAGAGGAGGTGAAGTAAGTGAGTGTGGGATGGTGATATGGTGTTAATGGTGGTGTTAGGATGGTGGTAATGCTGGGATGATAATGGTGTGTGGGATGGCGGCAATGATGAGTAAAATTATATGAGGAGGAGGTGGTACATTGCAGTGGAGTGGTACATCAAGAGCCTCTGGTGTTATACCTCAACATTAGTTAGGTTTAGGAAATGATAAATCTTACATTGACTCTCTCTCTCTCTCTCTCTCTCCTCTCTCTCTCTCTCTCTGAATAATAATAATAATAATATATAGTTTCATTCTATTACGTGGACTATTTGCTTCTAAGCAAGAGAGGCTAGAGCTTCAGGGTGCCCTACCCTCATGTTCGAGTTATTCTGCTCCAGGTCCTCCCTATATACCTGCCATAAACCACTTGGTCAGTGAAATGCGCTCACTCACGACCACCTTGCACAGGGCCGGAGGGGGTGATAGTGGGAGTGATGGGGATTATTGGGATTGGGCAGGGTAGAAGATAGTGGTGGTGATGAGGAAGGGATAATGGTGCAGGGAGCTAGGTGGTGATGGGTAATGCGTGGAATGGTGGTGATGGGTAAATGGTGGTGAGTAGGACAACCAATTGGTGATAGGTGTGGTGGAGATGCAGGGGTAGTGGTGGAGATGGTGGTGATGGAGTAGTGGTGGTGATGGGGATAGTGGTGGTGATGGGGATAGTGGTGGAGATGGTGGTGATGGGGTAGTGGTGGAGATGGTGGTGATGGGGATATTGGTGGTGGGGATGACGATAGGGGTTGGAGAGACTAACATAACCCAAAAAATTCACCAGAGAAATAAAAACTGGGTCACATAAGATGGATAAACAGAGAGAGAGAGAGAGAGAGAGGACGATTCAGGTGGTCACTTTTCAAGGCCAGCGGAGGGAGGGCGGCCCACCTAATTCGTCGTAGTAAAGGTTAAAGTTGCCGGCACTGATGCAGGTAAACACGACGATGGAATATTAACCTCGAAAAGAGAAGAATTATCTGGTGTTATCTTAATTTTGACCTAATTCTCCTTCCTTCTTGTAGTAATCGGGGTTAAAGGCTGTTTAATATTTATTTACAGTATACAAGATGTCGTAAAGTTTCGACGCCAGAAGAAATTTTTATTAGTTATCAGTTGAAATAATCATAAATTAACAAAGATGATAAAGAAATGAAGAGTAGAGGAAGGATTCGTTTAGTATTCATGTAGGGAGAGGTTGATGCTGTACAGAGCAAAGGAATTTAATTGGGAACATTGATATGCCAGTGTGCTGAGGATAAAGTTCGTTTGTTGGCTCGGTATAATATGGCAAGGAAAGTTCATATTACAGAAACAAGAGATAGATTTTCTCTCTCTCTCTCTCTTTCTCTCTCTAATGACGTAATACCAGTGCCTTTGGGGTTAATGTTCAGTGTATTGCGTAATAAATTTCCAATCACTGACTGGCTATCACCATCCTGGGTTTGTTGCCACGGGGCCTCCTCGTTCGTGGTACCGTTCGCCTGTAGTCGCATCTGGAATCCGCATTGAAATAGCAAATTTATTTTCTGTTTATGCTGGTGTTAACTCATTGGTAAGTTGTATGGTGTGGTGTTGGTTGTGGTGTTGTGGTATATATAAGTAAATTCAGTTTGTGGTGTTGGTTTGTGGTATATACTGTATATATATATTTTGTAAACATATTTTGTAAAGCCATATTATAAACCTAGTGTAGTTAAAATATTAGTAGAAATATATTGTAAACACTGGTATATCATGTACATTTAGCTGTCACATATAGATATAGGTTATGATAAACACGTATGTAGATAGATGCTTTATGATAAACAAATATAGTCAAACTTTTTCATATTTTTTATTACGTATATTCATTTATATATATTTGGCTTAAAGATCAACAGAAAACTAAGCATAAATTTCATGTCATTATGCTTAAGTCATACATAAATTAAGGTTATATCATGCACATATATTTCAGGTATAAAATATTCCTACCAATTTAGTAAGTCCTGTAAAAAGTTTAAATACGTCAGATACTGAATAATAACAACAATTTAAGCTGTAATTTTTATTACACGTTTAATATAGTGATGTATGAATTTAACTCTTAATACACACACATTTAAGATCAATGTACCATAATATACAAACATTTAAGGTCACTGTACCATAATATACATACATTTAAGGTCAAAGTACCATAATATACACACATTTAAAGTCAACGTACCGTAATATACACGCATTTAAGGTCATCGTACCATAATATACACACATTTAAGGTCAACGTACCATAATATACACACATTTAAGGTCAAAGTACCATAATATACACACATTTAAGGTCAAAGTACCATAATATACACGCATTTAAGGTCATCGTACCATAATATACATACATTTAAGGTCAAAGTACCATAATATACACGCATTTAAGGTCACTGTACCATAATATACATACATTTAAGGTCAAAGTACCATAATATACACGCATTTAAGGTCATCGTACCATAATATACATACATTTAAGGTCAAAGTACCATAATATACACACATTTAAGGTCAAAGTACCATAATATACACATTTAAGGTCAAAGTACCATAATATACACACATTTAAGGTCAAAGTACCATAATATACACATAAGGTCAAAGTACCATAATAAACATTTAAGGTCAACGTACCATAATATACACATTTAAGGTCACGTACCATAATATACACACATTTAAGGTCAACGTACCATAATATACACACAAGGTCAAAGTACCATAATATACACACATTTAAGATCAATGTACCATAATATACACACATTTAAGGTCAACGTACCATAATATACACACATTTAAGGTCAACGTACCATAATATACACACATTTAAGGTCAAAGTACCATAATATACACGCATTTAAGGTCAACGTACCATAATATACACACATTTAAGGTCAAAGTACCATAATATACATACATTTAAGATCAACGTACCATAATATACACACAAGGTCAAAGTACCATAATATACACACATTTAAGATCAACGTACCATAATATACACACATTTAAAGTCAACGTACCGTAATATACACGCATTTAAGGTCATCGTACCATAATATACACGCATTTAAGGTCAACGTACCATAATATACACACAAGGTCAAAGTACCATAATATACATACATTTAAGGTCAACGTACCATAATATACACGCATTTAAGGTCAAAGTACCATAATATACACACAAGGTCAAAGTACCATAATATACATACATTTAAGGTCAACGTACCATAATATACACACAAGGTCAAAGTACCATAATATACACGCATTTAAGGTCAACGTACCATAATATACACACAAGGTCAAAGTACCATAATATACACGCATTTAAGGTCAAAGTACCATAATATACATACATTTAAGGTCAACGTACCATAATATACACGCATTTAAGGTCATCGTACCATAATATACATACATTTAAGGTCAAAGTACCATAATATATATGCATTTAAGGTCACTGTACCATAACATACCTACATTTAAGGTCAAAGTACTGCGTATACCTTTTATTTCGTCGTATTTACTCACTATCACACCACCAGATATTAACTCTCACTGGTTTTAGTATACTTCGTTCAAGCAGCGGTGTCTGGCAACGTAACGAGAGCTGAGCGAGTGACTAGACAACATTGTATTAAAATAGTATATTAACGAACTCCTGAGCTCCATATTGAGGATCTCTTGAGCTATATATTAACGAACTCTTGAGCTATATATTAACGAACTCTTGAGCTATATATTAACGAACTCTTGAGCTATATATTAACAAACTGCTGAGGTATATATTAACGAAGTCTTGAGGCAATTTCTCGTTACGTAACTTTTTGGGGGGAGGTAATCGCTCATATTTGTGTAGGTAAAGGGCTTCAGGGGGCGGGGAGTAATATCAAAAGAGCTGTATCTCAATCCTATGCTTGGAAGAGGGAGATGGTGCGTCCAGGAATCGAAGGACAGCCAAACACAGGCGATGCAACACAAGCTAATGATAAACGCTTACTGGTGTGGATTATTCAGCCTATGGTTTATTTCCATGTTTAGAAGGAGTTTTAATTTTTTAAGAATATTATGAAAGGCGGATGTTGCTCTAAATTAATTATTAGATGAATGAGCGTCCATAGAAGTTAGTTAATTAGCCTTTTTTCCCCCCACTAACGAATGGTAATTAATTTATTCATAATTACTAGGGGAAACGGTTACGAGAAACGTTTATATAAGCGAAAATAAAGCCAGTTCGGTAGTTGTCAGATACCACTTTGTTATTGAAAGTTTCTGGAAATTATGACATCATTCATTAGGGAGATGTGTAGGTGCAGCTAGAAGCCATTGTCTCTATTATATAACGTCCTCAGTTCATTTAAGAAAGGCCAAAAAATAACTTCCTAATGGCGCGGCAGACTAAAGGAGCCTGACAAATAATATATCAGATGACCTGGTAAAAGATACTCGTGCATTATAAATTTCCTGAGTGAAGAGAAACAGTGATTTTTCTTGAGCTTAATTTTATGGTAATTGTTTACGTCTGATTGAATGTAGCATTAGTTAATTGATTTACCGTCCGTGGCTGTGTATTTTATCCGGTGATTTGTCTCTGTGAACCCTGCAGAGAGAGTCACCAGCAGCATGTTACCTGCGCCGGGTAGAAGCACCTCATATAAAATATTCCCTTAAAACCGCCAAGTAGACGATCACTCATTAACCTTTAAGAAATATATAATTTACAGGTTATCGACGCCAGAGCTATCACTATATGGTCTAACTTGAGTCTCGGGGCTTCCATTTATCGTCTCTTTATTACCTTTACTCACGTCGAAACTTTGCTCGTAACATATTGAAGAAAATTATTAATGGCCTGTTGGAAGGTTTACAGTGCGTTTTTTTTTAATGCTTATTTTTATCTAATTCTGGATACATTGGCTTGAGTTTTAACCTACCTAAGTACGTAAGTCTTGTAAAGTGTTAATATTAGTTTCCTTAAGGCCAGCACATCGACGCCCTGTCCACTTGAGAAAATTTAAGATGTCATTAAAATCACTGATAACTTTCATGTTAAGTGAGCTAAGACCATTGATGGGCTGTACCACTGAACATAGACTCGAAAATACTGCCATTTTTACTTTTAACTTACAATATCTCCACGTTAAGTAAACCAAGTTGTCTGAGAGCTGCACCTCACCACTTAAAGGGGATGATGAAGACTATCGTAATAGCCACTTATTAACTTTCAAATTTCCCGTCTGAGTTAGTCACGGTCGTCATCTCAACGTGGTAAAAGTCAAATTTTCCTCGTAATCTTCTCAAAATTTGGTTTTACGAGTCCGTGATCGTCTGTGATGAAGAGAGCACGATCGATGACCAGCTCTGAGGTGGCCCCAGTATACAGGCTAAATTATCTCTATGTATTTGTGTGGTATAGCTGTTACGTCTTCCCCTTCTCTTCCTCAGTCCTAGATTCGAGTATGTGTTATTCCTGATGTTTTGATGCCTTATACACATCTAACACCCCATCAAGAATCTCCCCTTTGTCTTGTAGGGTAATACATATATACAGGTACGTACAGGTACTCACGATGTCTTCAGCCGAACGTTACTCACCTGTGATCGACCTGCTATAAAAGGCTGCGTTGATGCGCCACTTAAATGGTTCAGGTAATATCATTATCTTGAGCCATAAACGATCAGGGCGGGGGGGGGGATATTGAGCCATATTTCAAGACTTAACAAGAGAACAGATACATTTATGCTCTACGACATTTTATATTTAGTCAGATTCCTATTTTGGTGGAGCTATTATTATTATAATTTATTTATTTATTTATTTACTTACTTACTTACTTACTTACTTACTTACTTACTTACTTACTTACTTACTTACTTACTTACTTACTTACTTGCTTGTTTGTTTGTTTGAGACACCTGTATGAATTGTGTCACAGATGTTTGTCTCCCCACACATACACAACCCTCGTTCCTCCTTCCTCCCGCTGCCCACACATAACAACCCTCCTCTCCCCTACCCATACATATGTATACACAACGCTCCTTCCTCCCCCTCCCTCCCTCCCTTCCCACACATACACAAAACAGATGAACACAGCATTCTCCTCACCCCTTCCTTCACAAACACAACCCCCCCCTAACCCTCTTCCTCCAAGTGCATTCCCAGACACAAACACCCTCACTCAAAATTCCCATAAGACCACGCTCATATACACTCACATGACCCGTTCTCACTCTTACATGCACAAACTCACAGGTAAACAAAAACACACAAGCGTCCACGTACACACCCACGCACCAGCAGGCTACCTGGGTGAGGTGTAAACAGGGTCTGGGATCAAACAAACACACCGGCGCGACCCATCCCTCACTGTCCATACAGGTAAATTGTGTACAGTCACGCGGGTACTGTTTGTGACGTCACGTGTGTACCTTACCTGTTTTGACGTTGCTTGTGTACTCTAACCTGTTTGGAGTTGTATTAATATTGCGTGTGTTTGTGTGTGCCGCGCTGCACCGGTGTTGAAGCCATTGTTTATTTGTTTTGACGACACCGTGTGTGTACCTTACCTGTGTGGGGTTGAATTAATATTTTGCCTGCATTGACGTCATGTGTGTGTGTGTACTCTGCCCGTGTGGTGTAGTCTACCTGTGTAATAACGTAGAGAGAGAGAGAGAGAGACTATTTTACTCAGCTTTACTGTATTCATACTACAGAGTCAAGGCTTCAACAAACCCAACTAAGCTTAAGTTAAACCTTAGATAATCTTCACCTATCAGTTATAAATTTTACCATAAATGACCCCTCCCCCCCACCCAACCTTCCTAAAAAACTTCACCGAAACACAATAAACCACATCTCATTGTCTTGCAGTAAACCATACTTCATCAAGTACAAAGTCACATTTTTACCGCCGAAATCGAATTATCATCACAGGTTTAAAAAAAAAAACACAATGAGGCAGACGGCAACTTGTGTCCTATTCAAGTGGGGATACGTGTGTTTGTTTAGAGTCTAGATTTTGAAGGATGGGCAGACTGTATCAGCAAAAAAAATATTTAAGTAGGAAAGAAGTGGCTGCAGTAAGGTGCAGACTTTTATAGTTATCCTCTGTTAGAAACATTGGGGCAGATGAGTATACAAGGGAAAGCAATGACTCTGGGGGGGGGGGGAGTCTTTCGATCTTTGCCCACCAGATAAAATCCTGGATGTGCCTTTGTTGTAGACATAACATCACCTCCTTCCCATATTTATTGAAATGTTCAACTGTTCAATTCTGGAGACAATAACAAATGAACAACCATTATCTCAACAACTTGTCAATGATTTTTTCTGAAATTTCAAGACTGAAATTTATTGGATCCTAAAATATGGTCGAGGGAATAATTGATTGTAATCCTTAATATTTCCATTTTATTATGGCAGGGATTTTTGTTTTTACAAGATTTGATTTAACGGTTTCAATTAATGTTTGGATCTAACTCTTGTTTTTGTTTTTACAGGTTGAGGGTGAGAGCAGTACCTGGTGAGTACACAAGATATCAGTTTTAGAGGTGTAGGTTATTGTTATTATAAGGCGCAGTTTTGAAATGTGCACATCCAAGTTTATAAATAGTGCCAAGGGTTGAGAATCCACTATTGCAATACTTACCGTTACTCTGAAATTAAAAAAAAGTGAGTATTATTAAGTATTTATAATTTTACAAAATATTTTATTCCTGAGCCTTGCTTTATCGGGAGCATATTTTTTGTTTTTTATTGCATGCATCTAATTAACACTGCTGCCCACCAGTACTGGGAACCTCGCGGGGGTAACGTCAGGTACTGAGATAAATCAAGGCTTATAGCAATGTTACCTTTAAAGTTAGGTCAGGTTAGTTTACAGTGTCTGGGTTTAATAAAGGTACAACTAACACTTTGTTTTTTCTTGTGCAGATGAAGTACATGTGAATTTGTTTCTGTTCACCAGATATGAGAGTTTATTGTAGATGAAGTTAAAGTCTTTTAGTTTAACACAAATGTAAAGTTATATCAGGTGTAGATAAAATACATATGTATTCCAATGCAACACATGCATTTTTTTCGATGAAGATACTGTATGTTGTATTTATTTTTGTTCAATGTATATATGTGAAGTTTATTTTACATGAAGGTAAGAGTCATGTATTTTACTGTATGGCAGTATCACATGGTAACTTTTTGGGGTGAAAATCATGAACGTCTTTTTTTTTTTTTTTTACGTTTCATATAGATAACAAATACGGAATTATTTATATAGCAATTTTTAGCTTCATTGTGAAAAGAAAGTACTGGTGTCTGTCGTTTATTAATATATTCATGTTAGAAAGTTATTAGTGAAGGATTTATATATTTCGTTTTCGGGGTGTTGACTCATTTTGTATGGCGAAACTGCTACAATAAACACCGTGGAGACTCGCTAGCACTCCTTCATTATCAGTTGTTTGAGGGCATAAATAATGTATCCTCGCTTACTACTTACTATACCTGCCCACGTTCACCCTCTCTCATCAGCCGCCCAGGCAGGTGATTGCACCACCTTGTGTACACTATCTACTCTGTGGTCACGGGAGATGCTTTTTAATGCTTTTTATTTTGTTTTCACTCTTCCATGTAAATATTTATGTACATACCTCAAGATTTACATGTATACATATATACATAGACGATTGTTTACATGTGTTTTTAATAATATGTTTGTGCGTTTGTTTGTACATCCTTATTTACGTCCTCTTGTTGGTACTGTAAGTTCAGTGTTTTGTTTACATTCACCTTATGCAACCCGTCTCCTCCCTTTCTCTTGATTTCATTTTCATCTACATATATAACTGCATTGTATGTTGTCTCCTTTAGTCGATTGTTATGTTAGTCTACTTTGCTTCGATATCTTGCTATAAATATTTAGTATCTGGTCAGTGTGTCATCAGCGTGTCATCAGGTTGTCAGCGTATCGTCAGGTGGTTCAAGTTGTGCAATATTTTTTTCTTAGCTAAAAATAGACTTGTATCTATCAGCAGGTCGGCCACGCTGATGCTTCTGGCGATCACGATGATGGTGCAGAATACTGGCAGATCTCACCTGTGTGGCGCCGAGGAGATGATGCTCTCTCTCTCTCTGTAATTTCTACTTATGCATTTACCTTTCTCACTCTTCTCTTTCTTTCTCTCACTTCGACCAAAATGCCTTCTCTCTCACCCGCTTGAGTTTATGCCAAATTTAAGTGTTCGTGCAATTTTTTCCTCGTTTTCAGATTAAATTCTTTTCTTTTCATTGTTATTGAATTGTTATATTATTTTCTTTATGGAATTATATAGTTTTCATGGTTGTTATTGAACGGTTATTGTACTGTTATTTTATGTTTGCTTTTGTTTTATAATTCACCTACCAGAACTACCGCGAGGGTCTTGTAGCACCATTAGTAAATCTTCGTTTCTATAGTCAACAAACTTTGGAAAATGAAGGCAGATAGATCATCGCTCCATTTATGTACACTTCTATACTAAGCTTAATACTATAGTGCACATGATCCACTCCTCACACTTCCCTTTGTTAGGAATTACTCAAGAGGATTCCTTAGCAGAGGGGGGTTGTCTCTTGGTCTGGTAGTGGTGATGATACCTGTAGGACGGGGAATTCTTGTTCGGGTTCGTTGAGAGAGAGAACTAAAGGCTTACATGAAGATTAATCATCCAAGCTTGGTTTGCTTTTAAGATTTAACATCCCAAGTGTAACCTAACCTAATGTAACCCAACTAATTTCACCCTAAGATTTAACACCCCTAACCTGACCTAACCTAACCTTGAAGTAGTAATGAGGTGATTGATAAGTTTTTCTCTGGTGGTTGAGCGAGGCGGATGGTATGGCACGTAGTATTGATAGAGGCAGTGTGGCGCGGGTGGGCACGTGGCACAAAACGTTCCCATAATGCCCCCACATCAGCTGGAACTGAAACATCTAGGCGTGACGGATATAATTCATCCTGACGAAAAATGGCAACGCCCCCTCCACGTCCATGTGTATGGAGGCGGTGAAGGAGTTGATTGATATCCTTCAATGTGGGAAGTTTGGGGAACACTTTGACATGCCTCGCAGATGCAACGACGTTGGCCGTAACTGACCTGACTGTGGTGGCGAGCTCGTCAAATTTGTTGGCAAGGAAGGTGATGTTTGAGAGCAGTAAGGAGGGGAGACTACCATATTCGGGGAACTTCAGTGTATTGGTATGGTCTGTCAGGATTAGGTTTCTCTGGTTTCCTAGTGGAGGTGATAGTCTTGATGGGCTTCTGT
Source organism: Homarus americanus (assembly GCF_018991925.1). Classification (NCBI taxonomy): domain Eukaryota; kingdom Metazoa; phylum Arthropoda; class Malacostraca; order Decapoda; family Nephropidae; genus Homarus; species Homarus americanus. The sequence continues at coordinate 894,916 of NW_024746240.1, forward strand.
TTATGACATCCTTGTCTACGACTAGGAGCATGAAATATGTCCATTGATTTTAGCAGCACAATTTTACTGCCCTCAGGATATCCGTTCCCTCGCTTTAAAATGTACAAGGTGCGTCTGGAGTACTTCACTGGTGGACATCTGTTAACATCTGTTGTTGTCAATAGACGGAAGTGTTTGTCCGCGGTGGCCTTTAACTCAATGGCAGCACTTTGACGGCCACCAACAGAATTTCCGTGGCGTAGTACACTGGTAGACATCTGTTATTATTTGTCCAGTCGTAAACACCGCGGCAGTCCTTGTCTCTGGCACTTAGAGGGTCACCGACGCAGTACCCAAGAACTACACTGCTCACTGATGGTTGTTATTGTGAATCATTTTTTTTTTCTTGGGATACACTATTGGATCACTGGTTAATAACCAGTCTTCGCACTGATCACTTGAATGTTTTGCTGATAAATCCCGGTGTAATGAGGTGGTGTGCGTACGTACTCAAGCATTCACGCACGCGTATCACAACTCTAGAACGAAAAGAACTACAGCGTTCAAACTTGGGTTATATAGTAATAACAACCTTCAGAGTGTTGTGTTTTGGGGAGAAAAACAGGAAGAAAGTTATGGCCATCACTAACGTTACCTGATGTGTGAGTTTACACCCGAGTCGAGTGAGAGGAACTAAGGAGATCTTACAGGTTAAACTTAAGTGCACCTTACACACAAACAGGGACTCGAATACGTGTTCCACGAAGAGGTCGTCCTTGATCTGTAAACCACTTCACAGAACACTACTCATGGTGAAGAAGGAAGGGAAAATGATGTCCTGCGTGTAGTAGTGATGAATGAACTCCGCTACACCCAGCAGAGAAGAGAGAGAGAGAGAGAGAGAGAGAGAGAGAGAGAGAGAGAGAGAGAGAGAGAGAGAGAGAGAGAGAGTTAACTATATATCATGTTGTGAAATATAGGCGCACGTGTAGAACTTGAGCTAAGGTATTATTACCGCTGTCAGTTTTACACCACAGTCATTTTTTCCAGCTTGTTCATGAAAGACATCAACGTTGCCACCTAACGCAGGGAACATCCAGTTTGCTTTTTTTATCACCATATGAAAAACTAGAGTAAATTTGATGTAACTTTTCAAACTTACATTAAAGAGAGAGAAAGATAATGATCGTCCTGCTCGTCAGCCTTGACTAATATATGCACAATATAAGACTGTAAACCTCACCGTTTTCCTTCTTGATATAAAACGTAGGAAACTAGTTTGAGATGATTTTACTAGGTCACTGTTGAAGGACGGACGCCACAGTACTTCACTAGTCTTGTCAGATACATTGTTTTATTGTCACCGGTTTTGAAATTAATTTATAACTTTGTATCTACAGTAGAATATCAAATTCCTAAGCCTATATTTTCCCTCGTACAGACTGACAGACAAAATATAACTGATTCACCAGTCTGACAGTCTGGCTCTTGGTGTATGCCGTCCCAGCATCCTCGACCGTGATATTGCACTTAATGTTAAGCCCGCGAGGACGGCGTGTCTGTGGAGCTTTATGCAAATGTCCCAAGCAATATTGGCGTAGGATAATAGTGATAGAGGAGAGGCGCTGTCAGGGGAAAGAAGCACATCACAAAACAAGCGCATCATCATTCAACTTAAAGGGATGATGATGTAACGACGGTTTTTCCCCTGCAGTGAGCTGTTTGTGGCGTGAAACTAAAGGAAAGGGCAGTTGATCCTCACGCTCAGAGGATCACGTAAGGTTGAAAAATTATGAACGAAAGAAAATAACTGAAGGCAATTCAAGGTTAGATAACTCCCATTACTGTTGACTTTAGTACCAAGAGATTCGGAAATACTCTGTGTCGGTGTCCACATGAAAGAGATTAACTACAATTTTCTTTAGCTGGTATCAGTGTGTGTGGGTGGGTCATCAGGCGTGGCAGGTGTCAGTGTAAATAACATACCTGTATATCATAAAAAGAGACCTGACACAAGGCCCACTAATTCTCACAATATTTAACCGGAGGATCAATATGGCTGACTGTCTCATGCAAACAATATCTGCTTTTATTTTATTTTTATTTAAGTATTATATTAAAAATCACAAGAATTGTTTACTGCGTACGAGATGGTGAATACAAAAAGTAATATTGAACTCGCCCCCTCAAAAGGTAATACTGAGTCCGAAGAAGAATTGAAGAACTAAAAGGATAATTATTAATGTATTGTATCATGTGTCTTACCACTGGAATAGCTGTGACCTCAGCAGCATCTTGATAGACTACCCGACTGTCATATTAAGATCTACACGAGGCAGGTTTAGTCTTCCTCTCACTTCACCAGACACATTCATGCTCTCAGATTTGTACAGTAGCTCAGGTAAAAGCGATCCACGCACTTAGTCCTCAGTTAATCATTATTCATTATCAAGTAAATGCCGTGTATTGAGTATGATGAGTTCTAAGTAACGGTAAAAATCTTATAAGCTTAGTGTGTGCCGGATAAAATAAGCTTTAAGGGCAGTCATATTGGTAAAACTAAGAAAAACACGAGAGATAAGCTGGCGTCTTCAGCTGGCAACTCTCAGAACAATGAAATGCATCTTTTCAACAAACGACAGCATGAGTTTTACCACGGTATGTTCCTCTCTATATGAGCTGGAAATAATGGAGGTGGAGGAGACGTCATGAAGTTCCTTGAAGAGTTGTTATTGGGAAACACACTCACAGTAGCGACAGAAAGGTACACTATTGTGGGTTTTGGCGACAGGTCTTGTGACTGGACCAATGACCAGACACGCGATAGATGCAGCAAAACGTACAGTAGTCTGACAGAGACACACATCAAGCGATGAATATTCTACAGAGGGATAACATCTCCACATGCGAAGAGTGTCAACAACCCAGCAAGAGAGGTGGTAGGAGGAAAGAAATGAGAAATTCCCTGAAAAGAGAAGAATCTGGGAAGAAGAAGCATGAGAGCAAGAGATGTAAACCTGTCGTGATACTATTTCTAATATTCAGTCCATGGAGAGTCTATTTACGTACCTGTGAGGTGGCTGGACTCATCGCAGCACATCACACAGCTGCACCAGTGAACGAGAAAGACAGTTGTTGGACGCCGAACTCAAAGGCGTTTTAGGATTTCATGAAGGGCCACTCCCATTAAGTAGGACCTCGAAGCTGTCTAAAATATCTAAACTCAGTCAAATTCAAACCTGATTGACTATCTCCATTAACCCTTTCGCTGCGTTTCCCACACTTATTTTATTCTGGTTACCGCAGCCAAAGGGTTAAGCTTCAGACAATGGCCAAGTTCCTAATTCTTGTATTATTTTTTATGAATGAAACATTAACATAAAATATGAATTTCCTAAGTACATGAACCCCCGTCCACCTATAACAGGCTATCATATTAGAAGATAAATTATATGTTTTTCCTTGTAAACTTTATCTTGAGTCTTTTAGCTGACGTAAATGTCTTAAAAATTTTATATAGTGTAGATATTAATAAAAAGTTATTTCAGTCAAATGCAGATCTATAATAAGGGAGTTAATTTCACGTACAAGTTCTCTTGAGTTCTGAATGTGTACAGTAGGAATTGTGGGAAATCGGAGAAAAGAGCTGTCAAAGTTTTTATTTTTATAAGATAAAAATTTTTCTTACTGTAAACTGATTTATAGGGACGTTACTTGTTGACAAAAACCCCTACCAACTACTGCCCAGTTCAATCTCATTTTGTGCTGAATAATGTAATTGCCATCTCCTTTTTACATAAATACATTGTGAAAGTTGTCGGGGCAGGTTAGGTTTGACCAATACCTCGTGATCATCGCTAAAGAGACAGCTAAACCCTAGGCAGTAAGTCAGATAGGTTAACTCAGCATCATTTGACGTCTTACACTGCGTTCTAAATCGGGAACTGCTTGCTCATGTGTCTGCTCAGTGCCGCCAGTGTTTTGTCTGTCTGAGTGGCAACATCCGCCCATCTCCCCGCGTCACACATCATCTCCCAACAACAAGTGTCGCGATACACTGGTGTGACATCACGTATGTACTCTTGGTTTGGTAGTCATGCATCTATGTGAGGAGAGCGTAGAGCGGCACCCACCTTAACTATTCACGTCAAGTTGTGCATGTAATGGCCAGGATTATCACGGTGAAAAACTCTTAAGAAAATTGAAAACCTTTTGTCCCGTAAAATTAAAACTCCCACACAAATTCCTTGAAGCATTTGGCATTCTTAACTCTGCATACCGTTTTTTTTTTTTTTAATCAAGAGTCAATGGTTAAGGTTGCCTCAGACCACCGTGCTTGGGATGGTCTGGAAAATCAAAACAATTACGATAATAAACGAAAGAAAATAAAATCTGTGATAAAAGTATAACAATAAAAAAAAAAATGACTCCTTGTATTTAAATCTTTGTTAGTCTCATGAAAAAATAATTCACTTTCTTTCAAGTAGTTTTTATGATCACTATCCGTTTCTATTTACACTTCTCTACGCTTCTTCACTGGGTCAATATTTACTATCTGGTCGTAACTTCTCAAAAAATTTATTCAAGTTGTCGTTTGTAAACTTATTCAGGATGTAAAGTTAGTTTGTGTGTCCATCAATCACCCCGTCTCGCCTCTAGTCCTCTCGCTGGGTGTGTGGATGATGGTGCGGAACAGTGTGACGTCTCTCTCTCTCTCTCTCTCTCTCTCTCTCTCTCCTACTAAACTGACTCTTTCATCCAGTGTTAAATTCTCTGCAGTCTTGGTTGGTTACTTCTGTTTCCCTCGTCTAGGAAAAAGGAAAAACAACATTAATTTTCCTATTGTGCTCGAAGGAAGGTAGGGGTGGAGGAGGTGAAGGAAGGTAGGGGTGGAGGAGGTGAGAGAAGGTAGAGAAGGGGTGGAGGAGGTGAAGGAAGGTAGGGGGTGGGGGAGGTGAAGGAGGTAGGGGTGGAGGGAGGTGAAGGAAGGTAGGGGTGGAGGAGGTAAGGAAGGTAGGGGTGGAGGAGGTGAAGGAAGGTAGGGGTGGAGGAGGTGAAGGAAGGTAGGGGTGGGGAGGTGAGAAGGTAGGGGTGGAGGAGGTGAAGGAAGGTAGGGGTGAAGGAAGGTAGGGGTGGAGGAGGTGAGAAGAAGGTAGGGGTGGAGGAGGTGAAGGAAGGTAGGGGTGGGGAGGGTGGAGGAAGGTAGGGGGTGGAGGAGGTGAAGAAGGTAGGGGTGGAGGAGGGTGAAGGAAGGTAGGGGTGGGGGGAGGAAGGTAGGGGTGGAGGAGGTGAAGGAAGGTAGGGGTGGGGAGGTGAAGGAAGGTAGGGGTGGGGAGGAGGTGAAGGAAGGTAGGGGGTGTGAAGGAGGTAGGGGTGGAGGGAGGTGAAGAAGGTAGGGGTGGAGGAGGTGAAGGAAGGTAGGGGTGGGGGTGAAGGGAAAGGTAGGGTGGAGGAGGTGAAGGAAGGTAGGGGTGGAGGAGGGTGTGAAGGAAGGTAGGGGTGGAGGAGGTGAAGGAAGGTAGGGGTGGAGGGAGGGTGAAGGAAGGTAGGGGTGGGGGGAGGGTGAAGGGGAAGGTAGGGGTGGGGAGGTGAAGGAAGGTAGGGGTGGAGGAGGTGAAGGAAGGTAGGGGGTGGGGAGGTGGAAGGAAGGTAGGGGTGGGGGAGGTGAAGGAAGGTAGGGGGTGAAGGAAGGTAGGGTGGAGGAGGTGAGAAGAGGTAGAGGTGGAGGAGGGTGAAGGAAGGTAGGGGTGGGGGAGGTGAAGGAAGGTAGGGGTGGAGGAGGTGAAGGAAGGTAGGGATGGAGGAGGTGAAGGAAGGTAGGGGTGGGGAGGAGGTGAAGGAAGGTAGGGGTGGAGGAGGGTGAAGGAAGAGGGGTGGGGGAGGTGAGAGGAAGGTAGGGTGGTGAGAAGGAAGGTAGGGGTGGAGGAGGTGAGAAGAAGGTAGGGGTGGAGGTGAAGGAAGGTAGGGGGTGGGGGAGGTGAAGGAAGGTAGAGGGGTGGAGGAAGGTAGGGGGTGGGGGTGAAGGGAAGGTAGGGGTGGAGGAGGGGTGAGGGAAGGTGGGGGTGGAGGAGGTGAGGGAAGGTAGGGGTGGAGGGAGGTGAGGAAGGTAGGGGTGGGGAGGTGAAGGAAGGTAGGGGGTGGGAAGGTGTGAAGGAAGGTAGGGGTGGGGAGGTGAAGGAAGGTAGGGGTGGGGAGGTGAAGGAAGGTAGGGTGGGGAGGTGAAGGAAGGTAGGGGTGGGGGAGGTGAAGGAAGAGGGGGGTGGGGGAGGTGAAGGAAGGTAGGGGTGGAGGGAGGTGAGGGAAGGTAGGGTGGGGGGAGGTGAAGGAAGGTAGGGGTGGGGGAGGTGAAGGGAAGGTAGGGGTGGAGGAGGTGAGGGAAGGTAGGGGTGGGGGAGGTGAAGGAAGGTAGGGGTGGGGGAGGGTGAAGGTAGGGTTGGGGGAGGTGAAGGAAGGTAGGGTTGGGGAGGTGAAGGAAGGTAGGGTTGGGGGTGAAGGAGGAGGTAGGGGTGGGGAGGTGAAGGAAGGTAGGGGTGGGGAGTGGAAGGAAGGTAGGGGTGGGGAGGTGAAGGAAGGTGAGGGGTGGGGGAGGTGAGGCAGGTAGGGGTGGGGAGGTGGAGGAGAGGCAGGTAGGGGTGGGGAGGTGGAAAGGTAGGGGTGGAGGAGGTGAAGGAAGGTAGGGGTGGAGGAGGTGAAGGAAGGTAGGGGTGGGGGAGGTGAGAAGGAGGTAGGGGTGGGGGAGGTGAAGGAAGGTAGGGTTGGGGAGGTGAAGGAAGGTCGAGATTGGGGAGGTGACGGAAGGTCGAGATTGGGGAGGTGAAGGAAGGTAGGGGTGGAGGAGGGTGAAGGAAGGTAGGGGTGGGGGAGGTGAAGGCAGGTAGGGGTGGGGGAGGTGAAAGGAAGGTGGGGGTGGGGGAGGTGAAGGAAGGTCGGGAATGGGGAGAGGTGAAGGAAGGTCGGACATGCCTGGCTACATCACAAAGAAGACGGGATATCCGCTTCTGGGTTATGTCTGGTGAGAGAGAGAGAGAGAGAGAGAGAGAGAGAGACCTGCTGGAAAAGGTAATCTATCACAGGTAAATTAAGGCACAGGTATAGGGTGTCGTGAGGTTAAGTGAGATAAGCTGAGGTAAGTTTGTTAATTAATGGTTGCACGAGTTAGTTAACGGTGTAGTCCCTAATGTTAAACCTGATGACGATTAAACAGTCAGGTACTAATGACTGAAAGTAGCGAGGTTTAGAAGCCAAAATCATGAGGTCAAACTCTCTTAACTATTATTTACGTTTACGCCCTTGACCTTTTACACATAATTGTAAAGGTCAAGTTAGTTAAGGTGATTAGTTTTAAGCACATCATCCCAGTCATCCCAGAGAGGCTAGACGTCACGGCCATCACGACATCTTAAAGAAATAAGTATGAGTCAATGTGCAGAAATGTTCACCTGTGAGTCATATCCTCCAGGTGAGCGAGTCAGTAGGTCAGGGAGTCACGTAGAGATATAGAGATATATGCTTATGTTGCTAAGTTTAGGAAATCTCGTTATTAATGTGTTGGTCGCCTCGTGCACCATAATTACTCTAAATATGAAACCGGAATCGCGTGATGGTGAGTTGGCGCCGACGGGAGGATTACTGTGTTAGCTGTTGCTGCCGACGGGAGGATTACTGTGTTACCTGCTGGCGCCGACGGGGTATTACTGTGTTACCTGCTGGCGCCGACGGGAGGATTACTGTGTTACCTGTTGGCGCCGACGGGAAGTTTACTGTGTTACCTGTTGCTGCCGACGGGAGGATTACTGTGTTACCTGCTGGCGCCGACGGAAGTATTACTGTGTTACCTGCTGGCGCCGACGGGAGAATTACTGTGTTACCTGTTGGCGCCGACGGGAGGATTACTGTATTTACCTGTTGGCGCCGACGGGAGGATTAATGCGTTACCTACTCATCTCGGACCCAAGAAATTGTGCTTAAAAAAGTGTTGTTCTTTTCTCTGCTGTAATCCCTTCACGAAAAACTTCCATCAGTCCGATCAGGAACACCGCCCGCTCGGCAAATTACAACACTGTGACCTGTGGTGTACTGACCAAGGCTGTCCACCTCACGCGGCATCAGCAGGTGTCATGGGGTGTGTCAGGTGTTCTTGTTAAATACCTCGCTTGACAGTTGTTTTGGTCTCTCTCTCTCTCTCTCTCTCTCTCTCTCTCTCAAGCTGCGTCAGACGGGCTTCTCTGCTCTTAAGTCCAGAACATTAGCTCCGTCAGTCAGTCAGTCAGTCACCTACAGCACCCACCCATCCATCCAGCCACCCACATACCCACCCATCCAGCCACCACACACCCACCCAGCCACCCACATACCACCCATCCACCCACACACCCATCCAGCCACCCACATACCCATCCATCCATCCACCCACATACCCACCCAGCCACCCACATACCCACCCAGCCACCCACATACCCACCCATCCAACCACATACCCACCCATCCACCCACATACCCACCCATCCACCCACATACCCACCCATCCACCCACATACCCACCCATCCACCCACATACCCACCCATCCAGCCACCCATATACCCACCCATCCAGCCACCCATATACCCACCCATCCAGCCACATACCCACCCATCCACCCACATACCCACCCAGCCACCCACATTCCCACCCATCCAGCCACCTACAGACCCACCCATCCACCCACCTGCTGACGTAGGTTAAAAATAAGGGGAGGGGGGGGAGAGGGGGGAGAAATATCCCTGACACAACATTATCATCCTTAACAGAAGGTCGTCAGCCCACGTAGGCCGGGAGTTCACCCCTGGGCGACGACTAACGACGTCAACATCATTACGTCCCAGCGCAGCGACCTCGGTGACTGAACCTGAGGGAGACGCCGAGTATAGTCCCCTTTCCCTTCCCCTGAAACCCTCCCCTCTCCCACCCCTTTTCCTTCCATCCTTTATTCTCGGGGTGATTCGATATAGCGGGTATGTGCCCTAAGGGTGACTCGATATAGCGGATATGTGGGTTAATGGTGACTCGATATAGCGGGTATGTGCCCTAAGGGTGACTCAATATAGCGGGTATGTGCCCTAAGGGTGACTCGATATAGGGGGTGTGTGTCCTAAGGGTAACTCGATATAGCGGGTATGTCTCTTAAGGGTGACTCGATGTAGCATGTGTCTTAATGGTGACTCAATACATATGTCTTAAGGGTGAGTAGACATACAGTAGAAGATACAGCATCATGTATGTATCTTTGTGGTACTGTAACTTGTTGTCTTGACCTGTATCTCTTAGCGTCACTTGTATCAGTATTTAGAAACGAGTACAGGTAAGATTATTATGTATTTCAGGTAGATTACTTCGACCTGAGTTTACTTATATCAATTTAAAGGTAGATTAAATTTGTTTAGGTTAGGTTCGTACTTTTTAGCGACAATTAGGTAGGTCACGTAGATTTGGCGGCGTAGTTTAGGTAGGTCACGTAGATTTGGCGGCGTAGTTTAGGTAGGTCACGTAGATTTGGCGGCGTAGTTTAGGTAGGTCACGTAGATTTGGCGGCGTAGTTTAGGTAGGTCACGTAGATTTGGCGGCGTAGTTTAGGTAGGTCACGTAGATTTGGCGCCGTAGTTTAGGTAGCTATAGGTGAATTTAAGTAGATTAGGTAAATTTATTTGTAGAATTTTGCTTAGGTATTGTTTTTTTTCTTCAGATAATACATATTCTATGTTCTGATGCTTACAAAAACTACTACAACAACTAAACAACCATCTCCACTACAACAACAACAACCACCACCACAATAACTAAAACAATCACAACAACAACCTCAACCACAACAACCACAACAACTAAACAACCACCTCCACAACAACAGCAACAACTAAACAACCACAACAACAACAAACAAACCACAACAACAATAAAAAACAACCACAACAACAACAAAAACAACCACAACAACAACAAAACAACCACAACAACAACAAAACAAATCCACAACAACAACAAAACAACCACAACAAATAATAAAAACACACAACAACAAAAACAAACTACAACAACAAACAAAAAACAACCACAACAACAACAAAACAAACCACAACAACAACAAAACAACCACAACAACAACAAAAACAACTACAACAACAGCTAAACACCACAGCAAATAACAAACAACCACAACAACAACAATACAACCACAACAACAATAAAACAACCACAACAACAACAAAACAACCACAACAAAAATAAAACAACCACAACAACAACAAAACAACCACAACAACAACAAAACAACCACAACAACAACAAAACAACTACAACAACAGCTAAACCACCACAACAACAACAAAACAACCACAACAACAATAAAACAACCACAACAACAACAAAACAACCACAACAACCACAACCACAACAACTAAACCACCAGAACCACAACAACTCCGTCACCGATCACGTTACATAATCATCTTAATACTCTCTCCTGTTTTCCCGACCCTTCAGAATTTTTTTCCATTAGTTTCACGTAACGTATTAACCCAACCCGTTCCCTTGCATCATCCCTTGCTTCATTATCCTCGTTCTAAAGTTCGTTGTGGAGAAATAGCTTCAGGTTAGGTTGGGTTAGGTTAGGTTAGGTTAGGTTAGGTTAGGTTAGGTTTGGGTTTGGTTAGTATTTGGTGTAAATGTTTCTTTGATGGTGAGTAATAACGTGTTAAGTTATTTGTAACACCTGTGCGTTATTAAATCATCACTAGACTTACAGGTAGTAGAAAAGAAAGTATTATTTATTCTCCTCTCTGGCATGGGAACCTTCGTGTGTCTCTTCGTAATGGCGAGGAGGAAGCACCAAGGACCTCTCGTTTTGAATCATTGCCGTCTACAGTTATTGCGGGAATTCAACTCTTAAGATCTCACAGTTGCGAACCGGATGACCTTACCATGACTCCAGTCGGGGTTTTTGTGGTGGTCTGTTACTCGTTTGTTTGGCGTGATTTCGTTTACATCATCAATACTAATGCTGATACAAAGATGCTCCTCAGGTGATTCCTCAAGGCTTACTGTGCAGGTAGGTGTTTGTGTGTGTGTCTGTCTGTGTGTGTGTGTGTGTGTGTGTGTGTGTGTGTGTGTGTGTGTGTGTGTGTGTTTGGGGTGAAATTTTCAACCTTTATCAGTGAACACGTAGCCTGGCACATAGTAATAAAAATAATCAGGCTAGCTTATCAACAAGTAAACAGTAACAGGGCAGCTAGATTGTGGGTGTGATGAGAGCAGGTAAGAGTCAGTCACCTGGGTCAACGACCGACCACCCGCTATTTAGCTTCGTATACAAATTTACAACCTGAAATAAGAGATAAGAGACCACATGCTTTAAGGTACAATTAAGAGTCTATATATGTTGTTAAAGGATGGTCGAGGATGAATCTAGTTGAGTCTCCCATTCATATTGGCTACGTTTTCTCTTGCATCTTATTCTCATATCTCGGAACTAATTAATTACTTACTCTCTGTTTCCAGGTACTTGTTCTTAATACCTGGTTCCCAAATATCCGTTCTGAGAAGAGTAACTCCTCCAGCGTACTAGTGAAATGCTCTGCGATTGTCTCCAGTGTTGGGGAATAACGTGTGTGTTTTTTTACACTAGGGACATAATATTTAAAGTCTCATAGATTTGTATATTTTTGTCTTCCTCTTGAGATAATAAGACTCATAGACTAACTTACTCTTCATCACAGACAAGACAGTAAATACCAAATTCCAAATTGTAGTAAAATTCTACCACGATCAAATAAATTCTCTTATCCTTAGTTACTTAACTTTGAGAATTTGGGGCTGCTGTGGTGTGAGGGTTAGAATTACTGGTAAAACAAAGACGGAAGTACAGTCGACAACTTTGCATTATTTAATTTATTTATTTTTTATTTTTTTATTTATTTATTTTATTTTTGTTTACATTTTAAAATTTCTGGATTTATTTGTTATTTTCATTAATGGATCGATTTTGTAAACTCTGGCAGGTGATGTATCGTCGAAATAATAATTTATTTTTTTTACACTTTTACAATTTGTTGTCCTGTAAAAGAAAGCGGGGGGATGGGGGTAAATTAAGAGTACATACATACATACATACATACATACATACATACATACATACATACATACATACATACATACATACTCGTACTGTCATTCACTGATTTATTCGCTTTACTTTTGATATAACTTTAATTTCACAAATGTTGTAAGATAGATAGATAGATAGACCACATTAAAGACGAGAGAGAGAGAGAGAGAGAGAGAGAGAGAGAGAGAGAGACAGAGAGAGAGTGTTAATAATATCCAGTTGGTGTCAAAGATCTCCCTTACCCAAGAGATTAACGTGACCGGCCATTCAGTAAGAGTTTAATAAATTATTTTCTTTGCAATTAACCTTCTTCGTATTTACGACGGCCTTGCACACTAAGCCAATCAGCCCTTGCATACATTAGCAGCGTCTAGACCCGCCATCACTCGCTTTACATATTTTGTAATTATGGTTTACTCGAGTTTTCTGTTTATTTCTTGGTTTATAATTACTTCTAACTCTTGTTCTTGTTCTTCGTGGAGTTTTTTATTCTTCTTTCTCATTTATTCTTCTTTCTCATTTATTCTTATTCTTCGTTTTTCTTTTTTCTTATTCCTATGGTCTTCATTAATTAATAAATTTTCTATATTTCTACCAAATTTTCGGGACCTTTTTTTTACTAGTAATAATTGGTTAATTTCCTATTTATTCTGTGACTATTAGTCTATTAAACCCGACGGGACCCTTCAGGGCAGCGCGGATACAGCACACTGTACATAAGGAGACATGTGAACGTTACTTATTTACAGTTGGTGGGTCGGTTAGTGGAGCCTCGGGGGCGCGAACCAGAGTTCCTTAAAAGAGAGGAGGCGACCGTTGTAGCCACTTTACCTCATGCAACCTAGGGTCATTAGCTCGTCCAATTACTCGATATTCCACTTTTAGAAACCGGACCTTGAAGAGCATCAGTATTAAACTTTCTTGTAAACAGAGATAATTGGATTCTTTCCCCAGCACTCGTATTTCGTGGTTTGGTTGTGATGGTATAAAAATAAATCAATTTTCTCTCATTTAGTTTATGGGATTTCCTTATTATATGGTTTTGGTTTTTTACAAATATGAGTAATTTATTTCAGTTCCATTTTTATTTTATTTTATTTTTTTTTTTATTATGTCTTTCCCTGTTTTCTTTCTCAACACAATCGCTCATCACCCACCTCTCTCTCTCTCTCTCTCTCTCTCTCTCTCTCTCTCTCTCTCTCTCTTACCGTACGTTAGATTATATAGTTGAATCACTCTGTTAGTTCAGGAAATGTGTATGGAGGTGGCGTAAGGTGCTTTCTCATCACGTTGTGTTAAATAACCTACGTGAGGCCTTGGCGTTGAGACGTTCTTCTGGTGGTGTGTGTGTGTGTGGTGAAGTTAATTGTGAACTGAGTACGTGTTTACGAGTCCTATGTTGAGTTACTGTCAGTGATAGCAGTGTGACGGTGAATATTCAGATTGACTCAAGTGAGAAGATTATTAAATTGTGATCTGATGAACGTGACAGTGTGTGAGCTTAGATGGATTGTAATATATACACTTTATTGGAGAGAGAGAGAGAGAGAGAGAGAGAGAGAGAGAGAGAGAGTATGAAATTAATCCTATCAAGCTCAGTTACGTATTGCACTAATGAATTTCACAATGCAATTAAGTCTGGTACACAATTAAGATACAATAAATGCCTGAAAACCAATATCATATGACCTCGGAATAAAATAATGAGGACAACAAAATGACGTTAACAATATACAATGATAAAAGGACTTAAGAACACCGGTATCAGAGAGGAAGTAACCAACAACAGATCGTCATCTCTTTATGGACTTTTTACCTGTCGAGAATTTTACACGACAAAATGTAGCTAAAAAAACCTTCATTACATTTGTCACCGGAGTAATTACAAACAGGTGTCGGGTCGGAAGCCAAATACCTGATGAAGTTGGTCAGGAAGTGTTTAAAGTGTAAAATGTGTTTCTACTTTGTAAAAATTATATCGAGATCATAACACTCACTAGAAAGCGTCGGGGAGCATAGTGACTCCCCCTTTAAGAGAGTCGGGAGAATAAGAGTGTAAATATGTCGGTATAAAAGCAACGATTCTCTACATCATAATAAAATACAACAGGAGTTTTATCTCGGTCTTAGACTTATAAAAAAGCATTATTTCTCAACCTGTCCTGTATTATATTAAGGCTTATTGTTTTTTTCTTGTGTGTTTTTATATAATCCTCAAAAGACCAGTCTTCTATTAATACGTCAGGGAATTTCTTTGGGGCTTTTATGTAATTTGTAGATAAGACCGGTCAGTGTAGCGTAGAGTGAAAGTGTTGCTAGTTGTGTCTATGAAAGTTAAATGGGGGAGGCTGGAGGCCACGTAAAAAAAAAAAAGTAGGAATAGTCTCAGTAGTAGTAATAGTATTAGCAGTTGAAATCTCGTCATCATTATCATCTAACACAGCCACATCAGGAAGTAAACAAACACCTATATATATATATATATATATATATATATATATATATATATATATATATATATATATATATATATATATAATGCTCTTCATCATACTTCCAAGTCTGGCACAACTTTATATAAGCCTCTCCCAACTTGTCTTGGATTCCATCATCCATAAATTTCACAATTTCTTCAACTTTTATATCACCTTGAGAGAACCACTTGACCTTCAGCGCTCGACAATACACACACACATCCTAAGTCGCAGTTCACATTAGCTGTCATACACTGACAACCTGCTAAGGGCGTCCAGCCTAACTCATCAAGGTACACCTGTCTCATTGTGTGTGAATTAGTTGTTGTCTGTCAAAAGGGGATTTGTTATCATGGAGTATTTGTTTAGGTGAGAAAGGTTACCGAAGTATTGTATCGGGTTGAGTCTTTTAGGTGTTTTCTGGAACCAACAAAATTATGTTTTCAATAAATGGTGTTACAGGATATTGACGAACATAATAGTAAAAAAAAAACCACGAATAAATAAAATGTCCCGAACAACGAGTGAAATTCTGGCTATTTATATAAGTAAGCTGTGAGTTTTATGTATAGAGATGATGATACGCTACAGTCATATGATAAAGGAGGGAAGGGATAAGTGGAGAGATGTTAATGGTTACAATAGAGAGTAGGGAAGGGGGGAAGACAGCGACTGGGTTGGATAAATGGAATTGAAAGCTGTAGTCCCAAGAGAAATACAAAACATGTAGTTGGTAAATACAGCCTGATATAGATCGTGTGTTGTAGAGGGCCGTGGTCGCCAACCCTAAGAAGACATGAGGGCCGTGGTCGCCAACCCTAAGAAAACATGAGGGCCGTGGTCGCCAACCCTAAGAAGACAGGCCCCCACATGCTGGTCGCCAACCCTAAGAAGACATGAGCAAATAGTCTTAACTGATAGATTGTGTTTATAGCGTTAGCCCACACTATATCAACCAGGTTTAGTTTTATCGGGGTTAATAGTTCATTTATTTCTATATTAGTTATTATCCTCCCATAGCGTCAACCTCACATTAACGACCACCTTAATAACTCATCCAGGTTACAATACACACCTTAATAACTCATCCAGGTAACCATACACACCTTAATAACTCATCCAGGTAACCATACACAACTTAATAACTCATCCATGTAACCATACACACCTTAATAACTCATCCAGGTAACCATACACACCTTAATAACTCATCCAGGTAACCATACACAACAATAACTCATCCAGGTAACAATACACCTTAATAACTCATCCAGGTAACCATACACACCTTAATAACTCATCAGGTAACCATACACACCTTAATAACTCATCCAGGTAACAATACACATAATAACTCATCCAGGTAACCATACACACCTTAATAACTCATCCAGGTAACCATACACAACTTAATAACTCATCCAGGTAACCATACACAACAATAACTCATCCAGGTAACCATAAACAACAATAACTCATCCAGGTAACCATACACAACTTAATAACTCATCCAGGTAACCATACACACCTTAATAACTCATCCAGGTAACAATACACACCTTAATAACTCATCCAGGTAACCATACACACCTTAATAACTCATCCAGGTAACCATACACAACTTAATAACTCATCCAGGTAACCATACACAACAATAACTCATCCAGGTAACCATACACACCTTAATAACTCATCCAGGTAACCATACACAACTTAATATTTCATCAGGTAACCATACACACACCTTTATAACTCATCCAGGTAACCATACACACCTCAATAACTCATCAGGTAACCATACACAACTTAATAAATCATCCAGGTAACCATACACAACTTTATAACTCATCCAGGTAACCATACACACCTTAATAACTCATCCAGGTAACAATACACACCTCAATAACTCATCCAGGTAACCATACACACCTCAATAACTCATCCAGGTAACCATACACACCTTAATAACTCATCCAGGTAACCATACACACCTTAATAACTCATCCAGGTAACCATACACACCTTTATAACTCATCCAGGTAACAATACACCTATTCTATATATTGTAACAGGTAATATCAATTTGCCCTTTAACGTCCTCGCCAGGGTAATAAAAGATATCAGTCCCATTGTTTGTGTATTAATGCGATACAGTATTTGTAAAGCAGTCACATGTTTAAAGGGTAGTGGTGTATTAATAGAAGCCCTGTGTACAAAGAGAGGCTGTTGTCCCACAAGGGCGCTGAAAGACAACCAGCCTATCGACCCTGATAAGGACTCACAATAGCTGACAGCCGCGTACCTCCACACATAGAGAAAACAGACAGAAAACAGACAGAAAACAGACAGAAAACATCTCACACACACACACACGCACGCACGCACGCAAAAAGTCACACCTGCAGTTGTTATCAATACAGAGTGACCTGGAAAACGATGACCTCTGAGTGCGACACAGACGCACCTTCCTCACCTGCGTCAGGACCTGCAGCCATGGCAACTGTGTTCGCTTGCGCCCTAGAGCATGGCACATCTGCTGCCTCGTGACCTGGGCACACCTGTTTGCCTCGTGACCTGTAAATGTGTCGGAAAATAGGTAGTTTGTGAATTTAGAGCACGAACTGTAGTTGTAGAAAATGTAACCATTTTGTAGCATCTTAGTATGACCATTCTACACACCATACCCTTAAGACACACAGCAGTCGTAATGGTACCTGTTTGGAGCCCTGGGCGCCCCTAGTTGACCCACCTGCGAATGGGTACGTAACTTAACCCTTGGAAAAGTGAACCGGTCGACTGTCGTGGCCACAGCCTCACTCTGTAAACTGATCAGAACCATGACCGTAAAAGAGGGAGTATAGCATTATAAATGTGTTGGTGTATAGCATTATAAAGGTGTTGGTGTATAGCATTATAAAGGTGTTGGTGTATAGCATTATAAAGGTGTTGAAGTATAGCATTATAAAGGTGTTGGAGTACAGCATTATAAAGGTGTTGGTGTATAGCATTATAAAAGTGTTGGTGTATAGCATTATAAAGGTGTTGGTGTATAGCATTACAAAGGTGTTGGTGTATAGCATTATAAAGGTGTTGGTGTATAGCATTATAAAGGTGTTGGTGTATAGCATTATAAAAGTGTTGGAGTACAGCATTATAAAGGTGTTGGTGTATAAGCATTATAAAAGTGTTGGTGTATAGCATTATAAAGGTGTTGGTGTATAGCATTACAAAGGTGTTGGTGTATAGCATTATAAAAGTGTTGGTGTATAGCATTATAAAGGTGTTGGTGTATGCATTACAAGGTGTTGGTGTATAGCATTATAAAAGTGTTGGTGTAAAAGCATTATAAAGGTGTTGAAGTATAGCATTAATAAAGGTGTTGGTGTATAGCATTATAAAAGTGTTGGTGTATAGCATTATAAAGGTGTTGGTGTATAGCATTACAAAGGTGTTGGTGTATAGCATTATAAAAGTGTTGGTGTAAAGCATTATAAAGGTGTTGGTGTATAGCATTATAAAGGTGTTGAAGTGCTTATAAAGTTGGTGTATAGCATTATAAAGGTGTTGGTGTATAGCATTATAAAGGTGTTGGTGTATAGCATTATAAAGGTGTTGGTGTATAGCATTATAAAGGTGTTGGTGTATAGCATTATAAAGGTGTTGGTGTATAGCATTATAAAGGTGTT
This sequence comes from Homarus americanus, assembly GCF_018991925.1. Classification (NCBI taxonomy): domain Eukaryota; kingdom Metazoa; phylum Arthropoda; class Malacostraca; order Decapoda; family Nephropidae; genus Homarus; species Homarus americanus. The sequence continues at coordinate 913,192 of NW_024746240.1, forward strand.
GGTGTATAGCATTATAAAAGTGTTGGTGTATAGCATTATAAAAGGTGTTGGTGTATAGCATTATAAAGGTGTTGGTGTATAGCATTATAAAGGTGTTGGTGTATAGCATTATAAAGGTGTTGGTGTATAGCATTATAAAGGTGTTGGTGTATAGCATTATAAAGGTGTTGGTGTATAGCATTATAAAGGTGTTGGTGTATAGCATTATAAAGGTGTTGGTGTATAGCATTACAAGGTGTTGGTGTATAGCATTATAAAAGTGTTGGTGTATAGCATTATAAAGGTGTTGGTGTATAGCATTATAAAGGTGTTGGTGTATAGCATTATAAAGGTGTTGGTGTATAGCATTATAAAGGTGTTGGTGTATAGCATTATAAAGGTGTTGGTGTATAGCATTATAAAGGTGTTGGTGTATAGCATTATAAAGGTGTTGGAGTACAGCATTATAAAGGTGTTGGAGTACAGCATTATAAAGGTGTTGGAGTACAGCATTATAAAGGTGTTGGAGTACAGCATTATATAGGTGTTGGAGTACAGCATTATAAAGGTGTTGGAGTATAGCATTATAAAGGTGTTGGTGTATAGCATTATAAAGGTGTTGGTGTATAGCATTATAAAGGTGTTGGTGTATAGCATTATAAAGGTGTTGGTGTATAGCATTAGTCTAAATTCTCAAGAGTATAGAAACAAAACAATTTTAATAGCCTTATTTTCGATCAAGGATGTAAACAAACTTGGGAAGATGGTCATAAATAATAATAAAATAAAAGGGGATTATGGTAAACAGGTAGAGGAAGATAGAGAGAAAACACAACAGAGTATTCGGGTAACTGTATGTGTGACCTTCTGGAAGTATCTTGACCTGACATTGTCGACAATAACAATACGGTTGACAGGGTCTTACTCGTCCTCCTCCTAGGGTCACCTCTAAACTAGCCTCGACCTCTTCAAAACAAACAACAGCTTAGATGATAAACATATGAGCGATGTGGACTTTCTGATCGTGAGCGTTTATTTTCCGGCACACACACACACACACACACACATGGTCGCAGGTGGAGTGTTTGTCAATATGAGTACTAGATGACCCGGGATGTGGTGCTGCCACTGTTAATGTTCAGCCACAGGTGTGATTGTGACCACCACACCTGTTGTTACCTCGGGGACGTGGCCACAAGAGTTGAGAGATTATTAGTGCGACTGTTCTTGTATTAAATGATGTAGTTATGGAAGTTAATGCGACTGTTGTTGTTGTATTACCTGGTGTAGTAATGGATGTTGATAATGAACCTGTTGTATTAATTGGCTTAGTAATGGAAGATGCTGAGACTGTTGTTGTTGTATTAAATGACGTGGTTTACGATTGGGTCTTTTAAAGTAGCCGCTGGCATCGTTGTTCGCTTCATGTCTCTGGCTTTATTTGTTTGGCTTAGTTAATCCAAATGATGTGAAATTTTGATGTGGTTTGAGGAGTTTCAGTTTATTTAGTCAATTACATGATGAAGTTAATGACGTTGTTGTTTGACCTGCTTGTTGTGGTTGTGGCAAATCAGCTGTGCATGACTGATAACGTTGTGTTGGATCGTAAAGTTATATAAATGCCAACTGATGATGAAATTTTGATGGGTATTCTGTGAGTCAAATTGTATCTGCTCATAAGACTACAGTCCTAAGTGTATTTGGAACATGAATTACAAAAAATGAATTTATTAGTTGATATAGAGTACACTAGTTATATAATCAGTTATAAGGAAATACTACTGGAGATCTCGTATCGCTCGCACTAAAAAATTCACCGAGATAAAGATTACAGAAAATATGGTGTTTTGCATCACTTGACCTTTTCATAAATCTTGAAACACAAATCTATCATCGGTATCTGAGATTATAATACGACCACCTGTGAGCTATAATCTTTTTAAATCTATTTTAGGTCAGACTATTACACCCACACACACACACACAAAAACAGGCTTTTCAGGTGGTTGTGGTGCGCTGTGACCTTCTGACAGTGTGGTGCGCTGTGACCTTCTGACAGTATCTTCACCTCTCAGACACAACAACAAAAACAATGTGGTTCGTACAGTCCAACCTAATTGTACTGTACTTGGTTTATATTGGTAAAAGTATCTCTTTGGTTTTACTCCCTTATGGACGTCTCAATTTCGTCACTGTAGAGGAAATAGATGATGATGTGAGGTGTGTAGAGAAGGACTAGTTCTTCTTAAGCCAAGGGAAAGTTTCTTTTGTTTATATATAGAAACGTTGACGGGTGGGTGGGGGGTGTGGTGGGAAGGAGGGGAAAGAAAGGAGTGCAGACAACAAGAACATAATGCCGATGTTTCATATTGATAAGGACTCACAATAGCGAGTGTAAACATACTAAGTCCAAGTGCCCGTTTACACACACACACACACACACCATATACACGTTTTGAGATGACAATAAACGTGTTTGTTATCATAAAGATGAGCGAGGAAATTGTGGCAGGTTCTGGGTGACGGACACCACCTCTGCCCTCCTTCAACATCTCCCTTTGGCCTGGTGCTTCCCGACCCAGCCCAGGAGGTGAGGTGAGGTGGGGGAAGATTATAGGAAAACAACATAGAATAAAGGTTAAGGAGAGGAGGAGCAATAGATACAAAGAAGAAAGGTAAAAAATAGGAGAAAGACAAAATAATTGCTGTAAGAATTAAAAAGACACACTTTTCTGGCACTATTTGGGCACTGTCTTGGGCACTGTTTACTAAGTATCTATAACAAAAGAGAAAGTAGAGAGATAAGGGGGTCACGAAATATACCTCAAGTAAGAGTGAAAAGTGATTGAAAAGGAGAAGGGGATTAGAGAGAATGGAAAAAAGCAAGTAAACGGGGAATGATAAAATTGGAGCAGTATAAGAGATAGGTGAACACACACCCCCCCCCCTCTCTCTCTCTCTCTCTCTCTCTCTCTCTTGCATCATGTGGGGGGGGGAGGGAGGAGGGAGGGCTGTTGACATGCTTTCTCTCCTGTGTTACTGAAACCTATTGTCAAGTGGCCGTGTTTCTTCATGTACATGGTAAAAAAAGGAAAAAAATAAGAAAAAAACAAGGGTGATCTGTTGACTGTCTTAGTGAACAAAAAAAATTACCAGGTGTATAAATTTGCATATTTCTTAACGTTATTAAAAGTAAGGTAAATTATATTGATTGTTCTACTATGCCACATAAGAACATTGGAATTATTAACTGAGTTGTCTAAGTTCATCAGAGTTTGCATAGGGAAATTTAGGTTATATTCTGGTAGGTTTGATTAGGTTAAGTTAGGTTAGGTTAGGAGAAGGTTTGTTAAAATTAGGGTAAGGGTAATTTAAGGATGTGTAGGGTATGGATAGGTTAGGTTAGGTTAGTTTAGGGATAGTTAGAAGAAGATTAGGTTAAAAGTAGGTTAGGTTAGGTTTAAGGGTAAGTTTTGCCTAAGCTTAGGTTAAATGTTAATTAGGATATGGACAGGTTTAGGATAAGGTCGGTTAGGTACGTTTCCGGTAGCTTACTGAGGATTAGCAAGTCCAGGATAATTAACATCCAGACTGTCGACATTGGTTACTGCCAACCAGATATCCAGATAAGGTCCTCGTGAGTTATCCCGTATGTCTGAGTTAGGTCAAAGGTCACTGGGCTAAAGGTAAGTCTGTCAGCTTTAACATATTGTTATCTACCAAGTTTGAGATTACAGTCTTGTGCGTATTTTCTTGTAATACACACCCTTTTTCACCCTCCCTCACTCTCATCCCTCCCTCACTCTCATGCCTCCCACTCTCACCCCTTCCTCACTCTCTCACCCCTTCCTCACTCTCTCACCCCTTCCTCCCTCTCTCACCCCTTCCTCCCTCTCACCCCTTCCTCCCTCTCTCACCCCTTCCTCACTCTCTCACACCTCCCTCTCTCCACCCCTTCCTCTCTCTCTCACCTTCCCTCTCTCACCCCCCTTCCCTCCACTCTCTCACCTTCCCTCTCTCACCCCTTCCTCACTCTCTCACCCCTTCCTCACTCTCTCACCCTCCCTCCTCCTCTCACCCCCTCCCTCCTCTCTCACCCTTCCCTCTCTCACCCCTTCCTCACTCTCTCACCCCTTCCTCCTCTCTCACCCTTCCTCCACTCTCACCCCTCCCTCACTCTCTCACCCCTTCCTCCTCTCTCACCCCTCATCCTCTCACCTCCTCGCTCTCTCACCCCGTCCTCGCTCTCACCCCTTCCTCGCTCTCACCCCTCCCTCTCTCACCCCTTCCTCACTCTCACCTTCCTCCCACTCTCTCACCCCTTCCTCACTCTCTCACCCCTTCCTCACTCTCGCATCCCTTCCCTCACTCTCCTCACCCCTTCCTCCTCTCTCACCCCCTCCCTCACTCTCACCCCTCCCTCCTCTCTCACCCCTTCCTCACTCTCTCACCCCTCCCCACTCTCACCCCTTCCTCACTCTCTCACCCCTCCTCACTCTCTCACCCCTCCCTCACTCCTCTCACCCCTTCCTCACTCTCTCACCTTCCTCTCTCTCACCCCCTCCCTCACTCTCTCACCCCTTCCTCCCACTCTCTCACCCTCCTTCCTCCTCACCCCTTCCTCCCACTCCTCCTCACCCCTTCCTCCTCTCTCACCCCTTCCTCGCTCTCCTCACCTCCTCTCTCACCCCTTCCTCACTCTCTCACCCCTTCTTCACTCTCTCACCCCTACCTCACCCTCTCACCCCTCCCTCACTCTCTCAACCATCCTCACTCTCTCACCCCTCCCTCCTCTTGCCCCTCCCTCCCTCACTCTTACCCCCCCCTCCCTCTCTCACCCCTACCTCACCCTCTCACCCCTCCCTCACTCTCTCACCCTACCTCACCCTCTCACCCCTTCCTCACTCTCACCCCTTCCTCCTCTCCTCACCCCTTCCTCCCTCTCTCACCCCTTCCTCCACTCTCTCACCCTTCCTCACTCTCTCACCCCTTCCTCACTCTCTCACCCTTCCCTCTCTCACCCTTCCTCACTCTCTCCACCTCCCTCTCTCACCCCTTCTCTCTCTCCTCACCTTCCCTCTCTCACCCCTTCCTCACTCTCTCACCCTTCCCCTCTCACCCCTTCCTCACTCTCTCACCCCTTCCTCACTCACCCTCCTCACTCTCTCACCCCCTCCCTCACTCCCTCTCACCCTTCCCTCTCTCACCCCTTCCTCACTCTCTCACCCCTTCCTCACTCTATCACCCCTTCCTCCTCTCACCCCTCCCTCACTCTCTCACCCCTTCCCTCACTCTCTCACCCCCTCCCTTCCTCTCACCCCTTCCTCCTCTCTCACCCCGTCCTCGCTCTCTCACCCTTCCTCGCTCTCTCACCCCTCCTCTCTCACCCCTTCCCTCCTCTCTCACCCCTTCCTCACTCTCCTCACCCCTTCACTCTCTCACCCCTTCCTCACTCTCGCATCCCTTCCTCACTCTCTCACCCCTTCCTCCTCTCACCCCTCCCTCACTCTCTCACCCCTCCCTCCTCTCTCACCCCTTCCTCACTCTCTCACCCTCCCTCACTCTCTCACCCCCTTCCTCACTCTCTCACCCCTCCTCACTCTCTCACCCCTTCTCACTCTCTCACCCCTCCCTCACTCTCTCCCCTCCTCACTCTCTCACCCCTTCCTCACTCTCACCCCTCCTTCACTCTCACCCCTTCCTCACTCTCTCACCCCTTCCCTCCTCTCTCACCCCTTCTCGCTCTCTCACCCCTCCCTCTCTCACCCCTTCCTCACTCTCACCCCTTCTTCACCTCTCTCACCCCCCTACCTCACCCTCTCACTCCTCATCTCTCTAACCATCCCTCCTCTCTCACCCCTCCTCCACTCCTTCCCTCCTCCCTCCTCTTACCCCTCCTCTCACCCTACTCACCCTCTCACCCCTCCACTCACTCTCTCACCCCTACCTCACCCTCTCACCCCTACCCTTTCCTCACACTCCCACCCCTCACCCTCCTCACCCTCCCTCACTCTTTCATCCCTCCCTCACTCTCATCCCTCCCTCTCACCCCATACACAAAGGTCTTTCCTATATCATTAGGACACGTAGGCTGGATCTATACAGGTTGCCGTGCTGTAGGAGGCAAAACTTGTTGAGAATACCTTAGTAATATCGCAGGGGAGGCAGCAAACTTTAGCACTTAGGCTGCCAGAGAGTAACTAGACACGTACGTAGCCTACCAGAGAGTAACTAGAAACATTACGCAGGCTGCCAGAGAGTAACTAGACACGTACACAGGCTGCCAGAGAGTAACTAGACACGTACGCAGCCTACCAGAGAGTAACTAGAAACGTACGCAGGCTGCCAGAGAGTAACTAGACATGTACGCAGGCTGCCAGAGAGTAACTAGACACGTACATATTCTGCCCAGAGAGTATCTAGACACGTACATAGCCTGCCCAGAGAGCAACTAGACACGTACATAGCCAGTGACAGCTCCCAGCCTCTAAGTATGTCTTGAAGTCGACAAATGACATCTTCAAGAATTACAACTTGACTTCACAACATGTTTTTCCTCCACCCTGATGCTGGGTGTGTTGTACGATGACTTTGTAATGAGTTTATGAGAATGTTCGTACGTGTGAGTCTTTGTCTTTCCTCCATTGATTGTGGTGATGGTGTTTACCTAACGGCTTAGAAGATATCGTTTGCACACTCACCACCACCACCACCAACACCACCAGCATCACCACCAACGTTGCTATTACTATTACCATCGCCACTACTACCGCCGCTGCCACCATTATTTACCATTTGAAGCTGTTATTAACCCCATTACCAAGATCATAATGCACCATTACCTACTTCCACTAATACGCTATTATCACCATTACCCCCCCACATCTCGTCATTAGCACTATCATCGTCACCAGAACCACCACCACTATCGGCACCACCATCGCCTACCAACATTACATCACTAACCTCGATTACACCATTACCCTTACTACCACCATCACACCATCACCCATACCACCATCACCCATACCACCATCACCCATACCCCATCACCCATACCCCATCACCATACCACCATCACCCATACCCCATCACCCATACCACCGTCACCTACCATCACCCATACCACCATCACCCATACCCCCATCACCCATACCACCATCACCCATACCACCATCACCCATACCACCATCACCCATACCACCATCACCCATACCCCCATCACCCATACCCCCATCACCCATACCACCATCACCCATACCACCATCACCCATACCCCCATCACCCATACCACCATCACCCATACCACAACAACTGCACTAATTTACACTCACCGCCAATATTTGTTTTATATTTTATTTGTTTTTAATTTCACCCTCTCAAGGTCTCACCCCTCCCCCACCTCACCTCTCCCTCACCCTATCATCCCTCCCTCATCCCTCCCGTACCCTCTCGCTTCTCCCTCACCTCATCCTATCATCCCTTCTACACCCTCTCACCTCTCCCTCACCCTCCCACTCATCCCTCCTACACCCTCTCACCCCTCCTACAGTACATCCTCTCTCCCCTCCCTCACCCTCACACACTTCCCTCACCTTCCCCCTCACCCTCTCACACATATTACTGGTGTTATTAGGTCGATATAAAATTGACTCCATTACAGTTCAGATATATGAATGACGTAGAAACTGATTGACTCCTGATCTTGAAGTCACATCTTGGCCACATCCTGAAAGTCACATCTTGAAAAACAAAAAAACCCTTTAGCTTATCTGACACTATACTGCATAACTTCAACGATTACAACATTGATTACCTTGATTATCTTATTTACTGTATGTAATTATTAACTTCATGGCCCGCAATTAACAAGCGGTTCACATTGACATTTTCACATATAATGATTACTTTCTCAAATGTATTTAATAATTACTCTTCAATGACATGTTTACATTTGGAGATTAATTTACCTGGTTTACATTGACAACTTTTAATTTACATGTACAGTCACTCAAAAAAAACTATCTATACAAAAATTGTGTTGAAACATTATGACACAACGGACGAAGGATATTGACAACCCTACCGAGGCAACAGGTGTCGCAGTGTTCATTCTGAAACTCATCGATCACCCCAAGTAGAGATAATTTTTTTGAGTGACTTGTTTATTACATCTTTTGTTCGTCTCAGGTTTGACCCTAACAAGTGACTCGTATAAACTAGACACTTAAGTGAATAATTATTTTATAACATGTAGAAAATTCCTATAATTTCATCTCGGTATATAATCAAAGCCATTAGAGACATGAGCACTATTGAACACCATTGCAGAGACATGTACACTATTGAACACCATTGCAGTTTACATCTAGTGATTGCAATAAAATTTAACTTGAATGGAATAATGTGTACATGTATACCTGTAGTATTGTTGATGTGTATGTATATACCCGAATACTGTTTGTGTACGTATATACCCGAATACTGCTTGTGTACGTATATACCTGGATACTGTTTGTGTACATATATGCCTGTTGGACTGTTGATGTGTGCGTATATACCTGTAGCATTGTTGATGTGTAAGTATATACCTGTAGTATTATTGATATGTAAGTATAGATCTGTAATATTGTTGTGTACGTATTTACCTGTAGTACTGGTGTGTGTGTGTGTGTGTGTGTGTGTGTGTGTGTGTGTGTGTGTGTGTGTGTGTGTGTGTGTGTGTGTGTGTGTGTGTGTGTGTGTGTGATAATAATTATTAACGGCTTATTGAAAACAGTTTGCAGCCCGAAGGCTGAAAATATACATTGGACATAAATGACTTATTACATACATTGGTGGTTTGACAAAAGCCTTCATTAGAGAAAGGTAAAGGAACATACAGTGAACATACAGATTAATGTAGGTGTTGAACAGCAAACTCGTAGTGTAGTAACTCCCTTCCAGATGGTGTGAGGAGGAACTCACGTGGTGTAGTAGTTCCCTCAGATGGTGTTATGAGGGACCTGGCGTGGTGTAGTAATTTCCTCGCAGATGGTGTTATGAGGGGCCTCACGTGGTGTAGTAATTCCCTCACAGATGGTGTTATGAGGGACCTCACGTGGCGTAGTAATTCCCTCACAGATGGTGTTATGAGGGACATCACGTGGTGTAGTAACTCCCTCACAGATGGTGTTATGAGGGGCCTCACGTGGTGTAGTAACTCCCTCACAGATGGTGTTATGAGGGGCCTCACGTGGTGTAGTAACTCCCTCACAGATGGTGTGATGAGGGACTTAACGTGTGTGTGTGTGTGTGAAAAAATTATATATGGAAGAAGCTTTAATAGACGGACATACATATATCTACTGTATGTAAAATAGCCGATTATTATCATAACTCGTTGCATTATTATTATTTACTTAATTATTTCTTACTTATTGAACTCTCTCGCCGCTTAAACAAACAATTACTGAAAGACAACTTATATGTATCAGTTGAAAGCATATGTATATCATCTTAATTAATAATATAAATGAAAATTAAGAGAAAAATAATGAAGATATCGGTTTTAAGTGACCTTTTGTGACCCTTTTTCGAACTGATCAGGAACATCTAGTTTATATTGCAGAACAGAGAACAAATGACAATGTTAATCTGAATGTAATCCGAGTTGACATCGAACAGGAAATGATTAAATTTATACATGTTATTGGTCAAGCCAGCCTTACGTCACAGCGAGTTGTGATTTTCCTTCTCCTTGATTGGCTAACACCTGTCGCAAGTGCTGGAGGAAGTTTGCCCTATTGGTTAAATCGAGTGTTGTGAAGCAGATTATATTAGTACCAATGTTTTCATCATGTGGGCATTAACACCATACTATTACCACCACTACTACCACTATTCCCCCTTCACCACCACAACTCCTTCTCCATCACCACTACTATCTCCTCCACACTACCACCCTCACCAATAATTCTCCACTACTGCCACTACCGCCTCATCACCACCACTATTTTCACCACCACTACCAACCCCATCCACAACTACTACTACCACCTCAACCCCCCGCCACCCTCACATCCTCACCACTGCCCCACTACCTAACCCCTCCCTTGCCACCTGCACCACTGCCACCCCATCCGCTACCACTATCTCCACCCCCACTACCCGCACCACCACCCCAACCATCCTCACCACCACCAGCACAGCCCCCCCTCTCTCCTCCTCCCGCCTTCCTGCTTACCTAACGTGCCAATCCTCCCGCCCTAAGCTACTGCGCAATAAGGCCAAATCTTTCCCAGATCTTCCTCCCCTTCCCCCATCCCGAACTCTCCCCTTCCCCCTCCTTCCCCTTTCCATCCCCCTCCTTCCACGTACTCTTCCCCCTCCGCCACAGTACTCTTCCCCCTCTTCAACCCCCTTCCTTCCCATCCATCCCTTCTTCCTCCGTCCTCCCCTCCCCCCTGCTCTCCTCCCTGCTCCCCATACTCTTCCACCCCCCACACGTACTCTTCCTCCCCATATACTAACGAGAACCGGAAACTGAACTTAAGACATTGTTTTCCGGGAAATTATGCGATATACAATAGTAAAATATTATACCGTGTTTTCCTGTCTACCAACCTTAAGGATTTGTCACTTTGGTAACACTGTCATCCAGACTTGTATACAGGCTGGCGCACAAGTCTCTTTAACGCTAACAAAATGTCTTAGTATACAGGGTGGTGCACAAGTCTCTTTAACGCTAACAAAGTGCCTTAGTATACGGGGTGGCGCAGTATCAAGGGTGGTGAAGTGTACAGAGTGGTGCTTAAATATTATTATTTGTGTTCTTGATAAAGCGACTCATGAGCCACCCTGTCTGCCGCAACACCCTGTATTTGTCCTCAGTCAGATGAAAACGAGAGAAAAGTTTCAAGTTCTATTCTCAAAGTTTGATAGGTCGAACTTTTCTCGTCACAAAAGCTAACAGCTCAGACTCATGGTGACCGAGTTTAAACGAAGCTCATTAAAATAACATCCCAATTGTTATATAGAATTACGCTTAGAGTTTAATGTTAAGTTGATACGATCACTTCCAGAGATATAGAAATTTATTATTCTTGAAGTTGTGTGTCGAGGAAGGGGGCGCTGTTCCCTGTGTTTTATCTATGTTTTATCATGTTTCTTTGGGTTCACGTGTGCTTGGTGTAGATTAGTTAGCTGTTGTGTAGAGGAAAGTATGTTTTGATTGGTGTGTGTTAGTGTGTGTTAAGTCACGGAGCCTCTACACCATCACAACACTTGACAACACCTCACACTGCTAAGTACAATCGTCAGACGTTACCCAAATAAAGTATTAAAAGGGACGTGTACTTGTTGAAGAAAATTAAAATTACTTGAGATTATTTAAGAACACACACAAACACGGCTAAAAATAAGTGAAGGAAGAAACTCACTGCTTATTTATTTGGTGTCACCTACGACGGTCTCTCACGGGAAAACCATCCATCAAGCAGGTCAGGGATGGCGGGTACCGGCTGACCTTATTTCCCCATGGCTTAGTTTTAAGAATTTGTCGCAGAATAAAAAAAAAAAAACTTATTTGGTCATTGAGAGCATGTTGAGGTGCCAGTACAATTATAGTACCTTATTATTATTATTATTATTATTATTATTATTATTATTATTATTATTATTATTATAGCGAATGGAGACAGTGGGGTTCAGTTCTATACGTGTAGTCGTGTACTATATCTACCTCTCATTGGCGTTGTTTTTTTTAGGTAACAATGAAGTTCTTAATCTCCTTCACTGGCAAGAGATCACTGGACCGTAACGCTGCCAACCACCCCAATACGGGAGCAAAGGACATGTAGCATTAGTGAAGGCCGCTCAGTGTAAGACCCTCCCCTCCAGCTTCCAGGGTCCAGGGTCAACGTCCAGTTACAAGAATTCAGGGGAGGAGGGGAGATGATGATGGGGAGGGGGAGGAGGGCGTGTCCTGTTTGATACCCGGGCGCGTTGTTGCATCATGTGGGGGCCATGTGGCCTTGTTTTACTCTCTCTCGCTCAACTGTCTATATATGTATTTACGTATATGTACTGTATGTGCGTCTATATGTATATCTTTACTTGTGTGTGTATATCCACGTATTTATGGACCCTGGAAAGACGTAGCAATATCTTTAGTCAGTCCAGCTGGCGGGGGTGATCGTACTCAAGCAGCTTTAGGTTGTTGTCAGGACACAGGTGTGTTAGTGTTCTCAGCTGCCGGAGTAAACAAGTGGAGTTCGTCAGTGTCATGGTAACGTAAGAAAAACAACACAAGCTCCTTATTGTGGCCAGCTGAACAGGGTGATAGGTACACAATCCAGATGTTCAGGAGTCCAGCTGACGGACTCAATTCAGTACAACTGCCTCTGTGAGTCCAGGTGTCGTACTGAACAGGATAGGGGATGAGACATCACAGGTGCCTTTGTGGATCCAGCTGTAGTACAGAACTTAAAACAAGAGTCTCTGTAAACCCAGCCGGTGGTGATAAACAGTTGGAGACCCTCGATCGAGGTGGTGGCTGTTGTTGACACAGATGACGTCAACACAAATCAAAAGATTCATTATGCACGATAATTTGATTAGGGTTTTGTCTGTTCTTGCCTTAAGTGGATTTAAAATGAGCCTTGGTTTTGAAATCCTTAAAATGGATGTTTTCCAAGGAGCTGTGGTTATGAAATCCATGAAATATTCAGTTATAAAAGAAAAACTATTTTTAAATCCCTGGAATAGGCCTATAGATTTCTTTAAATGCGGCTATAGTTACGAAAGGACGCTGTGGCCGAGTGGGTACAAGGCTTGTTATCTGTCATAAGAGTCCACCCAGATGTAAATGGACACCTAACTTTACTCCTGTGGAAATGAAGATGGTCGGGTTCAGTGCCAGCTACTTAGCCTCCTTGTGTACCTAAAGGCGGAGTTTAGTTTAGTATGTCACACTCTCCCAACATGGCAGTCATTCTTGTCAGGATCCACTTTCCTTTATACGAACTTTTCACCACGTATATAAAATGTTTCATTGGACTTGCATGATAAAAGGGGATCCCGACAATCTCCCACACGTGTCAGGTGCTTGTGTCTGAGGTTTGTGGCAGGGGATTGTGTTAGATGCTTGTGGCAGGGGATTTTGTCATATGTTTGTGGCAGGGGATTGTGTCAGGTGTTTGTGGCAGGGGATTGTGTCAGATGTTTGCGGCAGGTGTTTGCGACAGGGGATTGTGTCAGATGTTTGTGGCAGGTCTTTTTTCAGGTGTTTGTGCCAGTTGAGTTACTGAGCTGTAAAGTAATAGGATTTATCATAGGATTCTGCTTTCTTGACCATCATGGGTAGTAAACTGGTTGAGAGAGAGAGAGAGAGAGAGAGAGAGAGAGAGAGAGAGAGAGAGAGAGAGAGAGAGATGCTCTGTTATGTTTGCGTTGCCTTAGCTTCTGTTATCTGATAATAACAACAACAGGAGCAGCATCAACATCAAACAGTTCCCAGAGAGAGAAAGGAGGGGGGGTAGGAGGAGGGAGGAGGAGGGGTTAGGCAACAATCACAAGAGGACAGGAATTTCCTGTTGTAAATATAGTTCCTACTGTGCACTATGCAAATGACACCCCAAGAGGAGAGGGAGGGGTGGAGAGAAGGTGGATGGGTGAGGCGGGGGAGCGTTTTCCTGAAGTTGACCCCAGCATGATCCGTCCGTGGCACTGTGTACGTAGCATCATGGGTGTGTTCATTGTTTTCCTGGTGTGAGAGTATCCGTGTGTGTGTGTGTGTGTGTGTGTGTGTGTGTGTGTGTGTGTGTGTGTGTGTGTGTGTGTGTGTGTGTGTGTGTGTGTGTGTGTGTGTGTGTGTGTGTGTGTGTGTGTGTGTGTTTGTGTGTGTGTGTGTGTGTGTGTGTGTGTTTGTGTTTTCTCATGTGACATGTTCAATGGAAGAGGAGGTTAGGTTGGGTATCCCATGTTGTTGTCATGGGCATGGAGGTCCTTGTATGCTCGTAGTGTTTTCACCTCGAATGTGAGTAAGAATGTCCATGGTGAGTGTCCATGGGTGTCCTTAAGTGTCCCAGATTTTCGAGGACGAGAGAGAGAGAGAGAGAGAGAGAGAGAGAGAGAGAGTCACTGTTGGCAGGGGAGTATCGTCCCAACACACCATAGTTGCACAACGCCTTGCGTAAACCTCCACGCGAGCTTCGCCCGCGGGACACATCAACAAAAACACAGCCAACACAACCTACCACCACCAGCATTATCACCACAACCTCCATCACCACCACACCACCACCACCATAACCTTCACCATCACCACCACACCACCACCACCATAACCT